>NC_065450.1:136506573-136829573 GCF_917563875.1 Diabrotica virgifera virgifera
CCATGCTCCAAGGTATTTGTATGAAGATATTTGCTCAATTTCTGTATTATCCAGTACAAGTGTAACTCTGATGTTTTGTGCTTTTGTAAATACCATGAACTTGGTTTTCTTCAAATTTATTTTTAGTCCATAATCGTTGCAATGCATATTTAGTTGTTAAGCAAGGTGTTGCAATTATTCCAGTGTTCCCGCTAGAAGTACGGCACGGTAGAAGAAGTACGAAAAAAAATTATAAACTACTAAATTGTAACTTTTTTAATGACTAAAGCTACTATGTGCATTATTTCATTACAGTGAATATTTAGCCAGATATAGTTGTTTAAAACCTCTATTTACCAGCAAACACCCCCTTATTCGAGCCTTTTAAACCGGCCCCAGATAAAAACTAAGGGATCTTACGGAATTTAATTTACACAGTCTTAGAGCTCTTTAAAAATCCTACAAAATCATTTTTGAAGAAACTTTTTATCGCCAAAAATATATAGAATATTTTTCGAGTTATACTCAAAAAACCCTCTAAAAAAGTCGATTTTTTCGTCTAGAAACTGTTATTTTCAAGCGCAAATAACTCGAAAAATATTAGTTTTACGAAGAAAATGTAAGAAACATTTTTTTCTTAGAATTACTTTTTCCATCAAATTGCATGGGTAAAATGTAATAAAAAATTCCCACCACTGAGATGGGGTGGCAACCACTCCCAAGGTTTTAGCGTATAATAGCAGCATGATATAGAAAATGATCCTTGGACTATTCCCTACATTCTGTGAAAATTTCAAGTAGATCCATGCTGGAAATAAAAATTGCGAGTCAAAATGCTTTATTTCCTCAATCGACTATTGGGGCCGACCGACCGGCTCTGTCCTGTCATATAGCTGACCGACTATAATAACTTTTATTTATATTTAATTTAGAATGTGTGTACTGATTTTCAGCCTTAGTAAATGATTTTAATTACCTTCGTAGAAAAGCAACTTCGATACCCTCTCAGTAACCCCTGTTCTACGTTTCGCTTGACCAACCGCAGTATGTTTCTCTACACACTCACAGTAATCAACTGTGAAAAATCTAGCTTTAGTAAATTCAAAGAGATTTTTCAGCACTGCCTCTTGGTCTATTCATTATGATACAGATTTTTGTTACAATACAGATTTTTAACCAATAGAATCCGTCTAGAAGTTTATTATGATACAGGTAGTGAAATCATAATTGATATAGTATATTATATGTATAGAGTATAATAGTATGAGAATAGAAAAAATATATTTGTGGATTTTCTATTGTGAAAAACGGTAAACTGACGATATTTGTGGAACTTATTACAATACTGGAAATATGAATGGAAATGAGTAGAGTAGGTAGATATATTATGTAGAGTAGAGTATATAGTAATGTGAGTGGAAGAGTAATGAGTGGAAATCTAACTATTGACAATAATGCCATAGAACAACAGACACTTACAAATATCTGGGACACGAGAAACACATGAAATACAGAGGCGAATAGGCCTTGCGTGGATTCAAGACGTCATCGAAAGAGCTACGACGCTTAAGTGTAACTGGGCAGGGCGCTTAGCTAGAACACAAGGTGGACGGTGGACACGACGAATCATGGAATGGAGACCCAGAAACTAGAAAAGAAGCCGAGGACGACCACCGACAAAATATACCAACGACATAAAAAGAAAAGCGGAAAACTGGCTACAAGCGGCCCAGTGTAGAGAACACTGGAAAGAATTGAGGGGGCCTATGTCCAGCAGTGCACGCGGTTGGCTGATTGATGATGATTACAACACTCCAACAAAAATCTGCCTATATCAAAATAAATATAGCTACATCTGGATAGCTAACTTAACCTTCCGATGACCAACCTTTTTTTGTTACACGAATGACCAAGGGGGGGAAAAATGACCCCAGGTCAACAATGCCAAAAATGACAACTAACAAAAAAATGAAGTTTTTTTTTAATTTTTTCTTTTGGCATGGACTTTATGTCATTCAGCCAGTCACAACATGAGTATTAGTGTCATGTGTAGTGTGTATGTTGAGTAAGTGTCTTGTTACTTTGCAAAGTCGACGTCATTAGCGCAAAACTACTGGGAATTACACATAATAGACGGTATTTTACTAAAAATCAACTTCAGAATATATTTTTTATTCGTAAAGTATAGGGATTTTTTTTATTTCAAAATACGAGGATATCTAGAATAATATTAAAGCCAAATAAAAAAATAATGAGTTAAAAATTGAAAATACTTTTGAATTTATTAAAGAAAAACATACGCTGGGGTCACAATTTCCCCCGCTTGGTCATCCGAAGGTTAAATGACAAAATATATTTAAAAGAAAATTAGAAAACAGACAGATAAAACAGCTTAAAATAATCTGCTGTGAACACCACTCAATTATTAGCCTCTCAAGCTAAAGATGAGTTACAACTAGTGATGTAACGAATGTCATTTATTAGCTTTATTACATAAAACCAAATAAGAAAAAAAGTGACGAAGGCTGATAATGTGATTATTGAGGTTAACACATTGACGGACACGACTGCATATGAAGTCATTTACCTACTCCATAAGAAGACGTGTCTACATGTGAAGCGTATCCGTGAATGTGTTAAGTTACCTTTTCTTGATAAAAAAAAGACGAGAAGTGATTAGATTTTGATTTTAATAACCAAATATTAACTTCAAATTGTTTCTTTTTCTGTTATTCATATTCGCAAAATATTTGCACAAACTTCGCGAATACGAATGCGGATGCGAATATGGAAAAATATGCGAATATTCGCGAATGCGAATGCGAATAAGAATGTTCATTACATCACTAGTTACAACGTATGCTGCACCAATTTAATATTTATAACCGCCAAAAAATTAAGTAGAGATAAAAACCTTCAAGAAGAAAAATCGATGGGAAAATACTACGGGACAGAGCCAGAATATAGATATACGACGACGCTGCAAGATGGAGAACATGAAGGGCTGGTTAATAAACAGAAGAGTAAAATGGAACGATCACATAATAGAGTTTCACGATAATTGATATAATATAGATATTGTATTGATATCGTATCGAAAACCAATACGATATCGATACAATACATACCTTAGCAATATCAATGTCGATACAATACTCATTATCTGAAATCAATACAATACTCTTGTATTGTCGATACGCTTGCCTCGATATTATTGAAAATATCGATATCGATATCGAGAAAAAAAATAAAACGCCACAGTTGTATGGATTATATGTTGGGGAATATTTAGATCATAAGTAATTATTTATGTATATAAAACTATAAGTGATCTGCAACCCAAGCATCAGCTGTTGTAATATTTTACACTTAAGTGCCTGAACTTGAAACTCTTGAGAGTGAGTAAATGACTGTCAGGGCAGTCAATGAGGGTATGTGGCTCCGAATTCCATCCTACTATATAGATTTACGTGATATTTTCACAGTAAGTAGGGAATAGCCCAAGAAACAAAGTCTACCCTATGCCGATGTGTGCTTTTGTCTTGGGGGCGGTTCCCACCCCTTCTTGTTGGTGGACAATTTTTTGCTTTAATAACTACGGAATTTGCTAGAGAACCTAATACTAAGCAAAAACGGTTCTATATTTTTTTTTTCAAAAACTCAATACTTTTTGAGTTATTTCTGGTTGAAAATTGGCCATTTTCATTGAAACACCTTTTCAAACGGTTTTTTGCAAATACTTTAAAAACTATGCATCTAACTAAAAAACCATATAAAACATTTTTGTAGCTTATTAAATAGCAAAGAGATTGTTTCTTTTATGAATCTTCTAGTTATAACACGAAAAGATATATGGTAAGTGAAAAAAACTTGTTTTCTTGGTGCATGCTCAAATCAGTGTATTTAACTTGAAATAACAGAGAAACGGTCGGTTTTAGGTGTATAATGCTTACAATAAGTTTTTTTGTACTTGAAAAGACCTTTAAAATAAGCAATATTAAATGTCGATTACATTCAAACTATGCGAGATAAACTGTAAAAAATTTGATGACTAACGTATTTTAAGAAAAAAATGAGAAGTATATTTAACCCCTCATCCACAAAAATTTAAATGCATCGTTTTCCTTGTACAATACATTTTACTATAGTGTTCTTTTTATGTTCAAAAAGTTGGGCGGGTTTAAAATGAATGGTTTTTGAAAAAAAAATAAGATTAAATTATTGAGCCCATTTTTAAATTTTCTTAAAAATTTTCCTATTTCTCCACGTAACTCGAAAATGATAAGAGATGCCAAAAAATAAAAATGCCATACAAAAATGTAGGTTTCTTCTAGATAAACCATTTGATTTTATTTTTTATAACAGTATCTCTTATCATTTTCAAGTTACATGGAGAAAAAGGAAGATTTTTAAGAAAATTTAAATATGCGCTCTATAATTTGATCTTATTTTTTTTCAAAAACCATACATTTTAAACCCGCTCAACTTTTTGAACATAAAAATAACACTGTAGTAAAATATATTGTAGAAGGAAAACGATGTATTTAAATTCTTGTGGATGGGGGGTTAAATATACTTCTCTTCTTTTTTTTAATTCGTTAGTCATCAATTTTTTGCAGCGTATCTCGCTTAGTTTGAATGTAATCGACATTTAATATTGTTTATTTGAAAGGACTTTTCAAGCACAATAAAAGGTATTGGTAGCATTAGACACCTAAAATCGACCGTTTCTCTGTTATTTCAAGTTGAATACACTGATTTGAGCATGCACCAAAAAACAAACTTTTTACCTACTATATCTCTTTTTGTGTTATAACTAGAAGATTGAAGAAGGAACGAATCTCTTTGTTTTTGAGGGGCTATAAAAATGTTTTATATAATTTTTTTAGTTAAATGCACTGTTTTTAAGGTATTCGCAAAAAAACCGTTTGAAAAGGTTGTTATATTTCAATGAATGGCCAATTTTCAACCACGAATAACTCAAAAAGTATTGAGTTTTCGAAAAAAAAAATTAAAGAACAATTTTTGCTTAGAATTAGGTTCTCTAGCAACTTCCTTAGTTGTTTAAACAAAAAATTTTCCACCCCCGAGAAGGGGTGGGAACCGCCCCCAAGACAAAAGCACACATCGGCATAGGGTAGCCTTTGAATTGGGAGATATTTTCAGGCTATTTCTAAAATTTCATTAAAATCCATGCAGTAGGATAGAATTCGGAGGTAATAACCTGTTCTTGCTCTCATTGACTGCCCTATGTGTGATTAGACTGTTTATACAGGGTGTCCCGAAAAGATTGATCATAAATTATACCACACATTCTGGGGTCAAAAATAGTTCGATTGGACCTAACTTATCTTCGTACAAATGTGCTCATAAAAAAAGTTACAGCCCTTTGAAGTTACAAAATGAAAATAGATTTTTTTCAATATATCGAAAACTATTAGAGATTTTTTGTTGGAAATGGACATGTATCATTGATATAGCAGGAGCCACTTAAAACAAAATTATATTAAAATTTGTCCACCCCATAAAAATTTTATGGGGATTTTGTTCCCTTAAACCCCCCCAAACTTTTGTGTACGTTCCAATTAATTCATTATTGTGGTACCATTAGTTAAACACAACGTTTTTAAAACTTTTTTACCTCCTAGTGTTTTGTCGATAAGCCAGTTTTTATCGAGATGCGGCTTCTTTTTTAATATGTTTACATAAAAATTTTAAGGGGGTTTTGTTCCTTTAAACCCCCCAAATGTTTGTGTACGTTCTAATTAAACTATTATTGTGGTACCATTAGTTAATTTAAACACAGTGTTTTTAAAACTTTTTTGCCTCTTAGTCCTTTTTGGTAAGTCGCCTTTTATCGAGATGTGGCTTCTGTTTCAAAATATACCTAAAAATGTAGATTATAAATAAATTACTAACAGATTACTAACAGGTCGCTACAATCGTACTTAACCATGCATATACAAATATGTGGTGGGTTCGACAAATATTAAAAATATCTCGATAAATACTGGCTTATCCAAAAAGTACTAAGAGGCAAAAAGGTTTTAAAAATATTGTGTTTAACTTATGGTGCCACAATAATAATTTAATTGGAACGTACACAAAAGTTTGGGGGGGTTTAAAGGAACAAAACCCCCATAAAATTTTTATTTGGTGCACAAATTTCACTTTAATTTTTTAAGATGTTGCTACCATAAGAGTGCCACATGTCCATTTTCAATAAAAAAATCTCTAAGAGTTTTCGATATATGAAAAAAAATCGATTTTCATTTTGTAACTTCAAAGGGCTGTAACTCTTTTTGTGTACACTATTGTATATAGGTGAGTGAGGTTCAATAAACCTAGTTTTGACCCTAGAATCTGTGGTATAATTTATGACCAATCTTTTCGGGACACCCTGTATAATGTGGCATTTGTGGCAATATTATGGAAGTTATTGATGATGACGCAAAAATAATTTTCAACAAAAATATTGAATTGTGATTTATTCCGAATCTCCGGGATTTCCCGGCTCTTTAAAAAGCAGTTTTTATACAATACAGAATTAAAATAGTAAGTATTAGTCGACTTTCAAAGAAGCATTCATCCATATTGAATTTTTATAAAAATCTATAAGTTATAAGAAATATTCGTAATATTTTTAGAATAATGTCCATTTGCTAAGCATGCAAACGTGGGCACAAAGAGCCTGCACGGCTCAGATGTATAATTCTTATGTTGATATTTTTTCGAGTATTGTATCGATATCGTATCGAAGTAAATATCAATACGATATTTTTATAAGAAAGTATTGCCGATATCGATTCTCGATACGATACTTCATTGGCATGACCAATACAATACTCATTACTTAAAAAGTATCGATATTGTATCGTATCGTGAAGCTCTATCACATAAGCCAAACGATATCAAATAAAGTAGTAAAAATGGCGAAATACGATTTTCCAATGGGAAGACGATCAGTGGGAAGACCACGAAAACGATCGAACGACAACTTACTGAAGGCCCATTGAAAAACAGACAAAATTACGTCTCCTCAAAAAGAGAAAAAGAAGACTTACTTATAGAAGACAAAGAAAAAAAGTTGAAAGACTGATAAATTTTGTACACACTTGAATGAATGAAGAAAGTGAAAAAGTATAAATATAAAAGTGTGTAAATATATTTAATTTCCTTGACTAAGCGCTTTCGACATATAACTATTTTTTTTGGGTTTAAGTTGATTTTAATTTTGGTGAATAAATTAAATAAATATAATATTGTAATTTCGAATTTAATTAATAAAAATTCAAATGTCCGCCTATGGATTTTTTGTCAAAAAAGTTGACGTTTTTTAATTCTCTAGTAGTTTTTACGTCAACGTCAACCTGTTTGACAAGTAATCATAGTCGGAATTTTGAATGTTTATTAATTAAATGTGAAACTACAATTTTATATTTATATCATTTATTCATCACAATTAGCTTAAACTCAAACAAAATTAGTATGACTGAATAGGTATTTTCAATACCTTTCGAACGAGGTATCACTTGCCATAAGGTCCCATTTAAAATTATCGGTCACAGTGGCTCTGTAACGTCATCTGTCACTATTGCGTCACCTGTCATGACTAGTTAAGAAGCTTACGTCCGTTTATTTCCTTCCTCCAAATTTCACTATTATAGGTATAACCGTTCAAAAGATACGAGGGGGGTACGGACTTTTGACTAGCACTGTATAGTCCGTCCGCTATAACTTTTCCCATGCGGTACGATTAATTTTCAATCAAATTAAGTCAAAACATAAATTGAAACGAACGTCGATGTGTATATATATATATATACATTTTGTATACTGTATACTATATACTACACACATCGGCGTACGTTTCACTTTCTGTTTTGACTTAATTTGATTAAAAATGAATCGTACCGCATGGGAAAAGTTATAGCGGACGGACTATATGTCATCTTTAGAGCTAATGCTTCAATAAAAAGTTAGACTAATGAGTACAAAGATGTCTAAGTACAAAATTTTTTAACTTGCGTCAACGTATAAAAAAGTACCACTACTTCGAGTTGTAGGTGTGTGCACCGTATTAAGAAAGTACGATAACTTTCGTACTTTCATACTTTCATACTTTCATACTTTCGTACTTTCGAAAGTACGATAACATCGTAACTTTCTTAATACGATGCACACACCTACAACTCGAAGTAGTGGTACTTTTTTGTACGTTGACGTAAGTTGATGTTGACGTAAAACTTTGTACTTAGACATATTTTTACTCATTAGTTTAACTTTTTATTGCAGCATTATCTCTGAAGATGACATATATGTCGAAAGCGCTTAGCTAAGGAAATTAAATATATTAACAAACTTTATACTAATATACTTTTTTCACTTTCTTCAAAGAAGAAAAAGACTTACTTATCTACAATACCTACTTTTCATGGCAATTGAATGGTAAAAGTTGATGTTTCACCGCTTACAATTTTTCCTCGAGAGAGCTGTTTTCGTCTTTTGATAGTACCTGAACCTCTCTTTTTATATTAATTTGTTTTAATACGTCTCGATTTCTTATTCAGTCCAGGCATGAAATTCTTAGTACTCTGTGATATCCGGAGTTCAAATCCTTTTTTTTTGACATTGCACTCTTTCAAAGTCAGTTTTTTAGATCTTTTAATTACGGAGGTCGACAGGAATCTTCTAAAGATTATATTTAAACTATATAAAGCTTAAAACTTTTCTTTTCAAAATAAACGGATTATTTTCTAAAGAATCGGTTAGAAGTTTCCGAATAGATAATTAAAAAAGAACTACTCCAAAAGCCGAATTATCTGTCACTGAAAAGAATTGCTAAAGATTCGGTAAGGCTGGAAATGATGGAACATAACTTTTATATTAATGAAGCTCGACAAGGAAAGAATATACTACTAAGAGCTTTGGAAAATTTCTTAAAAGTTTGTGGTAAGCTTTTCTTAAACTTTAGCCAACGGGTTGTTTAAGACAGACGAACGGTTATTGTACATAATTTTTTGTATTTTTTTGTAATACAAGAACATATCATGCCTTTAGCGAAAATTTTTGATGCTGTGATATTTCTTTCTTGAATAAATGCGAATATCGCTTAAAGTCGAATACGATACTAATAGTAGGGGAGGAAAGTATGCTAAATTTGAAGTTACTCGAGCGTTATGGGGACCTATTGGGTTGTGAAGAGTAGGTCCTAAAACCAAAAAAGTTAAAGTAAATTTTCCATAGAGTGGTGGACTTTCCATTTTTAATTTAATTTTCCATTTCCAACAATTGTTTTTCCCATTATAGCGCCATCTATCCATAATTCGAAAAAATGTCTCGAATAAAAGTTGCTTATTTTTACGTAAAAGAACCAAATCTGCAATAAAAATTGAGGCTCCCATTTAAGATTTTAAAGTAACCCCCCTCCCCACCTTCGTGGTGGGTCGTGTGTAGTGCAATACGATAGATTTTCAAAAATATTGAATACGTGTATTTTGCAGTTTCGATCTGATGTTCATTTCGCGAAATATCGCGGGGTTTGTATTTAAAATTTTAAATTTACCCGCAACCCGCTCCGTGGGGAGTTATCTTTGGTATCATTAATAGATTTTTGAAAAATATTGAATACTTTTTTTTAGTTTTTCGATTTGATGTTCATTTCGTGAAATATTTGCTTTTTTGTGAAACTTTGTGACTCACCCATTTCCTTACGCTTCCATTCGCTCAAATCGTCAGATTTTTGAAATATACACTCTTTTTCATGTACTTAACTTACCTTTTCTGATGATTTCGAGTTTTTCTAAGGATAGACTTTTTTTCGGACCTACCTTAACGATCTTCCCTGTATTAAGAGCCAATATAATATACAGGGTGTAACAAAAATACAGGTCATAAATTAAATCACATATTCTGGGACCAAAAATAGTTCGAATGAGCCTAACTTACCTTAGTACAAATATGCACATAAAAAAAGTTACAGCCCTTTGAAATTACAAAGTGAAAATCGATTTTTTCGAATATATCGGAAACTATTAGAGATTTTTTATGGACATGTGGCATTCTTATGGCAGGAACATCTTTCTTAAAGAAAGATTATAGTGAAATTTGTGGGGGTTTTTTTCCCTTAAACCCGCCCCCCAATCTTTTGTGTACGTTCCAATTAAATTATTATTGTGGTACCAATAGTTACATTCAATATCATTAAAACTTTTTTGTTTTTTAGTATTTTTTCGATAAGGCAGTTTTTATCGAGTTGCGTCTTCTTTTTTAATATGTTTACATAAAAAATTTATGGGGGTTTTGTTTTTGTTCCTTTAAACCACCCAAATGTTTGTGTACGTTCCAATTAAACTATTACTGCGGTACCATTAGTTAAAAACAGTGTTTTTAAAACTTTTTTGCCTCGTTGTATTTTTTCAATAAGGCACCTTTTATCGAGATGTGGCTTCTTTTTTAATATGGTTCAAAATCTACCTAAAAATATTAATCATAAATAAATTATCATATTATTATAATCGCACTTAATACAAATATGTGGTGGATTTGACAAATATTCTAAATATCTCGATAAAAACTGACTTTTCGTAAAAGTACTAAGAGGCAAAAAGTTTTTAAAATATGGTGTTTAACTAATGGTACTACAATAATAATTAAATTGGAACGTACTCAAAAGTTTGGAGGGTTTAAAGGAACAAAGCCCCCATAAAATTTTTATGGGGTGTCCAAAGTTCACTATAATTTTTTCTTAAGATACTACTGCCATAAGAATGCCGCATGCTTATTTTCATTCAAAATCTCTAATAGTTTTCGATATATTGGAAAAAATCGATTTTCATTTTGTAACTTCAAAGGGCTGTAACTTTTTTTATGTGCACATTTGTACTAAGGTAAGTTAGGTTCAATCGAACTATTTTTGGTCCCAGAATATGTGATTAAGTTTATGACCTGTATTTTTGTTACACCCTGTATATATAATATAGCTCCACCATATAATATACAGCTACATTTTTTACAGGGTACCAGGTTTCTCCCCATGTGATAATTTGACGCGCTCGAGTAACTGCAAAAATCCCCGTTTGGGCTCCCTTACCATAAAATATTTGTTGAAATTGACCTACACTTATGGTAGGGGAGCCCAAGCGGGGATTTTTGCAGTTACTCGAGCGCGTCAGATTATTACATGGGGAGAAACCTTCTACCTTGAAAATGTACCTATACTAGCTCTTAATGCAGGGGGTTCGTTAAGGGGGGGGGGCCAAAAAAAAATCTATCCTTAGAAAAACTCGAAATCGTCAGATTAAGATAAGGAAAGTTAAATACATGCAAAATAGTGTATATTTAAACAATCTGACCATTTGAGTAAGGAAATAGGTGAGTGCCAAAGTTTCACAAGAAAAAAGGGAATATTTTGCGAAATGAATGACAGATCGAAAAACTAAAATATACGTTTCAATATTTTTTAAAAATCTATCAAATGATACCAAACACGACCTCCGTCGTAGAGAGGTGGTAGGTAAATTTAAAAGTACGAATCCCACGATATTTCGCGAAGTGAACATCAGATCGAAAAACTAAAAATACACTGATTCAATATTTTTGAAAAATCTATCGAATGGCACCAAACACGACACTTCACGGAGGTGGGGTAGGGGGTTACTTTAAAATCTTAAACGGGAGCCCCCATTTTTATTGCAGATGTGGTTTCCTTGGGTAAAAATAAGTAACTTTTTTTCGAGATATTTTTCGAATCATGGATAGATGGCGCTATAATCTTAAAAAAAAAGATTGTTGGAAATGGAAAATTATATTAAAAATGGAAAGTCCCCACTAAAATGGAAAGCCTCATTTAACTTTTTTTGGTTTTAGGACCTACTCTTCACAACCCAATAGGTCCCCATAACGCTCGAGTGACTGCACAGTTAGCAACTTTGCTCCCCTACCATTATGAAAATTTGACTGAACGATTGGAATAGTAGGAAATATTAGTGCGACAGATTCGTGCAAATATCATAAGAATTGTGCATTTAATGATACAATCATATAATTTGATCCCCATATACTACACATACAATTTAGATATGAGGCTATCTCAGATGTTGCCTTTTACAGAAATGGCGGGCATTCAAAATGGCGACTATCCATATGTCTAAGAGCACGACATCTTTTGAACGAAAAGTCCGATTTCAACCAAATTTGGTACATAGCTTCTTTTTGTGATTTATAAGATCGATGCCGTGAACTGGGAGAACCGGTTTCCCAGAAGTTAGGTTTTTCCTGGTTTTTTATGCAAAATATATTTTTTTAATACTTGTAATTTCACCCTTTATATATTTATTTTTTCAAAAAGGTAATACCTCAATTGAAAGGAGCGTAAAAATATTTTTTAGGAAATATTTTGAATTTTTTAATTACGTTAATCACCACCAAATTAAAATTTAATGCATAACGTTGCATGTATATTTATGAGCATATTTTTCTGAAAAACTACACATTTTAAAGTAAGTCTAAGTTGGGTAAATGTTTGCATTGGAAATTATAAATTATTATGATTCGATGGGAAGTCCAATAAAAATTACTAGGAGGGGGGTCGGTGGGCCAACTTCCCCAGATGTAAAATGCTCAAATTAGAAGTTTCATATTTTAGTGTCAGGGTTCAAGACGCAGGTTTATGCGAAAGGGTTATTAACCTTCGGATGACCAAGCGGGGGAAATTATGACCCCAGCGTATGTTTTTCTTTAATAAATCCAAAAGTATTTTTAATTTTTAACTCATTATTTTTTTATTTGACTTTAATATCATTCTAGATATCCTCATATTTTGATATAAAAAAAATTCCCTATATTTTACGAATAAAAAATATATTCTGAAGTTGATGTTTAGTAAAATAGCGTCTATTATGTGTAATTACAAGTAGTTTTACGCTAATGACGGCGACTTTGCAAAGTAACAAGACACTTACTCAACATATACAATACACATGACACTAATACTCATGTTGTGACTGGCTGAATGACATAAAGTCCATGCCAAAAAAAAAATTAAAAATTAAAAAAAAGCTTTATTTTTTTGTTAATTGTCATTTTTGACCTGGGATCATTTTCCCCCCCTTGGTCATCCGTGTAACAAAAAAAGGTTGGTCATCGGAAGGTTAAAAGAAGTAATTTAATCATAATATATATACAGTGGAACCTCGATAAGTCGGAGTAATCGGGACGGCGGCCGATCCGGGTTATCAAAATCCGGGTAGTCGGAGAATATGGTAAGAATTAATAAAATACTGTATACTTATAGGTAAACTCCATTGTAATTGCGAAAACATGAAATACATATGGATAATACATCTAAATTACGTACAGTTGTATACAGTTATGTTCATTGCTTTGGTAAAAAACCCAGTCAAACTGAAAAAATGTTTGTTTTATCGGATCAAAATCGGTCTGGGTTAGCCGGACTTCCGGGCTTTCGGAGGCCGACTTATCTGGGTTCCGCTGTATTCATAATACTCTAATTATAACAAAGTGGACTGTAAAATACAATGTATAAAGATAAAATTCAAAGTAATATGTTAGGTACTAGAAACAAATAATGCCACAAGCACAAAGTGCGGTATACTGCAATGGCAGCCTTATTGCACCGAAACTGTCATCTGCAGCCATTTTTGCTGCAACACCGAATTAGTTCTCTGCATACTTGGGAAGCCTTTGGTAATGTTGTCCAACATATTTCCCATCCACTTTTAACTTTTTCTTTCCGACCCATTCCACTGGTGACGGGAGCACTGGGGATGCGACCATAATTTTGGCGCAGCAGTAACTAGCCTGGCAAATCACTCTCAATCACTCTCTTTATGTGCTGAATGAGAGCATCTTGTGTCGGAGGAACATTTTCGATTGCTCTACAATTCTGGATAAACAGGTGTTTTCGTGTATCATCAACCGACTCGTGACTGCTAGTACGGTCATATAACAATACTACCAACCTATCCAATGGATTTAGCAGATCTTGTAAAGTTTGCTGAGTAGGTCTGTCAGCCAATATACAAAATGTTTTAGTAATGTCTGGATATGAATTTCAGGTATCCCATGCAGTCATTTTCCCTCTTCCTTCAAAGATCGATACGAATTCCCACCCAGTTATAGCGTCAAACAATGGCAAGGAAGTAGAGCGATCACGACCCAAAGATCAAAGTAATGCACAGCAAAGATCGGGTAGTTCTTTCCCACTCCTATAGAAACCCACAATACCTCAGTGTTTAGACGTTGTGCTGATAAAATGGCAAGAACTAAAGCATCTGTGTCTACAGTGCGTATTTCAGCTTTGGCATATCCTTACTACACAGCATCACTTAAATGCAATAAGATGCTAGTGTCGGTTTCTTCGTGTGTGCAAGGAGCTAGTCTCAAGACATCTTGAAGATTTACAGTTAGAACCTTACTACCGATTGTAGTAATTACCAAATTGTAGTAATATAATACCCGTGTGTATTGTCTTTACCCACTTATGGAGCGGAGACATTAACACTAACAAAAAAGTTATTGAACAAGATTCGCATAACTCAGAGGGCTATGGATAGGGTTACCATACGTCCGGATTTCGTCCGGACAGTCCGGATTTAAAAGACATGTCCGGATTGGCGTCCGGATATGAGAAATGTCCGGATTTTTTTCTTTACTAAAAAAATGGAAAAAGCTTGGCCCAACGGTAGGAAATTTCATTCTGCGCTAAATCAAACGGTGAAGGCTACAAGGTGATCTTACCTGGAAAGAGATAGAAGAGAGCGTTTTAACTATAGTCAGCGTTGTACCGAATTCTGTCAATGTGGATGAATTATTTGATGAGCGCTCATCAAGTTCTAAAAAAGCTGAAACCTAAATGGACTTTACTACCTAAAGAAGAAACCCCAAACACTCATGACAAATGGCCAGAAATATTTGAAGCATTTTCTAAAAGCAACGTTTCCTTTACGAATATTTTTAAAATAGTAGAATTCATCTTTTGTCTGCTTGGTCCTTCGGGTCCTACTGAACGTATCTTTTCGATGATAAATTTTATATGGACGGCTGAAAGAGGAAGATTATCTCTGGCTGTTGTAAAAGAGCTTCTCAATATTAAAGCAAAATCTGTAATGTCATGTTCCGAATTCCATGACAAAATAAAAAAATGACAAGCGACTTTTGAGAAAAATTATGTTTTCTGAAAAGTATGAAAGAAGAACAGATGAAGAACATCCTATCTCTAGGCCTAGTACAGACTAAGCACTTCACATATATGTATGGGAAAGTGGAGAAATGGTGCGCGGCGGGTAATTGTGCGCTGCATTGAATTTCAAATTCGGTGGAAGATTTTACGAATTCAATCAGTCCTACACCTTTCAACCGATCTCATGAACGGTTAACGCCATTATCTTCAGTCGGCCATTGCACGTGGACTAAGTCAGATCAGATTATTTAAAATTGCAAGAATTCTTCTAGTATTTCTGCTCCAAAAAATAGGACGGTATGTCCTTAGGCTTTATTCAATTGCTTTGGACTTATTGATTTAAATCATGTTATTTTACATGCATTTTGGTGCGTCTGTTGGTTTATATGGTTTAGTAGTTTTCCGTTTGTGATGATGATAAGTATTTAGGGCGCAAAGGGGTAATAGTGCGCAGGAGTGCGCACGATTAACCCACAGTGCGCACGATTAACCCACAAACAATGAAATGGTGAATATAAAAATTACCACTTTTATTGCCAGAAACCACGAACCTACACTAGAAAATCTACGATTCTTAAATATACTGACGAAGATTTAAAAATGCATGTAATCAGAAATGACGGCAGAAAATACAGGAAACGGGAGAGCTTTCAATATTCCCGAATCGACTTAAAAAAGATTAACAGGTTTTCACACGTCACCCCGTTTAGGTTGCACAGATGTATTTTCAGGTGAAGTAAAAAAAGAATTAAGAGAATGTTGTGTTAACGCTTGTTAAATTATTCTATGACTTAACATACAGAACTTAGATGATTGGTATTCAGGTATGCGGAAAAATATCCTAAATAATTTTAATAAAGAGAAGAAGTTAGCCGGCAAAGATTTGCTTTATGGGTTTACAAAAGGGAATTCTGATGTAACATTAAGACAACAATTACAAGCACACCAATCAAGACAAAATTGGAGGAAGCTCAGGAAAAATACGATTAAGGGACGAGAATCTTAAGAGAAAGGAGGAACAGAAAGCAGCAAGAAAGGCAACTGCTCGAAGATGTTTTGATAAAGAATCGCCAGATATCTCGCCAGACAGAAAAAAAAACAAAAAAAGCAAACAAAAAGAAGACAGTGCAGAAAGAGCGAACACCTGAGTCGGCTGATGTTACAGACGGTTATTTGTCAGATATTATCGATGAAGACGAATTAGATCATTCCACCACCATTAGAAAAACCAGATGCACGTAACGAGACATGTTCTATTTGTGGGGAAAGAGGAAAGAAAAAGAATTATGATATAGATGTGTGTTATGTGCCTCGGGGAATCACGCAGAATGTACAGCTGTAAATACCCCAGAAAATTATAAATGCAGTTTTTGTTTACGTTAAAAATATGAGATTTAAGTACACCATACAATTATTATTTCTTCATAATATTATTAGACTTTTGAAAGAAGTGTTTTATTATATTCATTTTCAATTAATGTTTTTTTCTAACATTAATTTAGTGCGCACCATTTGCCAATCCGTGCGCATGATTACCCTCATGGATGGGGAATCCTGCGCAAAGGCACTTCTTTTCTTTTTTAATATTATGCTTTTGCACTTTGTATTTCTTTAAAACTTATTTTACATATTCAAAGTAGAATAGTCATGGCTTACTCTAACCTACTCTGGCCGTTACGATAGATTTAAAGAATTTACCACAGAATCGATTTCTGCTTAAGTGCGCACCATTCCCCAATTTTCCCTTACAATGTAGAGGTAGCAACACAGTCAAATTAACATTTTACATTTTCTACAACCCCCTAGAGTACCCCTGTCCGGATTTGGCCTTAATAAATTATGGTAACCCTAGCTATGGAGCACCAGATATTGGCTGTCTCCCTGAGAGACCGAATCCCAAACGAAGAAATACTCCGGTTAACTTAGACCCCGTTACGCGGGGTCAAAGGTCACCAAATATAGTTTTTAGCGATTTTCAGCGAAACGGTACGTTTTATCAGAAAATTTATTTTAACAAAAAATGTAGAATGGGTAATTATCTATAAAAATTGTCTTATTATTTTATTTTTTTCCTAAAAGTCACAGTTTTTGAGATACAACGATTCAAAAAGTTGTAATCGTCATGATATGCGCACACGTTTCCACATCACTTTTGAGGTAGTGTAGTTAAGGCGTTTTTTTAACGTGGTTTCTCCAGTAGGCCTATTCCACGGAGCTGTTATGATTCTGTTTAATTTGAAGCTATGGAGTAATTGATATTGGCAAGGGTTAAAAATGATAAAAGTTATAAAAAGCGGTATAAATTAAAAAAAGGGAAATTTATCCAACTGGTTCATAATTTTCTAATACTTCTGCTTCCTCTTCTCCGTGTTCTTCTTCACTTTCTAGTTTTTCTTCTTCTTGTTGTTGTTGTTGTTCTTCTTCTTTTTCTTCTTCATCATCATCCTGGGTGCAAGTAAATATCCCCAATAATGACATCGCATGGCTCCTCGATAGAATCAAATGAATCCTCAATTGTTGGTGATTCAACATTGGAGCACGACCAGTTTTGACAATTAGCGCATGCTACCGAACAAAAAAGTCCAACTTTTTTGCAACCACATTTAACCCTACATCCCTTTTTACAGTTGCAAAAAATTGTGTTCAGGAGTTTTTCCGGCGCAAGTGGGAGTAGTTTGAATTGGTTCTAATGAACTGTTGACTAATTTCCATCCCCAGTATTTTGGATCTAGCTGATAATCAAGCCACACTTGAACTTGGTAATATACCCGAAAAAGATGTTGATGAGAAGCCGCTGGGGTTGGAGGAAGACAAGATAACTGCACTTGTATTTTATTTCGAGTATTTTTAAAGATACATTTTCTCTAACCTAATTTTTGATTGGAATTTTGCTATTTTTCGCAATTTTCACTCGTAATATCGATAGTTTTTATTACAATAATATAATGTTATGAGTATTTTAAACATATGAAAAATGTTGTGGAGAAAGAGGACAAAAATTAAAAGGCGATGGTTCAAAAATTATGATCCTATTGATTATATTTTTGCCGTAAATGCCGGTCAACTTTGACCGGTTGTATGTCGGGAACCTCTCATCATAATTAAACGTTTTTTCATTTAAAAGAAGCGTCCTGTCGCTTTTTTTTTCAATTCCGTTTTCAGTATTTAATTTAATTTAATATTTCCAGAGATATTCTATTTGTTTATAAGTCAAAAATTGTTTATAATTTTAAAATATTCCCGAGGCCGCTTAAAAAGTAAAATTTTAATTCTGTAAAGTGCAAGCGTCTTTTTATACAAAAATCATAGTTATTCTTATGTATCGTAATTATTGTGGTTATTATAGCGACCGTAAATTTTTAATTAACAATTCAATTGTTGCTCACCTGTTCATTCAATTTCCATCGGCTTCTGGAATTATAATCTAGATGAAGAGATATTTTATATTACTAAGTTATTTAATTATTGATAAACAATTACTTATTGATATTACTTATTATAATTTTAGTTGAAATTTAAAGATTTGGTTGGAAAAACCCGCATTTTCCGCGGAAAATTGTCGTCGATCTACATCGGGAAAAACACGTCTCTATGCAGAATTTAATTACGGTTAATTTTTAATTGGGTGTTTTTGGTGTAAAGTTAAAATCTTTGGAGTTATAGAGCAAAAATTGAAAAAAAAAAGATTTTCGGGCGCAATTTTGTTTATAAAAAACGTAGCACACTATCTGCGGACTTTGCATATCTATATTATTAATATATACAATCATAAGTTTCGATTCCAGTAATCAAATTGCTGATAAATAACTTTTCCTTGTATTTTGCTAATTAGCCCAGAGTAATAGCGGGCACGCGTCAAAACGCTCAAACAGTATTTGTTTATAGCTTTGTTTAACAATAAAAAAAATTAATTTTTAGCAATGCAAATAATCAAAACTGGTATAATTTGACTTGAGCTTTCAAATTCTGCTAGCAGAATTGTTATTTTGTTTTTAACCAAAAGTTATTCGGGTTCAAAAATTGCAATTTTTCAATTTTTTGAAAGTTCAACCGGATTTATCTTGAAAACTATACATCCTACGAAAAAACTTGTAGGAATGTTTTTTGCTTAGAATGACCCAAAAGCTACAAAAGTTTTGTTTTTCGAAAAATCGCTTTTTTGTAATTTTGCAAGTTTTTTGTTTACTTATAACACTCTTATCGAGATCCGGACCAACTGTTACCCAAAAAATTCATGTTCTACGGGTCAAAATAGATAAAAAACTTGGGTAGCACATCTAAATAAAGGTGGTCGTTGTACCCCCTTCCGACAACACTAAAAGTGTATATTATTTTAAAAATATAATATTTAGTCCTGGATCCCGCGTTGATAAAAGTTGATTAATAGCTAGCTGAAAATTTGTTAATAGCTTAACGGCGTCTAGTCGGACAAATTTTGATGTACGGGAACACTGGAACAGGGGAAGTTTTAATTGTGGAACAGCAGAATTGCTAAACTCGAACGTCAGACAACGAAAACGTCCCATGTATTTTGTCGGACAGAACATCCAATTGATTTGTTACCATTTCATTCAACTCTCATGCAAAAATCAGACTGCTATTACTAACCAACATGATTCCTGTCATTTTACATGTTCTTCGTGTTCCACTTATTAAAATGCCCAGTTGGTGATAAACACCAGTCGTGATGGACTGTTGGACGGTGATAAACACCATGGGACGTTTTCGTAATCTGACGTTCCAAATTTTTAACTTGTTCCACAATTAGAACTTCCCCTGTTGTTCCCATACATTAAAGTTTGTTTGACTAGACACCGTTAAGCTAGTAACAAATTTTCAGCTTGCTATTAATCAACTTTATTTTGGTAGGCGGGATCCAGGTCTAATGGTATTTATTTTAAAATTGAATTCTGAAAACGACTTTCGAGTAGTAGATAAAGAAATATATATTAAAATTTAATAAAACTATAAAAGTTTATAATATACATATAAAATATAATATATTTCATAATAATAATCGTTTTAATGCTTCTACATACACTTTCTCTTGTACATTTTTGTAGATATTGCTGCATGCCAACGCAGTTATTTATAAAATTTCCTTTTGAGTGGATTGTGTAGTAAACAAATATAGCTACCAAAAATACTCATAATCGCATTATTTATATCGATTTTTGCACAGACTTTGTTTACTGTAAATTGTTTCAGATAATCTGAACAACTGCCAATCAGATTTTGTTAAAATTGTTACTATACACACTGATAGAGTGGTTCGATATGGGATTAACTATAATACGGTTTTATGCATTGTTTACAATTTTATGAATGGAACGTGATAAGGTTTTTATAAAAATAGATATAAAACTTTTGCGAGATAAATAGTAAATTTATTAAATAGGTTATTGTTTTTCAAACTACAGGGTGATTGATTAGTGGGGTAAAGCTCAATAGATCCGTTATAGTAATAGATAGCAATAAAAGTTAATAACAAAAATTGTAGCCAACTTTGAGCTTCACATTACAAAATTAGTTAAAATGTTACAGCGTGTTCGATAACACAGTGGCATACCAAACTTATGTTTTTTTAAATGGAACACCCTATGTTTTATTTTACATTAAAAATTCTGTTAACTTCTCCTTTCTCCATCACAAAAATATAAAGATGGGTATTATACCCTTATACAGGGTATTTACAAAGTTATAACCAATTTTATATGAAAATCGTAACAAGTTCAACTCCATGTATAAATAAATATAAGCACAACAGTAATGGTTTATTAATGCCGTATTTTTTTATTTATTGTCAAAATTTTCAAAAATTATTGATATTGCTAATTTTCTTTATATCAAATACAGGGTGAGTCAAAATGCAAGTAAATTATTTTCTCAGTAATTTTAAATGGGACACCCTGTATTTTATATCACTATTAAAAAGTACCATTACCGTACTTTACTTTTTAATTAACATTCCCTATGTAAAAATTTATTAGTTTTCGAGATAATTTCATTTTTCAGAGAAAATTATTTTAGGTGTCGTATATTTTTCCAAATTTTAAGTAAGACATGCCTGAATTGACAATTGACGTTTACTGATTATCAGTCCGGTAATCAATGCAACAATGTGGCAAATAAAGAAAGAAAATAATTTATTAGTAATACATTTTACAAAAAAAACACAACCACAACGTGCAACATTTTTGAAAAAATTAAAAACTACTGTTGTATGTAAATGTAACAAATAAAGAAAGAAAAATAATTTACTAGCACTAAATTTTACAAAAAAAACCCACAAACACAAAATACAACATTTTGTGACGACAATTAAACACTACTTTTGTATGTAAATGTAACAACGTAACAAATAATGAACGAAAAATAATTTATCAGCAATACATTTTGCAAAAAAACATGTTTAAAAAAATTAAAAGCTACACATAATAAAATATTTTTAATATTTATTACATCAGGTGTTCAAAATTACTTCCTAACACATTTATACACGTATAAAAACGATCATTGAATGAGCTACTTACACTACGAAACATTTGTAAATTAACACATCGAAATACACTTTGTATTCTATTTTTTATCTCATCCCTTGTTGTTGGAGGTATTTTATAAACTTCATTATTAACGTGACCCCAAGAAAATCAGTCCAGTTTATTAAATTCTGGTTATCTGGCTGGCCACGCTACTGGTCCATTGAAAAATGAAAATATCTCGAAAATTAGTAAATTTAGACATAGGGAATGTTATATAAAAATTAAAGTACGGTAATGGTACTTTTTAATAGCGATGTAAAATACAGGATGTTCCATTTAATATAACTGAGAAAATAATGTACTTGCGTTTTGACTCACCCTGTCAACCATTAGTGTTGTGCTTATTTTTATTTATACAGGGAGTTGAACTTGTTACGATTTTCATACAAAATTGGTTATAACTTTGTAAATACCCTGTATAACATAAGAAACCTTTATATTTTTGTGATGGAGAAGTTAACACGATTTCGAATATAAAATAAAATATAGGGTGTTCCATTTAAAAAAAAACATAAGTTTGGTCTGTCACTGTGTTATCGAACACTCTGTAACATTCTAACTAATTTTTTAATGTGAAGCTCAATGTTGGCTACAATTTTTGTTATTAAGTTTTATTGCTATTTATTACTATAGCGGATCTATTGAGCTTTACCCCACTAATCAATCACCCTGTATTACTTTCGATCCACCGGATCGTATCATAAAAAATACCACATATTGGTTTAATTGTTATTAGAAAATAGTTTTTTCTTTAAAAATACCAAGTTATTCCAAGGCCAATGGCACTGACACGGTGAGAATTATCTGTCTTATCTCTGATAATCTTCATGTATATGTTATAGTCAAAGCCCGAATTTCAGGCACTCCTAGGTTTTGACTAGGCAATCCTCAGGTCTGACTGACTGTCTTAGTCAAAGCCCGAAATAAATTATAGTTTCGGCCTTTGACTAGCCAAACCTAGGAGAGACTACGTTGGTCAGGCAAAGGTCGAAATTGAATTTTATGAAATCGGGGTTTGACTAGTCAAACCCCGATCAGCTATTAAAATGTCGTAATTTGTTAGATTAGGTTTAATAAAACGTCATTTTTTTATTTTAATGTATATTATTTTTATATTGTCGTAATTAAAATAAACAAATTAGTGTTTATTCTCGCATGTTGAAGCATTATGGTATTTAGAGTTGCACAATACGTTAGACCTTTTACACTCACATGGTTTTGAAGAGCACTTCTTATTGCAGTAGTATTTTATAAATCGTTGTCCTCCAAATTTAGAATCTTTTGTACTAATTTCTCTTAGAGACAGCTTAACGTCTGGAACATCTTCGAAATTAGAAAAATTCTCTTTGCATTCTCTTATTTCATTTCTTGAAAAAAGTGTGTTTATTGTTCCTCACTTCGTACCAACTCTATATAAACCGTCAATTAGTGTTTTATCTTGTATGATATCCAAAATATTTCGAGCATATTCTTGGCATGCGTTCGAGCATGCGTTGTGCACAGACAGAAAAGATTAAAACAACTAAAAGAAATGCGATTGAAGGTATTCATGCCCAGGCTAATGCTATGAAACAATTAAGTGAAAAAATGTCCTCCAATTTCGATCGGAAAAACTGTAACAATACTTATCCCCAGCTTTGATAAAGCAAAAGAGGATGCTCGAAATATTTTTAGTAGCATACAAGATAAAACAATTGACGGTTTATATTAGAGTTGGTACGAAATACGGAACAATAAACACACTTTTTTCAAAAAATCAAATAAGAGAATACAAAGAGAAATTTCCTAATTTCGAAGATGTTCCAGACATTAAGCTGTCTCTGTCTCTAAGAGAAATTAGTACAAAAGATTCTAAATTTGGAGGACAATGATTTATAAAATGCTACTGCAATAAGAAATGCTCTTTAAGATTACGTAAATGTAAAAGGTCTTACGTATTATGCAACTCTAAGTGCCATAATGCCTCAACATGTGAGAATAAACACTAATTTTTTTATTTTAATTACGATAATATAAAAATAATAAACATTAAAATTAAAAAATGACGTTTTATTAAACCTAATCTAATAAATTATGATATTTTAATAGCTGATCGGGATTTGACTAGTCAAACCCCGATTTCATAAAATTAAATTTCGACCTTTGCCTGACCAACTTAGTCTTTCCTATATTTGACTAGTCAAAGGCCGAAACTGTAATTTATTTCGGGCTTTGACTAAGACCGTCAGTCAGACCTGAGGATTGCCTAGTCAAACCTAGGTGTGCCTGAAATTCGGGCTTTGACTATAACACATATAGTTTTCAAGTAAACTGGCTGAAAGTATTTGCGGCCACTAAACTTGCCATGTGTAAACAACAGGAAAATGCACTTGCTACTTGTCCGCAATGGCTTGCTAGAAGTTGACAGATCGTCTAGTTTACTTGCCGTTTGCCCACTATTTTACAGTTACTTCTACTTTTATTTAAGGAGAAATAGGACTTCTCATCTATGTTTCAGACTTTGTAAGTTTAGGTTCAACTAGTTTTAACAGGTCTTAAACAAAGAAGAAAATTAACTTGTGAATCAGTACTTTTTAAACATTCTGGCAATATTTTTTTCATTGTTGATAATTTTAGTTCGTTTCATGATTCACTGATGCGGTCAACAGCATCCTTGATATTATAGTTTTTCCAAAATGTAAAAGTGGCTCTTATCCATAGGTTGGACCAGAGATGTTGTATTTTTCGAAAGGTACTCAATCATGACATCTTCAGATAGTTTGGTTAAATTAGTAGGATGTACTGGTGCATTATTCAAAAATTAGCAAAGCCTATGTTTTCATTAAAACCTATGTTATTAGGTTTTTCATCAAATTTTGTAGTTCGTTCTTGCTTGTTGCTAATAATGTCAGATCATCTGCAAATGATATGCATTGGTGACCGTTTTTAAATATTGTTTTTTGCATGTTTATTGTGCTATTCCTGATTATTCCTTCCAATGTTAGATTGAATGCTGTTGTTGATAGTGTGTCTCCTTGTCGTAATCCTACCTTGGTTTCAAACTTTTTGGATGTAAGTATACCCTTTCAATGCTGTTTCATTTGTTGTGTTTTCCATCGTCATCTTTACCATTCTGACAATTTTACTTGGTATCCACAAATCTTTCATCAGTTTGTACATCTGCTGTCTCTTGACTGTGTCGTACGCCTGTTTCAAGTCGATGAACAAAGCATATAGTACTGTTTTACCATCGTAACAGGTAGTCTGTAAATATTTGGTCCGTCGTTGATCTTTTGTTTCTAAAAGAACATATTTACTCACAAATAACTCGAAAAGTAATACCTTCGTGAAAAAATGCTATAAAACAAAAGTTATTTAGAATTAGTCAGTTTATCTATTTCCGGACTTATTTTGAATGTATATTTTTTTACCCCCGAGAAGGGATGGACTGAAGAGAGTCAGTCAGCTGTCTCTACTAAGACAAAATGGTTGGGTGATACACCCACACCATGATAAAAGTTTTTTATGTGTTTGTGTAATGTTTATGTGACCGTTTCTTCTGTTTTTTACTGTTTGGAGTTGTACGGTTTTGTTTGTACGGAGATTCATATTTTCAAGATGCTTAACCCACTTAGCGCCAAAGGTGCGAAAACGCACCATTTTTTTGTAGAATTTTTTTTGACAATTCGTTAATTTTTTTTAAATCTTTGTATTTTTTAAGTAACCACAAGTAATAAGTGTAACTAAATTTAATTTTGTTTAATTTCCAAACTCGTGCTTTCATCACAAAAATATTTTCTAAATGTCCGACATTTTCAATCCTTCGACACAACTTTATTTTTACTGTAGTAATTTTATTGGCATAACACTTTTATGGTCAAATAAATTAAAACATTATTTTTTTAACCTATTTGTACCCCAATTGTTATAAAAATACAAAAAAAATAATTTCTGAGTCATCAAATCTCGTGTTTGAAAATAATGGTTCGATAACGAACCATTGGCGGAAGTCGACATATAATCCTGCCTGATCAGGAATAAGTTCAAGGTGATGCACAGGCAGTAAGTTGTACGGATATTTCTTTATTACGTGTAAAAACACGTATCCACTGTGCTTGCGCTCGGAGCTCCTGCAACTGCTCCACATAGTGGACACGTTTGGCGCTCCCGGACTGTGCAATTGTGCGCACTCTGCCTCGGCGCTCCAATCTGTGGACAATTTATATGTAAGGGAGCACATACCGTATCGATTGGAGCAGTTGCAGGGAGCGCGGAGCGCAAGAAGTTCGTGAACATAGTGGATGGTTGGCGCTCTCGGACCATGCAACAGTGTGCGCTCCTCCTCAACGGTCCAATAGGTGGCGGTTTATATGTAGAGGAGCGCATGCATGTAGATGGGAGCAGTTGCAGGGAGCGCGGAGCGCAAGAAGTTTGTGAACATAGTGGATGGTTGGCGCTCCCGGACCGTGCAACAGTGCGCGCTCCGCCTCGGCGTTGCAATTGGTGTCGGTTTATATGTAGAGGAGCGCATACCGTATCGATTGGAGCAGTTGCAGGGAGCGAGGAGTGCAAGAGGTTCGTGAATATATTGGATGGTTGGCGCTCCCGGACCGTGCAACAGTGCGCCAACGACCGTGCGGCAGTGCCTCGGTGGTCCAATATTACGAACGTAGTGGATACGTACCTTTAGAAAGACGGGTAGTCTGGTATTCAGTTTTGTTATAATCTAGGGTGGGGGACGGGGCTACATAAGGGAGGCTGTGTAGTGTTGTCGACAATAAGTCGATTTGTCGAATGTATGCAACTGGCACAGTGCAAGATACAGGATTGGAAAGTGTAAACTGGAAATATCTAAAATAATTTCTAAAAAAGATAGAGGGCCGTTCGACTTCGTTTTTGAGAAAGAAGCTGAAGAAGGTGTAGGCAATGTTCTAACCATACTATTTTTGTTTATCAAAACTTCCAGGTCCATTTACACTCTAAATGTTTTGAGACTTTTCACAAAAAATAAAATTGTGTATTTCAATTTTTATATCTCATTTCCGCCAAAGGTTCGAAAACGAACCATTTTGTTGTTGTGACACCTGCCATTATCAAAGTGTAAAATAAGTTTTTTACGAATGTTTAAGTTTATTTTACTCTAGTTAATCAAATATATTACATATTATTGCAGTATTTCTTTGCTTGGCGGTTAATGGGTTAAGCATATACCTCAACGTAGTGGTACTTTTTACTAATTGACCATTAGCTCGGATGATGACGTTTACGTCGAAAGCGCTCAGCTAAACAAATAAATTATTTACTTACTTTGATATACTATTTTTTCGGTTCTTTAACATTTGGAGCAAAAACCGTGACTCAACGTACTATATGGGGTGATTTATAGATTGTGTTTAGTATCAAAAACATAGTTCCGTCTTAATTACTTAATTATACTGTATCATACATAATAGTTTATTCTTTATAATACTTTGTTCCTTTGTTCTATACTCTAAACTCTAAGGTATCAAGTGGGTAGATTCTTAGGTAAATTTTTAAACAGTTTTCTTTACTTCAATAGTTTGCATCAAATCTTTAGACGTTAATTTGGCTGACTTTTCTTCAATGCAAATGAATGAAAATTTGCAGACATATGCATTCGCGGGAACAATACACCAAAAGTCAATAAAAAAATTTTATGTTTAGTAATTGTTTAAATAAAAAAAACGATTTTAATGGAAAATGCTTAAATTCTCTTGTTTTTGCAATGTAGGAACTTAAAACTTTTACGGATTGTAGCTAATGATATGAACTATACATAATTTCACTTTTAACGTTAATTGTTTACGTTATGCTTTATAAATAAACAGTAAAGTTTAAAATTTTTGCACGCTCATATATTTGTTTATATATAAATCGGCGTTTATTCGTGTCAAATTTCAATACGATACAAAACAAAACTTCAACCAAAACTCGAATTATAAAAATTCGGGTTTTGCCATATTAATTAATTAAACGCCTTTCTTTAGTTCAATCGTTTGGGTCAAATCTTTGGACGTTAATTTGACTGCCTTTTCTTCAATGCAAATGACTAAAAATTTGCAGACATATGCATTCGCGGAAACAATACACGAATAGTCAATAAAACAATTTTTTTTTGTTTATTAATTGTTTAAATAAAAAAAAACGATTTTAACAGAAAATCCTTAAATTCTCTTGTTTTTTTACAATGAAGAAACTTGAAACTTTTATAGTTTGTAGCTAATTATATGAACTAGACATAATTTTACTTTTTACGTTAATTGTTTACGTTACGCTTCATAAATAAACAATAAAGTTTCAAATGTTTTGCCGATTCCGACTACTTTTTATGTTTGTACATCATATGTTTTATACATATGAAGGGTACATGGTAAAAACAAGGAATGTCACATTTTATACATATTGAGATAAACACCAATAAAGATTTAATTCTTATGATACCTAAAAACTACTTAGGAGAGTATTAGCAGAATTCTAGCAATTCTTATTCTATAATCTTAATATAATAATATGAATCTATATTAACTTAATAATGCACTAATTTAATGCATTAATTTAATAATGCACCAAAAAACTGCTAACATTCCTTATTTTTGTCCAGTGGCGTGCGGACAATCGTGGTCCTTCGCCTGGATAAAAATTCTTAGAAAATTTATATATACTGATCTTTCTGTTTATTGTCCTGAATCGATAGCCTAGTCGATAGTACTCAGTTTTTGGTACCACATGGCGAGAAAAACCAATATTAATGAAAAAGTGACATTCCTTGTTTTTCCCCTGTACTCTTCATATGTTAATAAACATAACGATATATTTGAATGTTTGAAAAGTATAAGACTAAAAAGTAAAAAATAAAAAAATATGAAAGAAATATTTTTAACAAACGCTTTTCATTAGTTACGAGTGACTAAAATTAAACCTATTATAAAAAATCAACTAAAACGCAGAAAATTTAAAAAAAATTAAAAAATCTAACACATTCGTTAAAGAAAAGCGTGGTGCTAAAACCGTTTATTTGATGAAGACGCGCCACGCTTTTCTTTGACGAATGTGTTAGATTTTTTCATTTTTTTTATTTTTTGCTTTTTAGTTGATTTTGTTATAATATGCTTAATTTTAGTCACTCGTAACTAAAGAAAAGCGTCTCTTAAAAATATTTTTTTCATATTTTTTTATATCATATTATTATCTCAAATCCAACATGTAATATTTACAGTATACAGAAACTGTTTGAAACAATATAGTTTAATTTTGTTTCATGTCGCCTGAAATTCCGCTACAAATGGAGATTTATTTCATTCAAATAATTTTTAAAGCTTTTATAATTAAATTTCTCATCTACAATTTCAAAATTTTAAAGCCCTTATCTTAGGAGTCGCATTTATGTGATGAGTCTAGCTGGAAGACGTCATGGTAAATATAATTAATCTATAAACGACAAAGTCAAAGTAAACGACACATTTTTGCCACATACCGCCTATAATGTAAATATTCAAATAATATGACAATGTAATAAAACTTTCCCAGAAATATTTGTTATTTTAAAAAAGAAAATTGAAAACTTATTGACTGACTTAAAAAGGGAAATATGGTTTTTAAGAATTAAAATTATTAAAGTATACTGAGGATGACAAGCGATTAATAAAAAATAATCATATAATTGCATTTTCATGAGAAGCTATTATTATTCTCGAGATAAATCGTCGAAAGAATACTTAGGTCCAGACTTGATCATCTTTTATAGGGTTTTTGTAAATAAGTGCGACAACTTCAGGAAGTGATTCTGGATGAGAGATGCGACAAAAATAATGAGAGTTTTCTATCTCCATAAATATATGTCCGCAAATATTCCTGGTATATTTCTTATTGTCTCACTACCGGCTATAATTCGATACCCCAGTTGGTCAACATTTAAGATGGGAGTGGAACAGTAAGGCCTTTAAACTTCAATGCAAAAATCTAGAGGATTTATATCCGGCGATCTAACAGGCCACTCTACCGTACTTCCCCTACCTATTCAACCATTTGGATATACTGAACCTAAGTAATTAAGTACGTTACTGCTAAAATGGGCTCGTGTATCAACATGCATGAACCATACATTTTTTTCAGCTGTAGAGAAATTTCTTCCAAAAGGGTAGGAAATTCTTCCTGTGGGGACTAAGATAAGATGTGCCTGTTAGTCGTTGTGACAGCGAAGTCTTTCTTTATATACCTGCACCGTCAATAGAGCCTTCACGAAAACCTTTTTCATAAAATGTATAAAATCATTCTCCAACAGAAACAATTTTTTTATTTCTTCTGCAATTTTATTTAATCCGTGGTGTAACGGGATTTAACCCAATATTCAGAAACTTATATAAAATCCTTTTTAAATAAAGATTAATAATTAAAAGATTTATATTTAATACAATATTGTTTAGGTTACATTATGGTAGGGGAGCGAAGTATGCTAAATTTGCAGTCACTCGAGCGTTATGGGGACCTATCTGTTGAGTTGTGACTATTAGGTCCTAAAACCAAAAAAAAAGTTAAGTAAAATTTTTCATTTTAGTGAGAACTTTCCATTTTTTAATTTAATTTTTCATTTCCAACAATGGTTTTTTCCGATTATAGCGCCATCTATCCATAACTCGAAAAAATGTCTCGAATAAAAGTTGCTTATTTTTACGTAAACAATCCAAATCTGCAATAAAAATTTGGGGATCCCATTTAAGATTTTAAAGTACCTCCCCACTACACGTCCGTGGGGGGTAGTGTTTGGTTCCATTCGATAGATTTTTAAAAACATTTTGAAAGTGTATTTTGCAGTTTTTCGATCTGTTTCCTTCATCTGGCGAAATATCGTGGCGTTTGTATTTAAAATTTTGAATTTACTTCCCACCCCTCTTCGTATGGGGTCATGTTTAATACCATCCGATACATTTTTGAAAAATATTGAAGACGTATTTTTTAAATGAAGTAAAGAAAGACAGACGTACTCACAATCTTTTAATTTCACTACGACGACCGGTTTCGATCTCTACAATATACAGATCATCTTCAGGTATTTTTTAGTTTTTCGATCTGACATTCATTTCGTGAAATATTCGCTTTTTTCGTGAAACTTTTTGACTCGCCCATGTTCTTACGCCCTGCTCAAATCTACTGCTACTTAACTTACCTTATCTTAATACGACAATTTCGAGTATTTTTAAGGACAGATTTTTTTTTCAGGCCCCCCTTAACGAACTTCCCTGTGTTAAGAGCCAATATATGGTAGAGGTAGATTTACAGGATACAAGGTTTCTCCTCATGTGATAATCTGACGTGCTCGAGTAACTAAAAAAATCCCTGCTTGGGCTCCCCTACCATAATAATAACATACCATACATAATATATTAAAAGTATCTGGGGCACACGCATGTTGGTTACACAACGAATTCCTGCCGATTTAGCAGAATCAGATTATGATAACATACTTGCAAAACCGAATTGAAAGTGAAAATATAAACAAACGGCATAATGTATAAAAATGGATATACAAAATAACACGAGATTATTAATTCTAATTAGTCAGTCAGATTACGGGAAGAGTTTCAACTGAGTTTAGGGTTTGTTACCGTTTAGAATAGAATGTAGTCATTATCGTCATCAGCTGCGTACAACTCATTACATTTAACCAACAATAAAGTACATAAGTAAATAAGTGTATTCCTGAAAACCAATTTCACATGAGGGTACATTCCCTCCATTTTATTACCATAGTGGGTGCAATGAATTAAATTAGGATAAAATATATTAAAATCAACAGTAGCTATTAAATATATATGCCTCAGCATTTGAAAGCATTAAAACTATTTTACTCACAGCTATATGGTTGGTTAAAAAGAAGTTCTCTACATTTTAGAAAATGAAAAGTATGGGGGAAAAACAAGGAATGTCACTTTTTCATGAATTTTGGCTTTTCTAGTCATGTTGTAGCAAAAACTGAGTACTATCGATTAGCCCATCGATTCAGGACAATAACAGGAAAGATCAGGCGAATTTTCTGAGAATCCAGGTTAGAATCTAGAAATCCAATTTTCTATTGTATCCAGGCGAAGAGTCAGGATTTTCCGCACGTCACTGAACAAAATTAGGGAATGTTAGCAGTTTTTTGGTGCATTATTAAATTAATAAGGTAATAATTTCTTTGCGCACTATTTCTTTGCGTAATAATAATTACTATATATATTTTGATATAAATATATTCTCTTGCACCTTTACAGCTTCCAAAATAACTAAAAAAAAATCAATTTTCTTCTAAAAACTTTGATAAGTACTTCGACATTGACGTTTAGATTTTATTTATTATGTATGGTTATTATTATTTATTATTATTATTTATATATTATTTATTATGTCCCATACAAAATTGTATGTGACAGAAAAAAAGGCACGTCGGTGATTACATTTCGTCGGTGACATTTTTATAACATTTATTCTAGTTATTCTAGTTGTCGATAGATGGCTCCATAATAAAAAAATAATTTTTTTTTAAATTAGTTAATAATATTACAAATATAATCTGTATAATTTATAAGACTATAAAAATCAAAGAAAATACCATTTTATAAATGCAAGAAACACATTTGATTTTATTTTTATTCCAAATTGAAAATAAAATGTGACAACTGTCTGATTTAACTAAAATGTCATGTTAGAATAAATGTCATAAATGTGTATTATCACGGTCTTACCCTTTTTCCTATCATTTGTTACGCACTGAAAAATGATCATGAAAAGGACAATAGAAGTACAAATTTAAAGTCTTCGGTATTTTAAAGTAGTTCGAACGGCCGGTAACGTCACCTAGTTTTACATTAGTTATTATTATGGTTATATTTCGCTGTGTCTAGGTAAACGCTAACGTGTACGCAAATAAAAAAGTTAGGTACATACACGCGAATTAAACTTCATCAAGCCAGTGACGTCATCATTTAACGTACGCAGTGACTGTAAATTTTGGTAAATACATGCTATTTTGATATGTTTAGTGTTTGTTTGATAGAAAAATATTTGTTAAGGGAAGGGAAGTAGAACTATTCAGATGTTTCAAACTTAATTGTAATAAATCAATGTATATAATAAAAGTATATATTTAGGTTAGCAAAATAAATATATGTATTTATTTGACATGACACGTACAAAATATTGCTAAAATAATTTTTATACGTAAGTTAATTATTATAATCAACTATTCTAAATGGGAAATGAGCCACAATTTAACTAAAAAAAGATTTTATTAACGTTTCGACGTCCAAATCGGATGTCATTGTCAAAATACAAAAATTAGTCAGATTAAATAAATTATTAGAAAAAATTTTTTACTAAGCAAGAATTTTTGTTTAATTTAATAATATTTTGTATTTTGACAACGACGTCCGATTTAGACGTTGAAACGTTAATAACATCATTTTTTTAGTTAAATTGTGGCTTAGTTCCCATTTAGAATAGTTGATTACAAAAATGCCACACGGAAATAGCTTCATAACAAGTTAATTATTATTGTGAAAGCTTTAGGTCTTCCTTTTATTTTAATTTTGGACGGTAATAATAAATATTGTATATACTAAATTGTAACATATTGTACCATATTGTAATACTAAATACTGTATTTCACTTATAAATAAAAAAATATATATTAATTTATAGTCTCAACTTTTTCATACTGTTTTAAAATGTTGTTAAACTCATTAAAACAACTAAATAATTGTCCACACTGCATAGTTAATTTAAAAACAAACACTAAACAAATAAAAAATAAGAAATCTCTTTACTAATCAATATTTAAATTAAAGTATAAACACAACGCAATTAAACAAATTCCAACACTCTGACACTAACTTTTTTATTTGCGTACACATTAGCGTGTACCTAGACACAGCGTTATATTTATAGTCCAGAAAGCCACTGCGCATCCGCTAGGAAAAATATTCTAATTCGGATTTTTTGCACAATCTTACTCAAAAAGGACTCCTTTTAACAAATCTGCATGTTGCCAGGACCAAAAGGTGGTCAAAAATTTTTTAAACGTTTTTTTTTTGTTTTTATCCTAAAATTATTTTTTTTACATGTAAAAAAGTTTTTTTAAGTTTTTTGGATCATTCCAAATAGAAAAAGTCTTTAGTGACTTTTCTCTAAAAATGATAGTTTTTGACATATAAGCGATTAAAAATTGAAAAATTGCGAAATCGGCCATTTTTAACCCTCAAAAACTATGTGAAAAACTGAAAATTTGAATGTTGCCAAGGTAGGTAGATATTCTTTAAACATCGGTTGATAAAATCACGAAGAGATTTTTGCAATACAATATTCAAAACTCCTTTGTTTTTTAATTGCTAATCAAGTGTGCGCGACACTATTTTCCACCGACAGTATGGTGCAAATGAAAGGAATAAATTCGTTATTTCGTAAACTGGCGACTTTAAGGAAAAATCCTGAAACAGGTCGATTTTTATTTTTAAGTTATGAGATTGTGGCATATATGGTATACTAGTGACGTCATCCATCTGGACGTGATGACGTAATCGATGATTTTTTTAAATGAGAATAGGGGTCATGTGCTAGTTCATTTGAAAGGTTCTTCAATTCTCTATTCAGTAATAAAAACATTTACATAATTATTTATACAGGGTGTCCAAAAATTTTTTATTAAATTAAATTATTTAACACAAAAAGAAGTAGAAGGACGCCCTGTACAAATAATTATGTAAATGTTTACATTACTGAATAGGGAATTGAAGAACCTTTCAAATGAGCTACCACACGACCCCTATTCTCATTTAAAAAAATCATCGATTACGTCATCACGCCCAGACAGATGACGTCACTAGTATACCATATATGCCACAATATTATAACTTAAAAATAAAAATCGACCTGTTTTGGGATTTTTCCTTAAAGTCGCCAGTTTACGAAATAACGAATTTATTCCTTTCATTTGCACCAAATGTCGCGCACGCTTGATTAGCAATTAAAAAACAAAGGAGTTTTGAATATTGTATTGCAAAAAACTCTTCGGCATTTCATCAGTCGATGTTTAAAGAATATCTACCTACCTTGGCAACATTCAAATTTTCAGTTTTTCACATAGTTTTTGAGGGTTAAAAATGGCCGATTTCGCAATTTTTCAATTTTTAATCGCTTATATGTCAAAAACTATCATTTTTAGAGAAAAGTCACTAAAGACCTTTTCTGTTTGGAATGATCCAAAAAATCTAAAAAAAACTTTTTTCCATGCAAAAATAATAATTTTAGGAAAAAAAACAAAAAAAAAACGTTTAGAAAATTTTTGACCACCTTTTGGTCCTGGCAACATGCAAATTTGTTAAAAGGAGTCCTTTTTGAGTAAGATTGTGCAAAAAATCCGAATTAGAATATTTTTCCTAGCGGATGCGCAGTGGCTTTCTGGACTATTAGGTATATTCTTCTTTTTCGTCTTTAGTTTATTGGCCTCCACCTACTTGGGTATTTGGCCAGCTCGTCGTAGGGTAATAAAGGAAAAATATTTATATTCTAATGACATATATCGTATGTCGTTGTAATAATATATACCAGTTTGTTGAGATTGGAGTTTGATACAGTTTTTGAAGAAAATAAAAAAAGTTTTGTAAAAGCAAAAATTTTCTATGAATAGTTCAAACGAACAAAAACACTTTTAACGTCACATAACTTTATTTTTTACTGACGTTTATAATGTCTAATTAATTTTGTTTACTTTTTGGTGTAAAATGTAAATGCAAAACCATATGACGTCACGACGCGTTTTTTTGCTGGCTGGAATAATTTGAATTTTTAATCGCCTTTAGGGGAAAAACGAATGACAAACAAAACTTTTTTATCATTGATACATGTTTTAAATTATGTTCTGTTGTGATTTGTAACAGTTTTTTCCAATTTTAAATTTTATGCAAGTTCCCTATTATTCGCAAATTCACGAATAAAGGAATATGCTGCTCGGATGGTACCACCCTTGCCTTCGGGGAGCGTACCAAGAAGTAACTAAGCAACGAAATGGGTTAACAGATCAATATATCAAAGACTAGTCTGATACTCTGGATAGTACGGATAGGTCTTCTTTTTAATATAATCCTGGAGAAAGTAGTAAGAACAGCACAAATAAGAACAGAATTACTGATAGTGAATGAACAAAAATTACTACATAGTAGCATTGACACTGTGGGAAACACGGTCACCAATGTAAAGGATACTTTCAATAACTTGGAGGTAGAGGCACATAAAATTAGTTTAAGGGTAAGTAAAGAAAAAGCCAAATACATGTGCATCGACAGACAAAAAGGACGAGATAAAATAATAGGGCAAATGTTACAATATACCCTTATAACTTTGAAAGAGTGAAGAGTATTCTCGAATCAACAATCACTGCAGATAATGATATCCTACCGGAAGAGATAAAAGGAAGAATTCAAGCAGTAAACAGATGCATGTATATCCTGTAGAATACTTAAATCTAAGAGTCTAACATGGACATCAAATATTATTATATATAAAACAGTGATTAGACTTATGCTCATGTATGGGTGTGGAACGTGGACTCTGACCAAAGCAATTAAAAGACAACTTAGATGTTTGGGAAGAAAAATCCTCAGAAGAATCTTTGGACCCTAACACAACCCTAATAGTAACCGATACCGAATGAGAACAAATGCTGAGGTCAAGCAGATATATAGGGCGAGAGACGTAGTTGAAGAAATTAAACCTCAAGAGCTAAGATGGGCTAGCCATGTTCATAGACTCACTAATGACCACCTTGCCAAATTAATCTGGAAGGAATCCCCACAGGAAAAAGACCCTTAGGACGCCCACGGATGCGATGGAGAGAACATAAGGTCAGATTTAAGAAAAATGAGGCTACCTACTGACCCAACTATCATAGACGAACGTTCGAGATGGAAGCGAGTTATGCAGTCTGACAAGACCTAGCCCGAGTTGTAGTGCTACGAGAACAAAAAGAAGAAGTAGAAGAATTTGATTAATTGGTAGATTAAATAAGAGATAACCTATCCTGACAAGGGTTAGTGGAATTTAGGCTATGAAGGAATTTATATACCACTACACGTGGTGAAAAATCCTCAACAACGGTAATTGTAAAGAAGAAATAAAAAGAAGAAACTCTGTAGACAAAGCTTCCAGTACTCACACCAGTGAGTATGGAAAGTTCACGAAATCTTCAAAAACACACATCTGTATCTGCGTCATATGCCACGATGCTGGTACCAGTGATATGGAAGAGAGGGGATATGACATAAACAATGCTTTTGTATTGACTAAATGGGACCACTTGATATGACACTTATGCCATACGCAATATGGCGACGGACAGGTTTTTAAATGTTATTATATGGAATATGGGTTATTAATTATATAATTATTAAAATTATTATAGAATATATAATTTAATTTTATTCTATATTTTACATGGAACAGAATATACTACCAAAGAGTTGTTCCGCCATATTGAGTAGTACTTTTTGTTCGTGAAACCGAGCCCATCTACTTCACCGCATGTCATATTCCATCTCTTCCATATCACTGGCTGGTACGCTAGCGAACGACTATGAAGGTGTTCATTTAATATTATTTAAAAAAATTGTATAATATATTTTGGAGTTTTTTAAATAATCGTTGTTACATTAAGTACATACCGGAATTTTCCAATATATAAATTTCGGAATATGTTTTTCTCATTTCTTTATAATTACCAGTGGCGGCTCGTCAGAGGAGGCAACGGAGGCTTAGCCTCCCCATAATTTTTTTACACATATTATGTCATCTCTGGGACATAATATTTCTATAATTATTGATGAAATGTCACTGTTTTCTTTATTTTGAATGACGAGAAACAACAAGGGCTCGTACTAATACAAAGTGTAAATTATTGCACACTTGTAACTAAACGCATCTGGAACGTATCTATATGGCCACCTATACGCTGTGAGCAGCTCCTCATATCCCTACCAAGGGAGGCAGAAACCAGACTCCACTCCGTTGTGTTATAAGTTACGACAAACGTCCCGAAACCAGTAATATAGTTTCCTATGCGTACAATAATACTCGATAGAGAAACGTTATATTATATCGCTTCACGTCATACTACCCAAAAATATAAGGCAAGGAGGGCTAAACCAGAATTAGGCTCCCTTGTGTTTTTACTTATATTCTATAAGGAAGTTAATAGTCAGGGTATTTCTTGGTGTGATTTTACCATTTTATTTTTTTTAATTAGTGTTTGGTGAATATTTGTATTTCATATATTTTTATTTGTGTTGATATTGGCTTGGTAAGGTTATTTTTCCAATTTATGTACCGTTGTTTGTTTATATAAAATGCATAAGTTAAACGATATATATCTGAAGATATAATTGACTGGCTGCTCAGGAATAATTTTAATATTTTAAGTATATATAATAAAGCTTATATTATTAAAACCTTAGGAAGACAACAGCCACATTTAACTATTATTAAATCCTCAGGTAATCGTCAAAATTGTGCATTTAATATTAATTGGTTTAATAAATGGGACTGGTTAATCAGGTCTAATAAGAGGGAAAAAGTTTTTTGCTATCCTTTTATCTTATTTTCAACACAAACCGAACATACAACGTGGTCTAAAATAGGATATTCAGATCTAAAAAATTTACCTCGTTCAACTGAATGACATTCCAAATGTAAAAATCACATATTTTCTTCGTGTAAATTAAAACTTTTTGCTAAACAAAATGTAGTAACTACTTTAGATACAGCTCAAAAAGAGGCCATAATTACTTACAATAATCAGGTTTTGGAGAATAGGATGAATTTAAATAGGCTTATCGATATAACAATATATTTGGCTTCGCAAGAATTAGCTTTTCGTGGACACGATGTAGTGATGATTCCATTAATCGCGGCAATTACAAGAAACTTCTATCGTTGTGGGGTAAATATGACTCAAAATTCGAAAAATTTCGTTAATTTTAAATTTAATCCTGTTTTTATGAAGTTCTTTTAGTATCAATAATTCTAACAATATTATTATTATTAATTACAAAAGCTATTCTACATCTCAGTTATCAATGCAAGCATGCGGTAAGAGGGAGGGTCCCCGTAAGGTGAAATGTAAATAAAAATGCGTTGTAGCGAAATGTAGCGATCAACAGGTAGCAAAAACGCCTTCCAAGATTGCGGCTGTAATTTTGAATATTTTTTCTAGATATTTGGCACACGTATTCGTAATATAATAAAGAATGGCGGTACAGAGCCCAATTTAAAAAATATATTAATATGTGGAAATTACTCTGTAATTAAATAAAATATTAAAAAAACGAGCCTGTACCGCCATTAAGAAGAACAAAAAAATACACTTTCTTCAAATAAACTTTTTTATCTGATGCCTAGATTTTGTGCCATTTTGGAACTACTAATGAAATAAAAAATTTTAGTAGTTCCAAAATGACACAAATTCTAGGCATCGGATAAAAAAGTTTATTTAAAGAAAGTGTATTTTTTTGTTCTTCTTAATGGCGGTACAGGCTTTTTTTAATATTATATTTAATTACAGAGTAATTTCCACATATTAATATATCTTTCAAATTGGGCTCTGTACCGCCATTCTTTATTATATTACGAATACGTGTGCCAAATATCTCGAAAAAATATTCAAAATCACAGCCGCAATCTTGGAACGCGTGTTCGCTACCTGTTGATCGCTACTTTAAATTACATTTTTTGGTGCATTTTTTTGCTACTGCAAATTTGTCTAGATGTTTTATAGTTAGAGCCTCCCCTATTGTAAAACTCACGAGCCGCCACTGATAATTACTTCTGTTTAGAAACAATAAGCCATAGATAAATAGCTACTGAATGATCTTAGCAAACCAATTTAAAAAAGAAAATATATGAAAAAGAAACAAGTAAGTTCTTTCATTAAAAGTCGGTTCTCAACTTTTTACATCTGTCTGCTTTATGCCCCTACAACAATCTGAATATACACAACTTCTCTTTTTAACGACTCGATCAAAATCCCTTAGTATGGAGTGCTTTCGGCGTGTAATACTCTAGGGGACTAAATAGAAAATAACGTCATAGTATGTAAGAATCCAGCGAGACAGAATCTATCCGTATGTTCGTACAAAAAATTGCCTAATATATTTTCGCAAATTGTTTTCTTTGTAAGTTATCGTACCAAGAAGCACAAAAACGGTGGAGGAATTTTTATTACTCCACCAGGGAAAATCTTTCTAAAATGAAGTGAATTCCTTAGCTAACGTGACTTTTAATACCTGTGTTTTATACGTATTGAAAATTTATGGATACTAAAATTTAGCTTTACACGTTTTATATTATTTTTTAAATTAACAATGCACCTAATTCTAAGACTTACCAGCATTTTACAACTTACTCTACTACTGTACTGTCCTATGATTTTCGAGTCGGTTTTGGCGACCCTTGGCAATCTTATTTATTTCGAATTTAATTGTTGCTCTACGAAGTTGAGTTGACTATGTTTCTTAGTACATATTGGGTTTTGGACAATTATACTTAATATGTTTCGTGGGTGGTTTACGGAAACAGTTAAATGAAATTAAAATAAATGTAAATACAACAAACTGTCAATAATATATTTATTTGTGTCGGTAAAATAGCGTGAATATTTCTCGAAACAGAGTTTGTTATTCTTTGCGAGTATGGTGGTGTGACTGCACCGGGTGCCTGCTGTGACTATACTGAACTACGACATCAGTCAGTCATTATGTGGTTTCAAGAAGTTGACGGCTATAGCGCATTTAAAAAGTGATTTATTGACATAAGGTCTAATAAGGTAATTTCCTATACATAAACTGAACAGGCCATTAAAATCTGGTATTTTAAAAGCTGAGAAGGCATTTTACCTAAATACTGCTTGACAGGCGCTTCTATGCATATGGTTTGTATATTAAATGTGAATTTTAAATGGGTCGTATTATTTCATTTTGAAAAAGTTATTAAGAATTAAAAATTAAAATTAGCAAAATAGTAATTAAAGCGTGTCGCCACACTTAAAAGCATTAAAATTATCCTTATATTGAAATTAAATACACTAAGCGTCAAAATTATCGCATCACCTTAAAAATGGGACATTTTTAATGTCTCATATTTCCTAAACCTGTTGTTCGATTTTAGCGGTTTTTTAGTATGTTATAGCTTTATTGTTCAAGAATATCGATGTAGTATTATTGTTGTTAAACAGTTAAGTGTCATTGTATACCGGGTGTAACAATGATAGTGTGTTTTTTTTAAAGCTTGGAACACCCTGTGGAATATTCTAGCGTATATAAAATATTAAAATTAAAACTCCACTGTAACCTTAGGCCATCTAAATATTTTGCCTTTTGATTCACTAGCTTATGTTGGACAATAAAAAGTTAGGTACTTTAACAACTAGCAACGATCTTCATCAATACAGGGTGTTTCTAAATAAGTGCGACAAACTTTAAGGGGTAATTCTGCATGAAAAAATGATGACCGTTTACTTTATACATATGTCCGCAAATGTTTCGTTTCCGAGATACGGGATGTTAATTTTTTTCTTACTAACTGACGATTTATTGATTGCTCTAAAACCGGTTGAGATATATAAATGAAATTTGGTAGGTTTTAAGAGGTAGTTATTGCGCATGTTTTGATGTACAATTAAGAATTTTATATTCACCATTGGCGTGCGTACGGGTCATAATACCCGGCTAGTTGTTAAAGTACCTAACTTTTTATTATCCAACATAAGCGAATGAATCAAAAAGCAGAATGTTTAGATGGCCTAAGGTTACAGTTGAGTTTTAATTTCAATATTTTATATACGCTAGAATATTCCACAGGGTGTTCTAAACTTTGAGGAAAAAACACACTATCATTGTTACACCCGGTATACAATGACACTTATCTGTTTAGCAACAATATTATTACATCGATATTCTTGAAGAATAAAGCTATAACATATATTAAAAAATAACTAAAATCGAACAATAGGTTAGGAAATATGAGACATTAAAAATGTCCCATTTTTAGGGTGATGCGATACTTTTTTGGCGGGGTGTACACCAACCTATATTTAGAAGAGGGTGCGTTGCGATTTATATTTCTTTATGTTGTTCTGAAGCTATTTTCTTTTGGCATTTTTATAATTAACAATTTTTAATGGGAAATAAGCCACGTTTTTACTAAAAAAATGATTGTATCTCATATTATGTATAAGTTTTTAGTTTGTGAAAACTGTCAGTATAGATAGCAGTGCGTGAAGGATTTAAAGTGTGCGTGAAATACAATGTATTTTAATAGTTACTAATGTAATAAGGGTATTATAAGGATAATAACGCTTGAGGTCAATGGTGTATATGTTACAGTTTCAAGTTGATTCTCAGTTAGAGTTGACTTTTCCTAGTTCGAGTCAACTCCAACTGAAACGAGCAGTAAAAGTTGATTTGAAAAAATTAAATCAACTTTTACTAGTTGAAGTTGACTCTTCCTAACCTTTGTTAGTAAAAGTAGATTATACAATTTATACGAGTTGAATTTCACGTGCATTTTTGATGAGTGTGCGTCTCTTTGTTTTGACCGTTTCAACTACTTATTAGTCCAGGCTGTAACGTCGCCCCCGTCAGGTAAATTATTCTGATTCGATTTTTTTGCACAAACTTACTCAAACAAATACATCCTAACATTCTTATAACAAATAGACAGTGTCAGGCGGTACCGCGATCGAAAAATTGTTTAACCAATTTTTGTTAACCAAATTCACAAAAATAATTCTTATCTACTCTACCTCATATTATGTATAAGTTTTTATTGTGTGAAAATTTTAATAAATATAGATAGCAGTACATGAAGGGTTTAAAGTGTGCCTGAAGTAATAATGTATTTTAAATGGGATTTACTTTTTCGCACTGTTATTTAGCACACTTTCATATAATCAAATATCCTTAACTTTCACCTTGGCATGGTGATGACATGTGAGCAATAAATTACAAAAAAAGTTTTGACAGTTTTGTGGTTTGACAGAAGTTTGAATTTTTAAATGTTAAAGTTCTAAAAAATTGTAAAATAGGAATGTATTCCAGTGACGAAGAGTTGCAGTTTTTTTTATTTGTTTTCTTGGTAGATAAAATATTGTATGAAACTGTGCGTGAAGTACTTTTTGCGTACTTAGGCGATGTATAGCAATCGGCCCGCTCGTGCTCTAAACATCGCGTGCGTGCGCAAAAAGCATACTTCACGAACTGTTTTATAAATAACTAAGTATTTCACTCCGGAATATTTTTTTTTAGATTATTTTGGTCATTCGGAGCAAAAAAGGTCTTTTGTGATTTTTCTCTAAAATTTATAGTTTTCGAGTTATACGCGATTTAAAATTTGAAAAATGCGAAATGACCATTTTAATGGCTTAATAACTCGATTAAAAACTATTATTATGAAACTCAGAAAGTCACCTAATCAAAGTATAAAGCCCCCCTACAAGATCCTGAAGAAATTTTTGTCATTATTTTATTACTAAGCTGTTTAATTATCAACAATGAGCGCTAAAAGCGTATTGAGGCGGCCGTCAATGTGAGTGCGAGTAAGATCCTCCATTCCGACCGTCCAATGGTGCATCTCAGTCGCACTCACATTGACAGCCGCATCAATACGCTCCTAGCGCTCATTGTTAATAATTAAAAATAACAGCTTAGTAATACAATAATGACAAATATTTCTTCAGTACCTTGTAGGGGGGTCGTTAAAATTTGATTTGGTGACTTTCTGACTCTCATAATAATAATTTTTAACTGAGTTAGCCTTGAAAATGGTAATTTTCGCATTTTTCAAATTTTAAATCGCGTATAACTTGAGAACAATAAATTTTACAGAAAAATCACAAAAGACCTATTTCGCTCCGAATGACCCAAATGATGTAAAAAAATGTCCGAAGTGAATTTTCTTTTGTGAATTTGTTTAAAAAAAAATTGTTTAAACGATTTTTCGATTACGGTACCACCTGATACCCTGTGGATTCGTTATAAGGACCTCTTTTTGAGTAAGTTTGTGCAAAAGAATCGAACTGGAATAATTTACCTAACGGGGGCGACGATCCAGCCTGGACTATAAATATCACGATTTGAACATAATATACACTAACATTTAATTTCTAGAATCGGTTGTTTGTGAGAAACAACTTTTACTAAATGGCATTGGGAAGAGTATACTTTAACAAGTTGGAGTCTACTTTTACTAGTAAATGTTGAATAAAAATCTTCATTTTATATTTATAATCAACTTTTACTAAAACCAGCCGTTTGAGTCGACTCGAACTAGGAAAAGTCAACTCCAACTGGATAATCAAGTTGAACTGTAACATATATAGCGAGGGCCTATGGCCCGAGGTATATACGTTGACCGAAAGCGGTACTATCTATAATACCCGTGGTGCCTTCAACGTTTAATGTCCGTCTGAATTCTTCTTTATATGCAAAAAATTTGAATGAATTTTGAATTAATTAGTTTTTAAATTAAAGAATTTACCAGCAATAGTCGTAACGTAATTGTGGTAACTATAGTTTTAGTTAGGTTTTTATTTGTCAACTTGACAGTAATTAACTAATTATTTATTCAACTTAAATTACCGCCCTAGGGCATTATATCATATTTAACTGACTTCGAAATCATGTCCTTATTTGTCAAATAATATAACCAGTCGGACATTAATGGGACTTACTTTTCGCACTGTTTTTGACAGACTTTCATATAATAAAATATCCTTAACTTTCGCGTTGTCATGGTGATGGCAGTTTTGTAGTTTGAAAGAAGTTAAAATTTTTAAATGTCAAAGTTCTAAAAATTGTATAAACAGAAATGAATTCCAGTGACGAAGTGTTACAGTTTTTTATTTGTTTATCGTAGATAAAATATTGTATGAAACTGTGCGTGAAGTACTTTTTGAGAACTTACGCGATGTATAGCACTCGCTCCACTTTCGCTCGTGCTCTAAACATCGCGTGCGTTTGCAAAAGCATACTTCACGAACTGTTTCATAAATAACTATTATTAACGTTTCGACGTCCTTATCAGATGCCGTTGTCAAAATACAAAAAACATTAATATTTTTTGTATTTTGACAACGACATCCGATTTGTACGTCGAAACGTTAATAAAATCAAAATTTGTGGCTTATTTCCCATTAAAAATAGTTAATTATATCTCTTTAATTTCACCTCAAAATTAACAAGCAGGCTTCGTATTAAAAATATTACATTTTCTCCATCATTCAATAAGTTCTATTTTCGTAAAGTTTCAGGGCTAAGAAGATAATAGGTAATCATAAACCATTCAGACTTGCGTTTCCCGTCTCTATGTCATTGTCCGCCCGCCCTGGAAGTATTTTAGTCACAAAAGGCTGTAAGACGTTAATGACGAAGATATCCTATTCATATTGGTATTAAATTTTCAATCAAATTAAACGGACCTCTTGAAATATTGCTCAGGAAACAATTAGATTTTACAATATAAAATCATATTTCTGTCCCCGAACAAAAGGATTTCTACATAATTTGTGTAATAGTGATTGAATTGGTAATTATTTAACAAAAGGAAAAGCAAGGTAGAAGCTTATTTTGTGGGGATTTCCTAATAGTCTGTTCACTGACGGTAAAATATTGCAAAACTCTAAATGTTAAAGAGCCGCTTGGATTAATAGGGGATATAGATTTTCACTTGGGAAAAAATCAAACAAGATAGAACTTTTTGTAATTTCATTAAGAAATGTTTAATAACCAACATATCAAAAAGTTCTACTGGAGAAGTGGGTGCTTCATTTTTTATTAAACAAATGAACTACGAAATTAGATGTTTTTTTAAATAACTCCGAAAATATAAATTTTAGAAAAAAACTGACTTGGCCATTGAAAAATTCAGAAAATTTTACAAAAAAAAACCTATATAAAGAATTTTCTAAAATTCAATCTGTATCTTCCATAATTTTTTATTTATAATGCTAAAGTCACCCTTCTCACAAACATTGGCGCACTGTTTGTAAACTAACGTACGGCGAAGTGCACGGTTGAGTTATTTTGATGTAATTCTTTAACTAATTGACCAAATAAAATTTTACAAATTGACCATGAAAGAAGAATAATGAAGCTATCTTATAGTTGTAATAGAAAGAAATAAAATGTATGGGCATAAGTACGGTGTGGGCGGAAAGTGAGCCTTACACGAATTTTGTTTAAAAATGATTTAAAAATGTGTAACTAATACAATTTTTATTATATACTCTCAATTTTGCACAACTTACCTTTCAAGCATTTTACTAAATGATGTTTCATTAAAAAAAATCTCAAAAATTTAATTCAAATGATATGACGTCTCAAAACTTATAATTTTTGAAATCTTGCCATATTTGATCAAAGTAAAATAATGAATTTATCGATATTTTTACAATTATTTATACAAAACAATTGTTATTGTGTAAACAATTAATAAACAATTAGCGGCCAAATCTGCTAGTAGAACTTTTTACTTTAACATGTATATAAATTAACAAAAAAGTTTTAGAAAAATATAAGCTTGTTTGAATTTTTCCGAAACAATGCATATTTTCGTTCTAATTGCACTATAATATGAAATTTGGCACACACGTAGCTAACATGTCAAAGAAAAAAGTGATATTATGCCGAGGTGTTCTTTTGTCCAGGTGGCGACTTTCACCCCTTCTAGGGGGTAAAAAAATATACGTTCAAAATAAGTCCGCAATTGGATAAACTGACTAATTCTAAGCAACTTTTGTTCTATAGCGTTTTTTACCTAGCTTTTTACTTACATAAGTTAATAGGTTTTGAGTTACTTACAGTGAATATTTTCATTTGTCATTAAAAATCCATGTTTTTAGACGGTATTTTGCAAATAACTCAAAAATAATTTTGTCTAAAACAACATTCATAGCAAAAATATAGACTATAAAAGAGTAAAAATATTGGTATACGTATAGGTCTCTACACCCAGTAAAAGCAAGGTTGTATCTAATGAAAAGTAGGTTCATAATTGTTAAATTTCAAATCGAATATTTCAACGTGAAATAACCAAAAAATAAAGCACTTTGTGGTCAAAACTTGTTATAACGTTTTTAAAGCGTTTAAAAAAATTTATGTATTTTAAAAAGTTTCTAGCAAAGGTAAGCGAGTTCCGCTCAAAATAAAGTTAGACTCTTCTTTTTGGTAATAAATCGTGAAGATCACCCCCTAATTAGCATCCCAAACGAAATTAATCGTTACCGCTTCATAAATTGCTTCTCTCATGTACGTATTTTTTATGTGACCTGTAAGTTTCCTCGGTTTAAAGTGCATATTTTTGAAAGAACTGTAGTTGAAAGGGCTTGAATAAGTCACTTATTACGAGTGTATGCAAATTTTGAACAGCCATATCTTAATCAATTTTTGTCCTACACAAAAAAAATCCAAAATATTCAGAAAAGCACATCTTTTACTTTTTTAATCTTAAAGATTTTTGGTGTCTAATAATTTTTAAGTTCTTTTGAAAAAGAAGTATTTTTTTCAAAATTACAAATTAAAAAAATTTTACTTAAAAACCAATTATATTCAAAAATAATTACTTTCAACCGATGAAACTTATAGGTCTGGATCCCGCGTATGAAAAAAAAGTTGATTAATAGCAAGCTGAAAATTTGTTAATAGCTTAAGGGTGTCTAGTCGGATAAACTTTGATATATGGGAACACTGTAACAGGGGTAGTTTTAATTGTGGAACAGGTTAAAAATTTGGAACGGTCAGACCACGAAAACGGCACATTTATTTTGTCCGACAGAACAGACTTAAACTCTCCGAACAGAGCTTAAACTCTCATGCAAAAATCAGACTGCTATTTATCACCTGTCATAATTCCTGTCATTTGACATATTCTACATGTTCCACTCATTAAAACACCCATTTGGTGATAAATAGCAATCTGATTTTTGCATGAGAGTTTAATCTCTGTTCGGAGAGTTTAAGTCTGTTCTGTCGGATAAAATACATGTGCCGTTTTCGTGGTCTGACCGTTCCAAATTTTTAACCTGTTCCACAATTAAAACTTCCCCTGTTCCAGTGTTCCCATATATCAAAGTTTGTCCGACTAGACACCCTTAAGCTATTAACAAATTTTCACCTTGCTATTAATCAACTTTTTTTTTCATACACGGGATCCAGACCTATTATAGATAATTTAAATAAAAGATAATTAAAGCAACTTGTGAAGCATTAACAATTAATTTCGTTTGAGATGCTAATTGGATAGCGATTTTCTCGATTTTTTTACCAAAAAACAGGGACCATCTTTATTTTGAGAGTAACTTGCTTACTTTTGATGCTAGAAACTAAAAAAAAAACAATAATAAAGATTTCTTTAACGCTTTGAAAAAGTTATACATAATGAGTTTTCCCCAAAAAGTGCTTAATTTTTTTGGTTATTTCACGTTAAAATATTCGATTTGGGATTTGACGAATGTGAACCTTTTTTCATTGGCTATAACTCTGCTTCTAATGGGTCTAGATACATAATACATAGACGATTTTTTTCACTTTCTTATAAGCTATGTTTTTACTAAGAATATTTTTTCCGATAAAATACTTACCTTTTTTAATTCTTTGGGAAGAACTGTCTAAAAACGTAGTTTTTTGTTAAAAAATGAACATATTCATTCCAAAATAACTCAAAAATAACCCTGGCTTAACTTAGTAAGAAAACCCTATAGAACAAAATTTATTTAGAATTAGCGAGTTTCGGACTTATTTTGAACATATATTTTTTACCCCCGAGAAGGGTTAAAACTCACCTCTAAGACAAAAGCACACGACATGGGCACAATATCACTTTTTTTCTTTGATATGTTTTCTTTTTATGTGTATGCCAAATTTCATATCAATCCAAGCGGTTCTTTAAAATTTGAAGCAAAAACCGTGAGGAAATGGACTATAAACATAAACATTTTGAGTAGTTATAGCGACGTAAGGCTAAGGCCACACGGGCGATAAGTTACGGCTCCCGTAAGAGCAGTAAACCTGACGAGGCATTGGTTGACTAACTCCTATTTCATCTACAATTGGTGGAGGAGTTAGTAAACCAATGGGTTTACTGCTCTTACGGCGCCGTAAATTATTGCCTGTGTGGCCTTTCGCTATTTTGAAAAAAAAAGGTAGGTACTATAGTAATTGTAAATTTTCTGATAGTATGAAGTAACAATAAAAGGAATTATGGTAGGTATCGTGAAACTAAGACAAAGAATGGTTAATGAAGGGTGTAAAATCAAAGTCGTCAATCTAAAATTTCCATAATTTTGGTAAACCGCGAAAAACTGTAGAAACTAACAAAATGAAATTAAAACAATAAAACTGATAAAAATATTTATATAAAATTTGGTTTCTGATCTGATATTCAGAAAGAGGAGCTTAAGAAATTATTTCTTTTCCTATTTTTTTAATATGTTAGTTTGGAGATTGCCGTTTTTGTTTGCAATGCTTGGAGATTGACGGATATGAAAATGATCTATAAGGATATTGTTAGTTTTCAAACTTATAACACATCATTGTGTCGACTAATTAGTGAAGAAAAATATATTTTTATATTGAACAATAATATAATTTAGGGGTGTGGTTCACTGATACTAATGACCAGACCAGAGAAATTAAGAGGCGAATAGAAATAGCGAAACAACATTTATCAAAATAAAAAAGTTACTGTGCTGCCGGGACATAAATTTGAAATTAAGAACGAAAATGTTAAGGCGCTAGGTTTTCTCCGTACTGTTGTACGGAATGGAATCTTGGACGCTGAAAAAGATAAACATCAAAAACATTGAGGCATTCGAGATGTGGTGCTATAGGAAAATGTGGAAAGTTCCATGGACAGATAGAGTAACAAATCAAGATGTTTTGCTGAAGGTGGGGAAGGAATGAGAAGTCATAGAAAGAATACAAACGAGAAAACTGGATTGTTTCGTGGAAAAAGTACTGCCTGCTAAGTCTCATACTTATAATCCAAGGAAAAATCTCGAGAAAGAGAAATGTGGGACATAGGAGGATTTCCTGGTTGCGAAATTTAAGGGAGTGGTACGGGTGCAATTAAATACAATTAATCAGAGCTGCAGCCAACAAAGTTAAAATTGATGTGATGGTAACCAATCTTCGATAGAAGACGGTACTGTAAAAAGAAGAAAGTAATATAATATGTAAAAGCAATTTATAGGCATATCACTTACGACATTCACAGTTGATCACATGTGAGCGCTACGTGGCTCTTATTGACCGTAGCGGAGATTGTCGTGTTTGGTACGCACTCAGCTATGGAGATTGCGACTTTTGATTCCAATATGAATTTTTCACTGCGATTTGTATACAGCTAAGACCGCTTTTGGTCCTTAGAGATAGTTTTATCTAACAGATAATAAAAAAACGCAACCGATGGCGTCGCTAACTCAAAACCAGAAAAAGTGGAGATTGCCATATTTGATTATACACCCCTCAAATGCTATGTTTGGTCTGTATTTTTGTAAAATGCAGAAGGGTGGACACTAAAAGTATCGACAATCAACATAATCGAAGTGTTGGAAATGTGGATCCATAGACGGATACTGAAGATAACTTGCACATCAATAAAAATTGTCCTGACAAGTATTACTTCTTTTAGTACTCCCTTTTTCTATTTCGTTATCTTTTTTTTCTCTATTTGTAATCGTCACTCCGAGGTATTCGGATTGACGACTTTTTCAAAACAATATTCTGTACTTCCGCTACTTATTCTTACATTGTTGACAATGGATTCATTGTTGAACATCCTTCAAGGATCTTTACTTTTTGCTTTGTTTATTTTTCGTACTGTATTTTTTGTCGTTTCCGTTATTACCTTCTCTATTTGTGTCCATCCATACCTTTTTACATTAAAATGCTTAGTTGTAGTTAGTTTCTGCTTAAATTTCTTTGGAATTTTTTGTTTTATGGTCGTTACTACCATAAAATGGTCCGTATTGCTGTCTACCCCTCGGAAACTTCTAACATTCCTAGCTATATTAAATCTAATTTCGACCATCATCAGATAGTGATCATTGGCTGCATTTGCGCCTCTCCATGATCTGATATCTAAGATAGATTTTCTCCACTGCTTTCTCATTGCGATGTGGTCCATTTGATTATTGTAGGCGTGGTTATCTGACCAGTGGATGTATGGACTTTATGTATGTGGGTTTTTCGAAGAATGAGAACTCCTAAATATTGTAAAAAAACACGTGTTATCTATGACATATTTTTTACAAAGGAGAAAAATACAGCTTCCTGGGACTCATAAGGAAAACTGCAAGGAAAATGAGATCGAAGATGACGAAAATGATTTTACTGAAAAATGTAAGAGTCTATACAGTTATGCACAAAATAGTGATCGCTTTGCTGTAATCAATGAAAACCTTCTGTAATTGAAAAGAGACCTTGAAAAAAAAGCAAGAATTTCCGTCAAATAAGTTTATGAATCCTTATTTTGAGTCAGTTCTGATATCCACTTGTCAGAAAATAGCAAATTAAATACGAGATAATCTGGTCCTCAGAATAATTACTGTGCTTCATATTCTCTGAACTTATTATTGCCACTGCCGTTTTTCACGGAATTTAACTATAAATAAAAATTTTCTTTCCTAAAATCGCATCTAAAAAAATGGAGATTTTTCATATTTTTTGTGTTATACAGGGTGTCCCGAAAAGAATGGTCATAAATTATACCACACATTCTGGGGTCAAAAATAGTTCGGTTGAACCTAACTTACCTTAGTACAAATGTGCTCATAAAAAATGTTACAGTTCTTTGAAGTTACAAAATGAAAATCGATTTTATTCAATATATCGAAAACTCTCAGAGATTTTTTATTGAAAACGGACATGTATCATTCTTATGCAAGGACCACCTTAAAACAAAATTATAGTGAAATTTGTCCACCCCATAAAAAATTTATGGGGATTTTGTTCCCTTAAACCCCCCAAACTTTTGTGTACGTTCCAATTAATCCATTACTGCGGTACCATTAGTTGAACACAACGTTTTTAAAACTTTTTTGCCTCTTAGTATTTTTTCGATAAGCCATTTTTTATCGAGATGCGGCTTCTTTTTTACTATATTTACATAAAAAATTTATGGGGGTTGTGTTCCTTTAAACCCCCCAAATGTTTGTGTACGTTCCAATTAAACTATTATTGTGGTACCATTAGTTACACACAGTGTTTTTAAAACTTTTTTGCCTCTTAGTCTTTTTTTGATAAGTCAACTTTTATCGAGATGTGGCTTCTTTTTCAAAATATACCAAAAAATTTAAGCTATAAATAAATTTTCAGATTATAACAGGTGTCTATAATCATACTTAACCATATACAAATATGTGGTAGATTTGACAAATATTCAAAATATCTCGATAATCACTGGCTTATCAAAAAAGTACTAAGAGGCAAAAAAGTTTTAAAAATATTGTGTTTAACTAATGGTGCCACAATAATAATTTAATTGGAACGTACATAAAAGTTTGAGGGGTTTAAGGGAACAAAACCCCCCTAAAATTTTTATGGGGTGCACAAATTTCACTATAATTTTTTTTATAAGATATTGCTGCGATAAAAATTCCTCATGTCCATTATCAATAAAAAACCTCTAGGAGTTTTCGATATATGAAAAAAAATCGATTTTCATTTTGTAACTTCAAAGGGCTGTAACTCTTTTTGTGCGCACTATTGTATATAGGTAAGTGAGGTTCAATCAACCTATTTTTGACCCCAGAATCTGTGGTATAATTTATTACCAATCTTTTCGGGACACCCTGTATACTGAGCTTCAGTCTCATTTATATTGACTATTTATATATATATATATATATATATATATATATATATATATATATATATATATATATATATATATATATATAAATTTGACTATTACCACTTCGTATAACTAAATACGTTCTTTTTAAGCTATGTTCTGGTACTTTTAGTTGTTTAAACGAAAAATATTTAAAACACTGAAAACTTATTAAAATTTAGTTATAAAGTTGTATGAGCAAAAATGACTGACTTTATCGTTTAGAAATAAATGCAAAGAGCAAAAGAGAACTGATGTGAAATCTAATTAAATCCTTCTAAAGTAATTAGATGGGAGCCGATGATGACAGGATAATAAGTAGCCCAATTTAACTCAATACCAAAATCCACTTAAACTGTGAGAAAATGTTCAAGAGCCCAGCTCTTCATCTTATTAACCAACATTCTATTTAAGTTTGAGGTTTTCCATTATGAATTAATCCGCCAGGGACAAATTTGAAATTCGCCACCACTTTCCTTATCTGTAATTGGCACTTTCTAAAACTAATTTCTGAGAAAACCCATTTCCGCGTTAAAGTTTATGGTTTGCAAATGAAAAGCAAATTACAGGACTTCGCCCAATTCTGCACAAAAAGACAAAATATCGTAAGTTAAATGAAAATGTCTGGTATTAAAATGGACGTATCAGGATTACAAATTCTTACTTATATCAAAAATATGACAGATCCTCGAAATCAGAAAAGAGATCAGTATATATAATAAGCGAGTCTTCTACAGCTGTCGCCGCTTCTCGCATCCTAATCTCCAGCGATTTCTGTCGAAGCAATCTTCAGTTTTTGGCGGTCATTGCATCTTCGACATCTTCTCTCCAGGATCGTCTTGGTCTACCTCGTTTTCTTCTTGTGGGTGGAGTCCATTTTTCTATTTTTTTCGGCCATCTATTTTCAGGCATTCTCTGAAGGTGTCCATACCAGTTAAGTCTTTTGGCTTCGATTGTGTCTATTATATCTAGATCGATTTCCATTTGTCTCCTAATATCTTCGTTTCTCACCCTATCGAGTCTAGTGAGTCGGCAACATCGTCTCCAATAGCTCATTTCCATCGCCTTGATTTTTGACTTGTTTCTTTGGTTGATTTCCCAGAGTTCAGCGCCGTACAACCCAATACTTTCTATTATTGTTTTATACATTCTTCTTTTATTTTCTTTTGTTATTTTATTACTCCACAATAGTCCGTGTAGCTGTCTGGTGGCTGATCTTGCTTGGCCAATCCTGGAATGTATTTCGTCGTTACTCCCTGCTTTTGAAGATATTTGGACTCCTAAGTATTTGAAGACTTCTGTTGGATTTATGGTTCCCATTTCAATTTGTAGGCGTTCTGGTGTTTCTCCTACAACTAAGTACTCGGTTTTTTGTATATTAATTGTAAGGCCCCACTTAGTGTACTCCTCTTCTAGTTTTCTGAGCATATACTCTATATCACTCTCGTCTTCAGCTAGAATGGCTTGGTCGTCAGTGTTATGATGGTCAATAGTTTATAATTAATCCATTATATTACGAAAGGATGTTAATTAACTAAAACGACGTTCAATCTTTGATGGTTCTTTATTGAATGCCTTGACAAGCGACAAGACCTTCCCAGCCCCTGATGCCTATGCAACCCACTATACTCTAAGGTGCAAAGTGGTGTGCATAGTCAACTCACAACATCTCCCCTCTTAAGATCTAAATACAAAAATATAATTGCTTATTGCTTAATGATTAATTACTATATAAATGTAATATATTTATGTTTATACTTTCTAACCTGATCAAACTTATTGTTATTATTGACAATAATATTTCAAATATTGTGGTTTTTTAACCATCCTACCACTTCTCGTTACATATTGATCACCTCCAATAATATGTTCTCTTTCCTCAACCAAATCTGGTTCTACCTGATCATTTTTTAACTCAGATTTGTCGAGTGCTTCCTCATCAATGGTTAGCTGTTCTTGATTTTGAACAGTTGGAGGGCCCCCTTTAGATAAGGAGTCCTCCAGCAATTCATCAAAGAGTGAATCTGATATAAAATTATTTTTTGTAAATTTGCGTAAATACATTCGGTTTCTACTGTAACATTTACCATTCCTATCAATCCTAACTACATATGATCTTGGTCTCTTTTTGTCAATATCGAGTATTACCCCAGGTTCCCAGTTCCTTGAGTTTAATTGCACCATAACCTTATCATTAGGTGATAGCAACGGTAAATGCTTAGCCGTCTTATTGAAATATTTTCCACTTTTCATCTGATTCCTTTTGAAGGCATGTTCTACATTCTCTACATCAAATTTTGGCTGCAGCTGTGAATCACTTACAGGGACAAAACCTTTTAACTTACGGCCAAATAACAGCTCTGCAGGAGATGGTATACAATGACTGATAGGTGTATTACGAATTTCTAATAAAGCAACATACATATCTTTTTGATCAAACAAAATCTTTTTAAACATCTTTTTGTAGGTTTGCACATATCTTTCAATAAACCCATTTGATTGTGGGTATCTAGGTGAACTAGTTTTGTGAATAATTTCCCATTCCTTAAAAAACTTTTGCATGTACCCATTGGTGAACTGAGGACCACCATCCGAAAAGATAACATCTGGCCTGCCATGTCTCGCAAACATTGCTTTAAGATTATGAATAACCATTTCATTGGTGGTGTTATTATGCAAACAACTTACTTCTGGGTACTTTGAAAAACTATCGACAAGTAACAAATACTGTTTGTTATCAAAATAAAAAAAAAACAGCAACTATTTCCCATGGTCTTTTTGCAATTTCTTTGGGTATTAGCATTTCTTTCGTATTGGAATTTTGATAAGTTAAACAAGCTGGACAATTCTTTATTAGATCTGTTATTTCTTTATTAATAAATGGCCAAAATACATGGTCTCTTGCTCTTAAAATAGTTTTTTCAATTCCTAAATGGTTGTAATGTAACCTGTCCAACATCTCCCTACGCATACTTTTGGGAATTATAATTTGTTCTCCTCTAAACAGTACCCCTTTCATTTCTGATATTTGGTATCTACAATTCCAATATGGTTTTATCATTTCATGAAGTTTATGCTTTTCTAATGGCCATCCTGATTTAACCACTTTTGACAACTCTCTTAATTCCAAATCCTGTTCTGATTCAATACATACTTTTTCAAATTTATTTGGACTTATGTCATAGTAATCGATTAAACCTACTTGTGAATGCATGTCTTGCTCTACAATTTCAAAATTAGTATCATTACCACCTGAGCGAGATAAGGCATCAGCCAGGTATAACTGTGATCCTGGCTTATATTTGACAGTAAAATCATAATTTTGTAAATTAATCCTTACTCTTTGTAATCTGAGAGGGCATTGATTGAGTGGTTTTTTAAATATGGCCTCCAAAGGTAGATGATCATTCTCCACAATAAACTCTTTACCATACAAATATTGATGAAAACGCTGACACCCAAAAACAATTGCCAAACATTCGTTTTCAATCTGTGCATAATTTTGTTAAGTTGGTGTGAGAGATTTTGATGCATATGCTACTGGACCTCCATTTTGTAAAAGGACTGCTCCTAAAGCGTCCTTTGAACTGTCCAATGACAATACAATTGGTTTATTTCTGTTATAGTACTGTAACACTGGAGTATGTACTAATAATTCTTTTAATGTTTCAAAATCCTGTTGATGAACTTCCAGCCAATCAACATGAACATTCTTTTTCATCAACTTTCTAAGATTACCTGTTAAACTTGACAGATTTGGAATAAATTTTCCTACGTAAGTTAGCATTCCCAGAAAACGACTAAGCTCTTTGACATTTTTTGGTGAAGGCATTTGCTTAATCGCTTCAACTTTACTATCATCAATTGCTATACCATGTTTAGACAACACATGACCAACATACTTTACTTCAGTTACATGAAACTTACATTTATTTTTATTAAACTTTGCCCCCTTTTCCTTTGCTCTTGTTAAAACTTGTCTTAAAATTCTGTCATGTTCTTGCCTAGACCTGGCATAGACTATAATATCATCAATATAAATTTTAATTCCATCTATGCCCTCAAATATCTCACTAAACGTTCTATAAAATACCTCTGGGGCCACTTTTACCCCATAAGGAAGTCTTAAAAATCTGTATCTTCCATAAGGTGTTCCAAAAGTCGTTAAAAATGAAGCATTTTTTGTTAAAACTATAGACCAGAACCCTTTATTCACATCTAAAATTGAAAAACATTCGGACCCCGCCAGATCACTTGTTATCTCCTCAAATGTTGGTAACTCAAACTGGGCCCTCATTAAAGCATTATTTAAATTTTGTGGATCTAAACAAATTCTAATTCCATTAGCTTTTTTCACCAAAACTATAGGATTCACAAACTCTGTTGGGTCAGTAACTTTTACAATAATATTCTGATTGATCATTTTATCTAACTCACTCTTAAGTTGCTCCATTAGTCTAAATGGTACCTTTCTGCAAGGTACTATAGATGGTGTATAATTATCCCTTAACTTAAATTCACAAGGAACATCATTTATTTTCCCAATCCCTGTAAATAACTCACCGTACACATCCAAAATCCCTGCAGTAGCGATTTCATTTATGTTACACCTCTGAATTAAATTTAAAACTTGAATACTCTTAATACCTAATATTGGAGCTGATTTATTATTGGCTTTTACAATTACAAAATTCAGAACATAGGTTTTATTATTATTTTCAACTTCTAGATCACAAGAGCCCACTACAAGTAACTTTTGACCACCATAATTACTAATCTCAATAGTTACCTTTTTTAGATCAACATGTATGTTTAATAAATTAAAAATATGTTCGGGAATTACATTTACCTGAGCCCCTGTATCTAATTTAAATTTCACCATTTTATTACATCCTGTTAGTTTTAACACTTCAAACCAGTTTTCACACAACATATTGATTTCTACAGCCCCCAATACAAATTCATTATCTTTCCCTTGCCTACTTAACTACTACAAGCTTCATTAGACATTTCATTACTGTTATATTCTATAGCATTAACATTATTTTTATAAAAACAAAATTTATTAAAATGGTTATACTTATAGCAATTTGTACATTGTTTTCCCATTGCAGGACAGGCATTAAAAACATGTGATCTTCCACATCTGCCACATTTTGCTGTCGAACCTCTTGCTACGTTCTGGTTTCCTCTCTGATAATTTGTGTTTTGTTGACTATTAAGTTGTTGTTTATCTTGACTTCTGTTTGTTTCTTTTTCTCACATCACTTACCTCTAAAGTGTTTGTTTTGTCCATTAACTGGCGGACGTATTCCTCTGTTTGCTCCGCTGCTTTACATATTTCAATTGTTTTTGCTAGTGGTAGTTTGGTTTCTCGAAGTAACCTGTCTTTTGTTTTCTTGTCTCTAATTCCTATGACTATTCTATCTTTAATTAGTCTGTCTTTTAATGCACCGAAATCACAACCTGAAGCTAGTCTTCTTAAATCACCTAAAAAAGAATCGAAACTCTCACCTGGTTCCTGCTCTCTTCGATTGAATTTATGCGACTCTACTGATAAATTACTCTGTGGAACAAATTCTTTCTCAAATTTTTTAATCAACACCTCATAATTCTGTTTTTCTGCTTCTGTTAAATTCAAGCTCAATTCAAAATGGTCCAAGACATCTTCTCCAATGCAATGAAGAAAAACTGCTGCCTTAATCTGCTGAGATTTTTCTTTACAGCCGGTTGCTATACTATACAATTCAAATGAATTTTTAAATTTCTTCCAATTTACTGCCATATCTCCACTTACAGACATGGCCTTGGGTTGTTTTAGCACCTCCATTTTGATTTCCTTTTACTAGGATTTTATAAAAATTATTTATTTTGTACCTCTACCTGGGTTTGTAGGTTCAATTCTTTAAATTATAACTGCGCCATGTTATGATGGTCAATAGTTTATAATTAATCCATTATATTACGAAAGGATGTTAATTAACGAAAACGACGTTCAATCTTTGATGGTTCTTTATTGAATGACTTGACAAGCGACAAGACCTTCCCAGCCCCTGATGCCTATGCAACCCACTATACTCTAAGGTGCAAAGTGGTGTGCATAGTCAACTCACAACAGTCAGTGAAGTGTATTGTGTACAATCTATCGTCATCGATTGGGATGCCCATATTGCAGCACTTTCTTCTCCACAGTGAGAGTGCCTCATTTAAATATATTTTAAAGAGTGTAGGTGCTATGCAGCAGCCTTGCTTTAGGCCCTTACTAATAGGAATTTCTCTCGTTAATTTGTTTCCAGTTTTAATGTTTACCGTCATATTTTTGTAAAGCTGTTGTACTGCTTGTATATTTTTTTTGCTTATTCCTTGTTTTTCCATTGCTATCCAGAGCATTGAAAGTGGTACACTATCGTATGCCTTTGTCAGATCAATAAAAACTATATGGGTGGAAAGGTTGTGGGCTAATCTTTTCTCAGTAACTTGCTTTAGAGAAAATATGCTGTCCATACAGGATCTGCCTGCACGAAAGCCATTTTGTTCTTCTACATATGTCATCTCTTTTTCAATTTTATTTTTTATTATTTTTCCATAGAGTCTTGAGAGTGAGTTAATGACACTAAGCCCCGTGTAGTTTGAACAATTTTTTCTATCTCCTTTTTTGTATATATTGTTAATATGTGCGTTTGTCCACTCATGTGGTAAATCATGACCTTTATAGAATAAGGTGAAAACATACGCAAGTAATTCTCGTAATACTTGTGGGCTGTCTTTTAGTAATTCGTTCGGTATTCCTTGTGGTCCGCATGACTTTCGATTTTTTAGAGTTCGTATTGCATTCTCGACTTCCTGTACTGTTATTTCATCGTCTTCATCGTATTCTACTTCATATGTTGTTGTACTGATGTTCGTGAATTGCGGTCTTGTTTCAGTCAAAAGTTGCGAGTAATGTTCCATCCAATATCTTTCTTCTATTAAATCTATTCTACTAGTCTCTTTTCTGTTTGTTCTCAGATTTTTTATCGTTTTCCACGCTTCTCTTGATCTCGTTGACCCTATATATTTGTTGAGCTCTTCGCATTTACTTTCCCAGGAATTATTTTTTGCTTTCGGTACTAGATTTTTTACTTCTCTGTTTGATCTTGCATACGTTCGTCTATCATCTGGGTCATTTGTTTGCAGCCATTTTTGATACACTTGTTTCTTGTTATTTACTGCATTAGCAATGTCATCTGTCCACCACAATGGAGTATTCTTTTTGTTCCTTTCCACTGTGCCGAGCGCTTCATAAGCTGCTTCATTGATTTTATTTAATATCTCGTTATAGGTATTCTGGGCTGAGGAGTAGGTCAGGTTCGACAATTTTTGGCTAAGCCGCAGCTTATATAAAAATGATGTTGAGTCGTTTTGCAGTGCATCAATATTGTATTTACGTAGATCCGTCTCGAGTGATTTTGATTGAGCTGGTTGGTTGTCATTTTGGTGTAGTAGTCGGGGTCGATACTGTAGAAAACATTTTGATCTTACCATATAGTGGTCAGTTCCACACTCCGGTCCCCTTAATACTCTTACGTCTTCAACTTGTATATGTGTTTCTTGTTTGGTGATAACATAATCTATAATTGACTTGGTATTTCTCGTTGGTTGGACCCAGGTATACTTATGTATGTTTTTATATTGGTAGAATCCGTTTAGAATTTTCAGAGAGTGCTGTTCGCAGAATTCGATTAAATGTTCCCCATTTTCATTTGTTTTAGCATCACCGTATTTTCCCACAACTTTGTCATTTATTTTTTTTCCTGTCCAAGCATTAAAATCTCCCAACAGCACAATTTCTTTGCGGCTATTTATATTTTCTATAAGTTCTGATAAGGTCTCGTAGAATATTTGTTTAGCTGTTTTTGATGCATTTTCTGACGGAGCATATATTCCAATGATTTCGAGGTCGTGCCCTTTCCACGTAATAGATACTCTAATAATTCTCTCATTGATCTGTTCCCAGTCTTTCAGGTTTCCTTTTAAGTCTTTTTTATCAATATTGATACCCCTGCTTGTGCTCTCTTGTCTTTTTCTACTCCACTATAAATATGGATAAAACCTCCTATATCTTCACTTCCTTGGCCTTTTTTCTTTGTTTCGGTGTTCAGTTTAAATCAGTTTAAATACAATTCAAATAATGTAAAGGCACGGTGTTGGACGGTGACAGGAGTTTAATATAGCGTGTAAGCTTCTTGGTTTTTGAGCTATGAGTAGAATAGTAATAATCTTTTATCATCATAATAATTTCTTAGCTTCCTAAATATCATAAGAAAATAATATTTTTTAACCATTTCCTTGGATCCTCAACGCATATACAGTATGGTGCAAACGGAAGTGAACCTCGTTGGTAAGACTTTCTTACGGCTGTTTATTTTTGACGGTCGTATAATGGTCCTGGTCGCTCCGATATCCACCACCAATGTATACTTTTTACCATTTATTTCTCCATCCACATATACACTATCTTCACATTTCAAAGAAGCTATTATTATGAGAGGGTCTTTGGAAAAGTTCCGGGTCGAAGCTATCCCCTAAGGCTGACACGTTCTAGTTTTTCTGCTGGTGAGTTTCTTGATACGTGTCGTACCTGAGATGCTTACACGAACTTTGTTCGTGTCCTATTTCACCACAATTCCAACACCTTACGGTCTTCGTTTTCTTGTACGAAGTGCCCTTTATTATATTAACAACCTGGTCCAGTTTGTCTTCATCCTCTTCCTATTTCACAGTCCTAACTTTACTGTGCCCGCCAGAGGCCTGAGATGCTGATTCGTATTCGAGGGCGGCGGACAAGACGTCGACCAGCGTTTTTTGGCGAGCTAATCGCCGTGTTCTATGCATTTCATGATCACAAAAACTATCAATAAATATTTAAACAGCTAACGTTTTCATTATGTCTTTAGAGTTGTTGTATATGCATATTGTACTAACCTGGCAATATCTACCTCATATTCTTGAAGAGCTTCATCTTTATTTTGCCTTCGATTTTTAAATTGCGACTAATATATATGCTCTAAATGTTCATTCCATATCGCATACTAAGTCTCTTGTTAAGCTGTTTGAAATTATCTGTCTTCTCTACGGCTATGCATGGTCTGAAGTAAATCCAAAGCATCTCCTCGATGAGCAGTAGTTAGGTTTAGAGCCTGTTCTTTTTTGTACCATCCGTTAGCTCTTGCAGCTGATGCGAACTGTTTCATATAATTGTCCCATGAAGATTTTCCGTCGACTGTTGAAGAGTTAATGCGAGCAGAACTTACGCTCCCTTCAACTGTCGGCTGTGGCTCCAATTTTTGTTTGCGCTTATTTTATGTTATCTTTGCTAAGATGGGTTCTGCTTTCTCCATTTTCTCTATTTTCTTTTCCATCTCTTTCATCTTTTTCCAAAAGCAGAGACTTGGTTTTTTAGAGACGATATCAGAAGTGACCTTGGAGATTTCTGATGAGATGTTAGCAGAGACTTTGCTTTCTAGAGAAGAAATCTCGTTAGTGACTTTGCTTTACAGGGATGTAATATCAACTGAAACTTTCGATATCTCACCAGAAATTTAATGTTCTAATGATGTATTTTCACCAGAAACTTTATTTTCTAATTATGTGATATCCGTCGAGACTTTGGAGATTTTACAAGAAACCTTGCTTTCTAATTTACAAATTGACAAAGTCAAAGCAGCATTCCTGTCTTATAACACGTAGGTTTTAGGATCATGATCCTCTTCCGTTAGTGCGTCCTTCAGACGTTAGACTAAATCAGTCTTTTTTCCAGCAGTCTTTTTACCGATCCTCTAACTCCTTCCTTAACTCCTTTCTTAACTCCGTAACACGAAAATCAGTTATTAGAGACATACTTACACGATCTATATTCGAATCTCACTGACTGAACTTATTTTATGAGTTTTACTTTAATTTTCATTTTTAGATACCCCAATTCTGACATCAATGTTGGATACACGATTGACTTTACTAATTTTTTATTATTATTTATAATTTTAACCACACTTACATTAAAATGAAAAGACTTAATTAATATTATTTGATATACAAACACTAACTTCACAAAACAATAAACACAACATTTAATTTATTAGAAATACTACGATATCTAATTTATATTATAGATACGTTATAAAATTATCTATTTACAAATCAACGATCCTGCGAATCCAACACAATCTCGGCTTTATTAAAGACTAAATTCAAAATCTCTGTTATTTAGATATTATGGATTCAGGTTCTACTTTCGCTCCACTTCAAAGTTGAATTTGTGTCGTTGGTTGCTTTTACTTGGGGGGTGACAGTCACCCCTTCTCGAGGGTGAAAAAACATACTTTCAAGATAAGCAAAGATAAATTAACTGATTATGGGAAACTTTCGTTCTATAGAGTTTTTTATGTAAGTCAATACTTTTCGAGTTATTTGCGATTGAAAATGTTTATTTTTCTACAAAAGTAAATATTTTACCCCAAAAAATATTTTTAGCAAAAATGTAGCTTAGGAAAAAACGAAAAAAAAAATTAAACTTTGAAGTGGAGGGTTAGTAGAACCTAAATTCAAATTTTTATGCACTTCGGAGTTGCCCCTAAAAATTACACTACAAAACGGTCATTTACTGGGCTAATATCCTATTTACACAGTTTTCTAGAACAATTCAAAGGGTTTACAATCAAAACAATGTTTTACATACCAAATCAAAACAGTTATTGGAGAACCCTAGAATGTTCCTAACATGTCTTTTCCTTCTTGTCGTGAAGCAATTTAGGTAAAAAACGTCTTCTCGAACCTGATCAATATACCGTAAGGCCGATGCCACATTATGCGTTTTGACCGGATGCGGTGAAAACGCATCCGTTTCCAACGCAACCGGACCGACCTGTCACACTATGCTTTTAGTCTGGTGCAGATTGTAAGCGCGTACCGGTGACTCAAAACGCATCCGTTTCCAACGCAACCGGAGCGATCTGTCACACTATGCGTTTTGACCGGATGCGGCGGAAACGCATCCGATCAAAACGCATAATCTGACATCGGCCTTAGTCGAGCAGGATATAGGCCACTAACTGTGTAACAGTAACTGTGTAGTGTAAGTGTGTAACAGTAATACAGTGATGAGCGCGCCAATAACCGGCAGAATAACGGAAAATATGGAAAACATATTAAGTTGTGAGATAAAAGAAATGAAACTAGTGCAGGTAAGAAATTTAGCGATAAAAACCTAATTTATGTTTCCCACCTTTAGACGTATCGGACGAGTTTGCAACTGCTATTGTGACAGTGACAGTTTTAGTTGGCATAATCCTCTGATACGTCTAAAGATTGGAAACGATAAATAAAATGTAAATTTATAGGTTTAGTTCGCTAAATTTCCCACCTCCACTTGTTTAATTTCTTTTTTTCTCACAATTCAGTTTTCCATCTTTTGTGTTACTTTGCCGGTTATTATAGTCCAGAGAAATAAGATTTTTCTCGTGACACATCCCCCTCCAGGCCGAAACCATTTTTTTTTTGAGTAGTATGGACATCTATATTAATAACCTATATGTTTCCTGCAGCCGATTTTGATGATATACATAGCTATAAACAAATGAATATCAAAAAACGCTAAATTTTCGCTTTTTTCGTCTATTACTAAAAAGTGAAGCATTTTAAACAAAGTTCAGAGTAAGAAGCTGATAAATCATATGAAAAACTTCAATATGGTTTTCGCTAAATATGTCTATCCTTATTTGTTGCTTAGAAAATTGCAAAATAAGTCATAAATTTTGAGATTTTATAAATGTTCATAACTTATGTAAAAATTAAGTTAGAACTTTCTTATTACACGGAATGCTGAGACTTCTGGTGCTTAAATTATATTCTAAATTTCAAAGCAATTGGTCAAATAGTTTAAAAGTTATTTAATTTGTTTATCGCAAATTAATTTTTTTTTGCAACACTATAAGTCAGAGAACGATGAGGTTACAGTAATACTTTGGACAGTTTATGAAAGAAGAAGATTTATGCTATTAACTTAATTTAAAAAAAATTACAAAAAATAATTATAAATAGTGTAAAATTATTTTGCAAAAACATGTCGGTTTTTTGTTTATAAACAATTAGAATAACTTTTTAACCGTTACCCGTAGAAAAATTATTTTTCCATATTTAGAAAGACTAAATTTTTATACACATTTAGAAAGAAAAACAATTGTCCTACGACAATTAGGGACAAAATTAGCCCCTTCATTTTTTAATTCACTGCAGCTTTGTTTATAACAATTAAGAAATAAAATCAGCCGCATTTGAAAGAATATACTTCAAAGTTTTAACGTATACAAAAGATTTCCTTTCAAGGAAATCGTCCACAAAGCTTAAAAATATGGCCCTTAAAATCGGCCGGCGTTGAAACTTGGGATAGCGATGAGAGGGGGGAAGGAGCTGTTAACTGTATCTCTGGTTCTCGATTATTTATTTCGTTGTTTCTTTTTTTAACTTTTATGTACTTTTTACGTACATTACGAATATGCGTTATTTAAATAAACTAATTGTTATATACACCATCAAATTTGTTTAAACAATTTTTTTTCAATTTTTTTAATATTATTTGATGTAACTTTTATTGTAAAACGTACATATTAGTTATACAGGGCGTAACAAAAATACAGGTCATAAATTGAATCACATATTCTGGGACCAAAAATAGATCGATTGGTCCTAACTTACCTTAATACAAATGTGCACATAAAAAAAGTTATAGCCCTTTGAAGTTACAAAATGAAAATCGATTTTTTCCAATATATCGAAAACTATTAGAGATTTTTTATTGAAAATGGACATGTATCATTCTTATGACAGGAACATCTTAAAGAAAAATTATTATAGTGACATTTTTGCATCCCATAAAAATTTTATGGGGGTTCTGTTCCCTTAAACCCCCCAAACTTTTGTGTACAACCCAATTAAATTATTATTGTGGTACCATTAGTTAAACTCACTGTTTTTAAAACTTTTTTGCCTCTTAGTATTTTTTCGATAAGGCAGTTTTTATCGAGTTGCGGCTTCTTTTTAAATTTGTTTACATAAAAATTTTATGGGGGTCTGTTCCTTTACACCCCCCAAATGTTTGTGTACGTTCCAATTGAACTATTACTGCGGCACCATTAGTTAAACACACTGTTTCTAAACTTTTTGTCTTTTAATATTTTTTCGATAAGGCACCTTTTATCAAGATGTGGCTTCTTTTTTAATATGGTTCAAAATATGCCTAAAAATGTAAATTATAAATAATAAATTTTCATACGATTACGAAGTCTTCATAATCGTCCTTAACCATATTATACAAATATGTGGTGGATTTGACGAATATTTAAAATATCTCAATAAAAACTGACTTTTCGAAAAAGTACTAACAGGCAAAAAAGTTTTAAAAACATTGTGTTTAACTAATAGTACCACATTAATAATTTAATTGGAACTAACACAAAAGTTTGGGGGGGTTTAAAGGAACAAAACCCCCATAAAATTTTTATGGAGTGTCAAAATTTTACTAAAATGTTTTTGTAAGATGCTCCTGCCATAAAAATACCACATGTCTATTTTCAATAAAAAATCTCTTCTATATATTGGACAAAATCGATTTTCATTTTGTAAATTCAAAGGGCTGTAACTTTTTTTATGTGCATATTTATAGGTACTAAGGTAAGTTAGGTTCAATCGAACTATTTTTGGTCCCAGAATATGCGATTAAATTTATGACCTGTATTTTTGTTACACCCTGTAATTATTATATTACTAATCCTATTCAATCATTCCTAAATCTAAAATTGGCTTATAATATTAAATTGAAAATAAAAAATCTCAAATAAACTAGGATTTATTTCTTGATAAACATGCTACTAGATAAACGAAAAATGAAATGTAACAAAATTAGAGAGTGGATAAAAATAACAAAATTATTTTCAGAAATTTTCTACAATATTGTAATAATTGTATCTTACAACATTGAAAGTTATAATTTTAAGATTGCAAAAAAACAAAATATATTTCATACATTTTGGTATGATAACAAGACTATTAAAATAAAATTAAAGGAGGAATATTATCTAGGAATACTTGTATTTTTATGAAAAACGTAACAATTATCAGTTACCCATTTATTATAAGATTTTGTAAAGTCAAGTGCATATGATCCACTCCTATAATTGCCAACAGTCATCCTAAAAATATCGTAAAAGAATTTCCAAAAATTGTTTACACAATTTACATAGTTAATTAAATAACCACTTTATTAACAAAAAACATAATATTCGTAACGTACGCAAAGAGTACATGCAGATTAAAAAAGAAACTCCAAAATAGATAATAGAGAAAGATTGAGGTTTTGATAATCGAAGTCCATAAACTATTTATATCTCTGTACTAACAAGTACTCGGTCAACCAGTTTTGCAAGAGCAGATAGTTTATTTTAATAAAATATCTGATATAAAGAAGATCTGTTGATCGGATCGGCACTAACGGTTCTTAGTTTAATTTCCAACCCCAATCAATTACGTTTATCTCTTTTTTGGTGGTTCTGTAACTTCAGTTTTTCATTCATCTAATAGCATGTTTACTAAAAAAATAAAACCTAGTTTATTTGAGATTTTTTGATTTCCATAGACCAATACTATTTTTTAGAAACAATCGAATGGGATAATTTTGTTTTTCATACTTTAAATTATTACTAAGTTTAATAAAAAACTATATATTATTATATTATTCATAAATATGTATGTTTTGTGATTAAAATTACTTCAAATATTATTAAAAAAAATTGAAAAAAAAAATTGTTTAAACAAATTTGATGGTGTATATAACAATTAATTCATTTAAATAATGCATACTCGTACTGTACGCAAAAAGTACATACAAATTAAAAAAGAAACGTCGAAATTCATAGGCGAGAACAAGAGATACAGCTAACATTTCCTTCCCCCTTCTCATCGATCTCCCAAGTTTCGAGGCCGGCCGATTTTAAGGGTCACATTTTGAAGCTTTGTGGACGATTTGTTTGAAAGTATATATTTTTTATATTTGGTACATGTAAACTCTGAAGTATGTTCTTTCCAATGTGACTGATTTGATTTCGTAATTGTTATAAAGAAAGCTGCTGTGAATTAAAAAATGGGGGGCGGCAACTTCGTCCCTAATTGTCCTAGGACAATTTTTTTTTTAAATTTGTATAAAAATTCAGTCTTTCTAAATGTGAAAAAATAATTTTTCTAGGGGTAATGGTTAAAAAGTTATTCTAATTGTTTATAAGCAAAACATCGACATGTTCTTGCAAAATAATTTTGCGATACTTAGAATTATTTTTTGTCATTTTTTTTAATTAAGTTATTAGTATAAATCTTCTTCTTTCATAAACTATCCAAAGTATTACTGTAGCTTCATAATTTTCTGACTTATAGTGTTACAAAATAAATTAATTTGGGATAAACAAATTAAATAACTTTTAAACTATTTGACCAATTGTTATTAAATTTAGTATGTAATTTAAGCACCAGAAGTACCAGCATTTCGTGTAATAAGAAGATTCTATGTTCATTTTTACATAAGTTATGAGCATTTATAAAAACTCAAAATTTATGAATTATTTTGCAATTTTCTAAGCAACTAATAAGGATAGGCGTATTCAGCGGGAGCCATATTCAAGTTTTTTATATGGTTTATGAGCTTATTACTTCCAAATCTGTTTAAAATGCTTAGCCATTTTTCTTATTTCAGGCTATTTTTTTTTCTTATTTCTCTGAACTATTAGGGCGCTCATCACTCTAATAATATGAAGTATTAGTTTGTAAAATTAAAATAATTATTATCCTGATTTATGCGTTTTACTCACTTTGTTTCTTGCCGGCACTGTAATTATTTATATCACTAAGTATAAAATATTTTACCCATAACTTGTTACAGTTGCTAAATTGTAATTATCCTTATAAATTGCTACCTAAAGTTTGTGACAACATATTTACGTTCTTAATTACAGTTATAAATGTTTGTCACCGGAATTGTTTATCTTGAGGTGACCTTGTGTATTTGTACCTATCCTCAGCGCCTCCAAGACGAAATCACTCTCCCTTATACTATTCGAATTATCTTGACAAAACAAATGTGCCCCCAAGCTATGGTGGATGATTCGAATAGATTATTCTGTAGATAGTCCACAACAAAATTTAGAGAACTGTTGGAGCCAGTGGCGGCTGAAGTTATCCTTATTTGAGAAACATACATAATTATCAAAATCGTATGTTTCTAAATAAAACAGTTTCAGATAAAGTTTCAACCATAGTATAATAATATAGATATACACACATCAAATTGGTCTAGGGGACAAAGTAGTCAAAGAATGATGGTAATTTCACAATTTATTTGGAACATACCTATTGAAATTCAACAAGCAACAAGTTCGTTGTATACGGAGGGTTTGAAAAATTAAAAAAAAAATACAATTAAACAAAAATCCTCAACTAAAATATAAAAATAAAGTCGGAGGCTCTAGCTCGACATCGACCTGGCACACTTCTTATCATATTGTCAATATCCTCTTGTTTAATTTATTGCCATTGCCCATTGCTTTTGCATACAGTTTAGCTCATTCGTTGTCTGGACCACTAATCCTTGCTGTTGTCTTTTTAGCATATTTTAAGCGTGCTCGATGGGATTCCACTAAGGGTATTGAGCAGGTCAGTCAATACCTGAATATTGTTCTGCTGTAAAAATTTCTCATGATTCTTGTAACATGCGGACGTGCATCAGCACACAATTTTCTCCGAATTTTGCAGCATATGGACGAACAATAGGTTCACTACTATGATATACAGGGTGTCCCGAAAAGATAGGTCATAAATTATACCACAGATTCTGGGGCCAAAAATAGGTTGATTGAACCTCACTTACCTATATACAATAATGCACACAAAAAAAGTTACAGCCCTTTGAAGTTACAAAATTAAAATCGATTTTTTTTCATATATCGAAAACTCCTAAATATTTTTTTATTTAAAATGGACAAGTGGCATTCTTATGGCAGCAACATCTTAAATAAAAATTAAAGTGAAATTTGTGCACCCCATAAACATTTTATGGGGGTTTTGTTCCCTTAAACCCCCCCAAACTTTTGTGTACGTTCCAATTAAACTATTATTGTGGCACAATTAGTGAAACACAATGTTTTTAAAACTTTTTTGCCTCCTAGTACTTTTTCGATAAGCCACTATTTATCGAGATATTTTGAATAGTTGTCGAATCCACCACATATTTGTATATGGATAAGTACGATTATACAGGGTGTTTCATTAATAATTGTCCATATATTAACTGGAGAAACCTTAGCACAAATTACGAAGATTTAACCTAAAACACCTAAATAAAATGTGGTTCCTTACTGAGTTACAGGGTGTTTTATCTAAAAATTAAAAAATTATTTTTGCTCAGCATTTTAAAACTATTTGAGGTATGCTTTTCATACTTTGTAAAAAGTGCGACTACTAGACTCCCTACTAAATTATGATAAACAAACGTTTCTAGCTACTACCAGAGACGTACGACAGGGGATGGTGAATGGTTGATCCTTCTCAAATTCTACGCCACTGGAGGAATTACTATTTTAATACCATTTTTAGATTCTCCAATACTTTCTACGTAAATAATATACTCTTCATTGGTAACGATAAAGTCATTAGTTTTCGAGATATTTGAAGTTAAATATGAAACGGCACAGTTATTTTGATTAATTTATATGATTCATATGATTAAAATTTAAAATTTGTTTGTACCCAGTACTATAAAACTATTTGGCGTATCCTTATCATACTTGGCAGAAAGTGTAGGTACTGTACACCCTACTAAATTCAGATAAATAAACGTTGTTAGATACTACCAGAGGCGTACGACAGGGGATAGTGTTTGGTTGACCCTTCCCAAATTCTACACCACTGACGAAATTGATATTTTAGTGTATTTTTTAATTTTGCAATACTTTTTATGTAAATACTATACCCTTCATTCGTAACGATAAAACGATTAGTTTTCGAGATATTTGAAATTAAAAATGAAGCGACACAATACATTAATCAAAATAACCGTGTCGTTTCATTTTTAACTTCAAAGATCTCGAAAACTAATGACTTTATCGTTATGAATGAAGAGTATATTATTTTCATAGAAAGTATTAAAAAATCCAAAAATTTAACTAAAAGAGCAATTTCGCCAGTGGCGTAGAATTTGGAAAGGGTCAACCATTCACTTTCCCCCGTCGTACGCCTCTGGTACTCGCTAGAAACGTTTGTTTAATATAATTTAGTAGCTTGTATAGCACCTATACTACCTGACAAGTATAAAAAGGATAAGTCGAATAGTTTTAAAATGCTGAGCAAAAATAATTTTTAAATTTTTAGACAAAACACCCTGTAACTCAGTAACGAACCAAATTTTATTTAGGTGTTTTAGGTTAAATCTTCGTATTTTGTGCTAAGGTTTCTCCAGTTACTATATGGACAATTATTAATGAAACACCCTGTAAAGACCTGTTAATAATTTGAAAATTTATTTATAATTTACATTTTTAGGTATATTTTGAAAAATAAGCCACATCTCTATAAAAGGTAACTTATCAAAAAAAGACTAAGAGGCAAAAAAGTTTTAAAAACACTGTGTTTAACTAATGGTACCAAAATAATAGTTTAATTGGAACGCACACAAACATTTGGGGGGTTTAAAGGAACAAAACCCCCATAAAATTTGTATGTAAATATATTAAAAAATAAGCCGCATCTCGATAAAAACTGGCTTATCGAAAAAATACTAAGAGGCAAAAAAGTTTTAAAAACGTTGTGATTAACTAATGGTACTACAATAATGAATTAATTGGAACGTACACAAAAGTTTGGGGTGGTTTAAAGGAACAAAAACCCCATAAAATTTTTATGGGGTGGACAAATTCCATTATAATTTTTTTTAAGATGTTTCTGCCATAAGAATGATACATGTCCATTTTCAATACAAAATCTCTAATAGTTTTCGATATATTGAAAAAATCGATTTTCATTTTGTAATTTCAAAGGGCTGTAACTTTTTTTACGATCACATTTGTACTAAGGTAAGTTAGGTTCAATCGAACAATTTTTGACCCCATAATGTGTGGTATAATTTATGACCAATCTTTTCGGGACACCCTGTATATATTCATTTGCTGTTAAAAATCGTTCAGTATAAACGAGATCAGTTTAAAAACCTATTAAAACTCCAGCCCAAACCGTGAAAGTTCCTCTTTGATATCTATCAACTTCTTGAACCGTTTGCAAAAGAGATCTTAGTGAATCGGATCGTAAACCAATCCTGGATTCATCAATGAAAGAAATGTTTGGTTATTCTCGTTCTTGCCAAATTTGACGTTCTTTGGCTCATTCTAATCTTCTTGTGCGGTTCTCATAGGATAATATTGGAACTTTAATGGAAACCGTGAAGATTCCCCTTATGCAACCTATTCCTGACAGTTTGAGCAGAGGCATTAATGCCATGAATGTTTTGAAGCCTTAGCTGGCTTGCAGTATCATTGGGGTTCCTTAATGACTGAAAGTCGAACAAACCTGTCATGTACCGGTTGTGTTGCTCTTGTTTGATCAGTGTGTCTTTCCCTTACACCACCAATTAGTGGAGTCAATGAAGGTGGATATGAGTTATTACCTCAGACTTCGTTGAACCTCCATCGATTTTCATAAAAATTGGTGAGTGGTTAAAGGATACCTCAAAGAAAAAAGGTGACATAGTGCCAACTTGCGCTTTTTGCATTTTAGGGGTGAAATATACCCCTTTTTTAAAAATTATTTTTTAGATTTCTGAAAGTGCAGTCACTGTAAGTTTTCACTTCCCATTTTGTTGAACCTTTATCGATTTTCATGAAAATCGGTAAGTAGTTAGAGGATACCTCAACCAATGAAAAATATATAGCATCAACTTGCGCTTTTGCATTTTAGGGGTGTAATGTTTAAATTGTAAAAAATGCAGATTTCCGCATTATGGCGCAAGTAATCTCGTTTAATTAAGAAAAATAAATATTTTTTTTATATTTATGTGCATGAATTACATTTTTTTTTAATTTTTCAAACCTTATAGCAACCAAAAATCCGAAAATTAACAAGTCGAAAGTCACGAAAACCTTATTCTTCTATATTTCTGAAAGTGTAGTCACTGAATGTTTTCACCCACGATTTCTTTGAACCTTCATCGATTTTCATGAAAATTGTTGATTAGTTAGAGGATACTTCAAAAAACAAAAGTAATATGGCACCAAGTTGCGCCTTCTGCATTTTAGGGGTGAAATCCACCTTTTTTTATGATAAAAATGCAGATTTCAGCATTCTGGCTCAAGCAATCTCGTTTAATTAAGTAAAATAAATATTTTTTTACATTTATGTATATGATTTATAATTTTTATTAATTTTTAAAACTTTATAGCAACCAAAAATCAGAAAATTAGCAAATCGACAATCATGAAAAAAATTAATCTTTTATATTTCCAAAAAGGCAGTCACTGAAGGTTTTCACCCCTGATTTCATTGAACCTTCATAAATTTTCATGAAAATTGGTAAGTAGTTAGAGGATACTTCAAGAAACAAAAGTGATGTGGTCCCAACTTGCGCTTTTATCCTGGGGGTGGATGTAACCCCTTCTCATGGGTGAACAATATTTTATTAAAAATAACCCCATAATTAGATAGAGGAGTAAATTCTAAGCAAACTTTCTTTTATCAAGTTTATAAATTTTTTATTTAAATAATATTTCATAATTTAATAAAATATTATTGGTACAGTAAAACCTGAAAATAACGGCCACTAAAAATAGAAAACAATTGGCCGTTATAGAAATGTCGCCGCTAATGCTAGGTTTCCTTTTCCACAAATACATAAAATATAATTGAAAATTTATTTATTTTAGTAATTAAAGCAAATCTAATTAAATATAATTCTACAAACCAACGGAACATACTAAAACTAAATTCAATTTACTACAATATAAAACAATATCTATACGCAAAAACAACTACAAGAAAAACAGAATTTTTGTTTGTTTTACATTTTTTTAGATAAACGAAACTTACTAAAACTAATTTAATATAGGTAATACATAATATAAAACAACATACTATAGCTATAATCCCTTTTTTTTTTGTGAGACTGGATATAGGACATTTCTCAAGTATGAATTCACATTCATGGTATATCGTTGCTATACAGGGATAATAATCTGTGCAATGTTATGGTACAGGCTACGTTAAATATGAAGTAAATGTGGAAGATATACACTGGTTATTCATTTCAATTTAATTTGATTGTTTTTTAATCGTTTACAATATTTAAAATAATTAAAGACATAAAGTTCGGGATTTCAAAAATAAATTCAGTTCTCACTGGCAGGGTGGGAAATAATAAAGTGCCATACAATAGCATTTCATTACAATGCTCATTACAGGCATTACAGGCTGCTCCGTTTGAGAAAACTCATACTCTCAAACTTTGAGAAAACAGTCATTCAGTTTCGACCAACCCTGTATTAGCTAAAATTAAACGTTTTGCTAGATTAATAATTTTTAACAATAATAGATTATATTAAAATCACTTGAACATAAATTGATTTTCTGATGTCAAATCACTACAATTATACAGGGGGTGAATATTGCTATGAAATTTGAAAATAAAAACGTAATTATCTTTTAAACTACTTCGTATAACATCAAAAAACCTGATATTTTAAGAAATAAAACATAGAGCAGAATCCAAAAATGTAAAAATATACAGGGTGTTCCATTAAACAAAAGATAATTTTGTTTCACCCTGTCAATATGGGTGGCCCTGTATATTTGGAAATGTATTTAAAGTCTGATATTATCTATGCCCCAATCTCACCTAAATAAACTTTTTTCGTATCTCCTACAACAAACGACTAATTGGACTTCCCACAATCTGTATACATACAACATTTCCGCTATAAAATTTTTTCAAAGAAAATGATATTGGTTTTTTTAAAATAACTCCGTTAAATTTTGAAATATGAGATTTATCCAAAAACCATTACAAAGCTAAGTAAAAGTTCTATAACACTGTATTAAACATACTTTTCTAAATCCTTTATTTTTTTTAAATACAAGGTGAAAGGGCCCCGGTTACATGTTTCTCGCAGTAAAATTTAGGTTTTAAATTTTTCTATCTCGGTTATTTTTTGTCGTAAAAAAATATTAAAAAAAAGAAAAAGCTCAAATAAAGTTAAAACTAAAATTTTGTTCTCTACCATTTTTTAAATATATCGAGAATTTTTGGAGTTATTATCAAAAGAAAATGAAATTCACGAAAATTTGAAAAATTCTAATTTTTTTTAATCGTATTTTTTTTTTCAAAAATATGCACTCTAAACCGGTCAAAATTGTTGAAGTTATTACTCATGTTAAAATAAATAAAGTTTTAAATGGGTTACTATAAATTTTAATTTTTGTGGAAATGACGTATGTTTCATTTTTCATTCTTCCCTAAAAAATCTGAAAGGGTCCTCTTATTTCCATCATAACTTGCTTAATTTTGATGCTATCGACTTCTTATATAGCTTTTTGATAGTTACCTTTAAGTACTTTATTAAAATTATTAATATTAATATTTAACAAAGTGCATCGTTTTCCTGTTATTTAAGCTTGAATACTAAGATTTGAGTACTCGCGGAAAAAAAATATACATTCAATTGCATATAACTCACTTTGTATATGTAATAAAGGATTTTTCGAATAAGGAGCTTATTTATTTTTATATTTTCTTCGATTTTGGTAATAACAACTTTTTTGAAGAAACTTATGGTTTTTGAGTTATTTATGAAAAACTGCTTTAAAACATGGATTTTTTTCAGGAAAAATCAAAACTTTTGATCTTTAATAACTCAAAAACTTTGATTTATTGAAATAACTTTATATAACAAATTTTACTTATAATTTTTCCCTCTATCGATAAGTGGTATTATTTTTAATAAAATAATTTCTACCCCCGAGAAGGGGTGGCATCCACCCCCAGGGTAAAAGCGCAAGTTGGCACCATGTCACCTTTGTTTCTTGAGGTATCCTCTACATACTTACCAATTTTCATGAAAATCGATGGAGGTTCAACGAAATCGGAGGTGAAAACCTTCATTGACTCCACTAAATTTCTTGAAAACTCTGCCATAACCGTCCTACATAATTTATTTGGAACTTCAATTACAGTGTTGCCACGGTTCTTGCAAAATATGGACTGATTTATTTTAAAATGTTTTTTGCCTAGTAGATAGCCAGATTTATGTAGTTAGCTTTAGGGCATTCCACAGGCAGTTTTGATGACTTTAAAAAGAAGAAATATAATATGTCAACTGATATTGGTCGCTCCTGGATCGAATTAAATCTAAAGTCTTTTCTTATTTTATTTTACTCATATTTGAGTACTAAGTATGCAGAACTCTGTTGGAATTTTATCGGACAGCGGACAGTCAGAGTCTCTATAGAGGACTACAGAGATATTCACTAGAGTCAACTGAACCAGGCAAGATGTGCCTTTAAATTCATCCCTTCGAGTCACCCATACATTCAACATGTAGCATCATCATGGTAGTCTCATTTTAATTCTCATACGAAACGAATCGGTAAAGCAACGTTCTCCAGGAGTTTACCCTAGTGTAATTCTCTATTAATAATTCATCTAATTGCATTTGGTGTTTCAGTAACAGACGATAGCCATAATAACACCAAACATTCCATGTATGTTCCTAGAATGTACACACAGGACATTGAAAACATTCCTGGAATGTCCTCAAAAGCACAAGAACGTCCCATAAATGTCCCAGGAAAGTCCTGTGTCAGCATTTTAAACATTCCTGAATATCTTGTTAGAACATTTCATGAATGTCTACGAATGTTCTTTGGACATTCACAGTATATTTTTTAGACATTCCCTGGATATAGTCGCTGATGGGACCTAATACCTCCGATTTGTTTTTTCATGAGATTTGTAAGAGAGACTTAAAACTTTTTTTTCAGTCACCTCCTGTTTTTATATCATAGTTTTTGACATGTTTTGTAGTAAATTCAACTATCTATTTACTACAAAACATGTCAAAATTTACATGTGAAAACAGGAGATGACCCTAAAAATGAGTTTTCGTCTCCTACAAAATTCATGAAAAAGCAGATAGGAGATATTGTCACATCACCGACGATGAAGTATATATGGCCATACCAAATAATACATCCTTGATAAATATAATTGGAATATATATATATATATATACATCCCGCTATCATTATGTCATCTTTTCATGTTGCAGTCATTTGGCATCACCAAGAAATACTATCATTTTCGAATTTTAATTCGTGTATGTTTGTTGAGCGCATTTTTTAACGCCCTGTATCGTTCTCAGTTTTCTAAAATTTTAATTTTAAAAATTTAAATTATATACAAAAATTTTTACACTTCATAACCATTTTGACTTCCACCACATAAAAATGTGTATTTCCCATCATTTTGCCGCTTTTCGACGTTGCCACGAGTTAAAAATACCGATCTTTTGAGGACAGGTAGAAAAGGTCTATTGTAAACTTAGAGGATGGAATATTTTGGTAAAATATTCCATCCTCTCAGATTATAAACTACATAAAAGGTAGGTTCTTTACCTGTTCAGCTGGATTACCAAGCAAGGGTCTAAATATTTTACGAGTTGAATTGTGTTTATTTGATTTCATCTGTTAAATTAAAATTTCTCATACCGACTTAAAATATTTGTTTGAAAAATTCATTTTATATTTTCGTTTAATTTACTTAGGGTTTTTGGTCAGAATTTTGAAGAAACGCTTGGTTTGACATAAAATTTGGGACACGTACCTATAGCTAATATGTTAAAGAAAAAAAGTGATATTGTGCCGATATGTGCTTTTGATCTGGAGGTGAGTTTCGTCGGTTATAGGGTATGAAAACAAATACGTTCAAATAAGTCCGGAATTGGATAAACTGACTAATTCTAAGCAACTTCTATTTTATAGCGTTTTTCACTAAGTCAATACTTTTAGAGATATTTGCGAGTGAATATGTTCATTTTTCAACAAAAAAAAAAACGTTTTTATACGGTTTTTCGCAAATAACTCAAAAAGTAGGTACTTTATTGAAAAAAAATTAGCAAATAGTAAATAAGCTTATAAAAAAGTGAAAAAATGGTATATGTGTCAGGTCTGTAGACCCAGTAGAAGCAGAGTTATTGCTAAGCTTTGTTTTAAAACCAAGAGGAGTAGGTAAACTAAATGGCAGATTCACACCCAAGAAAGTCACTAGAAATATCATCAGATAAATCTTCTTTTTTGGTTGATCATATCGGCCTTTGACGGTAATCTTGACTAAGAATCTAAAAATAAAAGGAAGAACGCAGAAAATACAAAAATTGCTGATAAAATAAATAAACTGACCTATGAAATGCCAATAGTGTCAAAATTTGATATGAGTAAAATTGCCTGAGGTTGTACCAATTACAAACAAGGTGTACGGCGCGGGAAATTTGAATGACTCCTCTTGTTTAAAAACAGACTATAGTGAAAAATAAGCTCTTATATCTCAAATTCCAAATCGAATATTTTAACGTGAAATAAAAAAAATGAAACACTTTTCTGGGAAAACTTATTACAACTTTCTTAAAGTGTTTAAGAAAACGTTTATTTTTATTTTTTTAAAGTTTCCAGCAGCAAGAGTAAGCAGGTTACGCTCAAAATACAGTTGTTCCTTTTTTTTTGGTTAAAAATATTCTAAAAACTCCCTCTAATTAACAGCCCAAATGGAATTAATCGTTACCACTTCACAAGTAACTTTATGTATTGTTTGTGTTTGTAAGTTTCATCAGTTCAAAGTGCTTATTTGTGGAAAAATTTGGTTTTAAAGTAAATTTTTTTAAATCTTTAATTTTGAAAAAAAGACTTTTGTCAAAATAACTTAAAAATTATTAGTGATACCAAATATCTTAAAGAGTAAAAACTGTAGGTGTTGCTTTTTTAAATATTTGGAATTTTTTGATTTTCTGGAAGACAAAAATTGGTTAAGATATGGCTGTTCAAAATTTGCATATACATACTCGTGACTAGTGATTCGTTCGAGGCCTTTCAACAAAACCCCTTTCAAAAATAAGCATTTTGAACCAATGCAACTTACAGATCATGTACAGGGTTTCCCCGAAAATAGTGCGTTCCTTAAAGGTATAGATAGAAAGCACAATGTAGAGCAAAAAAGTCTTATAACATTTTATTCTAAATTCAGCCGTTTGACCAAAAAACGAAAATACATTTTGATATGCAAATTGATACTCAATTAGTAAATAAACAAGGGGTCCCATTAGATTAAATTTCACAGTCACAGGTTCTTCTACGCCATGTTGCCAGGTCATATAAATTTATGAAAATAAAAATTTACTCTTATGGAGAACAACGTAATTTTTGTTGAAACGGTTAACTTTAGGAAAAAATGTTACAACACCTTTTTGTTCTAAATTGTGTATTATATCCACACCTTAAAGGAACGCACTATTTTCGGAGACACCCTGTATAAACAATACATTTATCTAAAGTAACGTGTGAAGCGGTAACAATTAATTTTCATGACTTTCTTTTGCCAAAAAAAAAGGGAACGATTTTATTTTCAGCGTAACTTGCTTACTTTTCACGCTAGAAACTGTTTTAAAAACACCAAAAAAAATTTTTTTTAAACACTTTAAAAGAGTTATGATGAGTGTTTCCCGAAAAGTGCTTTATTTTTTTGGTTATTTTACGTTGAAATATTCGATTTGGTATTTGACGAATAAGAACCTATTTTTCATTAGCTGCAACCCTGCTTCTACTGGGTCTACAGACCTTATACTGACACCTCTTTTTCATAAGCTATATTATTGCTAGGAATATTTTCTTCGATAAAATATGTACATACTTACTTTTTGAGTTATTTGCGAGAATCCGTCCAAAACGTGTTTTTCTATGAAAAATAAACATATTCACTCGCACATACCTCGAAAAGTATTGACCTAAAACTTTTATAGAACAAAATTTGCTTAGAATTAGAATTAGTCAGTTTATCCACTTCCGGACTTATTTTGCACGTATGTTTTTTCACCTCCAAGAAGGGGTGAAAGTCACATCCAGGACAAGAGAACATATCGGCATAATCTCACTTTTTTCTTTGGCATTTTAGCTACGTGTGTGCCAAATTTTATGTCAATCCAAGCGGTTCTTTAAAATCTGGAGGTTTTGCGATATTTTATCGTGAGTGAATGGAATAATAATTATTACAACGGCAATTATTGCCGTTGTCACTTTTAGATAAGAAGTCATTATCACAATGATATAGTCAGGTTAACTGAATTGTATAACTATTGTTTTTATCATTAAATGTGAAAACCTAGAATTATCCATGTCTGTCCGTCAATAAACACAACTCGTCTATTAGTAGGACAGAAAGAATGACAAATAAGGTGTCAAATGAAAGCCTATAACCAAAATATGATATTACATGTGAGAAGTTTGACCTCGGACTGCCTGTTCCAGAGTTGCAACCGAAAGTACTGTTTTAAATTCGTCGAAATAGTACAAACTATTGGTCAACACGACTAAGAAAGACCAGAACAAATACATACTTCCGGTTTCATGCCTGTCTGTTCGTCGATATCTGTAGGTGAACAAAATTCATCCGTCATATCAGCTGACAAAAAGTTACACGAAGGGTTCAAATATCGACTGCCGGTTCAACTTCCGGTCACTTTTTGTGAAAAATTAGAACTTACGATGTCCAATTGCTTGTTACAATTTTTTTTATAAGTGTTCTACTCTATCTATTCTGACTTTTCATTAACTTACTTAGATCACATATAATTTAATACAGTTTTGATGTCAGGGTCTTCAAAATTTATGTGGTGAGTTCCGGTATGTGATGAATGAAAAACGACTCCATAAGCAGAAGAAAAAAGTGTTCTCAAGACCTAAGACAATACATCGACTCACAAGAGCGTTGTGACAGTAGCAAAAATTCGAGTTGGGGTTCTAATTACTTTCTCATGCGGCTTACTCTCCTGACTTGGCCCCCTCCGATTATTAAGTGTTCCCAAATCTGAAGAAATGATGGGCGAGTCACAAAGTTTCACAAAAAAGCGAATATTTCGCGAAATGAACGTCAGATCGAAAAACTAAAAAATGCGTGTTCAATATTTTTCAAAAGTCTATCGAATGATACCAAAAACGAACCCCCACGGAAAGGGGTGAGGAGTAAATTAAAAATTTTAAATACGAACCCTGCGATATTTCGCGAAATGAACATCAGAGTGCCAGTGTGTGCTTTTTTTCTGGGGATGAGTACCACCCCCTTCTCGAGTGTGAAAAAATATAGGTCCAAATAAGTCCGTAAGTGGATAAACTAATTAAATTCCTTGTAACTTTTGTTTTTAGATGGTTTTTCGCAAATAAATCAAAAAGTAAGTATTTGATCGAAAAACTATTCCTAGCAAATATAAAGCTTATAAAACAGTAAAAAAAATGATGTATGTATGAAGTCTGGACACACAATAAAAACAGAGTTGGAGCTAATCAAAAGTTGGTTCTTATTCGTCAAATTCCAAATCGACTAGTTCAACGTAAAATGTCCAAAAAATAACGCACTTTTCGGGGAAAACCCGCCACAAATTTTTTAAAGAGTTTAAAAAAAGTTTTATTTTTGTTATATAAAAAGTATCTATTCTATCACCATCAGCATCAAAAGTAGACCGGGCAGTATCGTCGCCCCCGCTAGCGAAATTATTCCGATTCGATTTTTTTGCACAAACTTACTCAAAAAGAGGTCCTTATAACATATCCAAAGGGTGCCGGGCGGTGCATTGGTCGAAAAATTGTTTAAAAAATTTTTTTGAAACAAATTCACAAAAACAATTTTTTCATTTCGAACAATTTTTTTTAGATAACTTGTGTCATTCTGGGCAAAAAAGGTGTCTTGCCATTTTTGTTTAAAATTGATTGTTGTCGAGTTATATGCGATTAAAAATTTGAAAAATGCGAAAATGGCCATTTTTAAGTCTTAATAACTCGATTAAAAGTTATTATTATGAAATCAAAAAGTGAGCAGATCAAGTTTCAAACCCTTGCTTCAAGGTCCTTAAGAGATTTTTGTCATTATTTTATTACAAAGCTGTTATTTTTAATTATTAATAATTAGCGCTATAGTCCCGGATTTATCGTCGCCCCTGTTAGTGAAATTATTCCGATTCGATTTTTTTGCACAAACTTACTCAAAAAGAGGTCCTTATAACATATTCACAAGGTGCCGTGGTCGAAAAATTGTTTAAACAATTTTTTAAACAAATCCACAAAAATAATTTTTTCACTTTGAACAATTTTTTTTTAGATAATCTTGGACATTCTGAACAAAAAAGGTCTCTTGTCAATTTTCTCTAAAATTGATTGTTGTCGAGTTATACGCGATTTAAAACCTGAAAAATGCGAAAATGGCCATATAACTCGACAAAAATCAATTTTAGAGAAAAATCTCAAGATACCTTTTTTGCTCAGAATAACCCAACTTATCTAAAAAATCGTTCGTAATGAAAAAATTATTTTTGTGAATTTGTTTAAAAAATTGTTTAAGGTGATACAGTAGCGATCAACAGGTAGCCAAAACGCGTTCCAAGATTGCGGCTGTAATTTTGAATATTTTTTCAAGATATTTGGCACACGTATCCGTAATATAATAAAGAATGGCGGTACAGAGCCCAATTTGAAAAATATATTAGGTAATATTTGAAAATTATTCTGTAATTAAATACAATATTAAAAAAACGAGCCTGTACCGCCATTAAGAAGAACAAAAAAATACACTTTCTTCAAATAAACTTTTTTATCCGATGCCTAGATTTTGTGTCATTTTGGAACTACTAAAATGTTTTATTTCATTAGTCCAAAACAAAATTTAAATTTTTTAATTCGACAAAATATTTCCACGCACAGGCTGTGGTCTGTATTAATTCGAGAACCAAGAGAGACAGCTCATTAACCGCCTATCATTTTTTCTTAGAAAATAAACGATCTCTACACAAAGTACTTATAGGATAATACGCCGCCGTTATGAAATGATTGTAGGATGTTAAAATGACGAAGGATGTTTTACCCGGAAATCCGAATTTTATATACTTTTGTTATATTTAATACCCTAATAGCACACGACGTCCTTTGGACGTCCAAAATAGGTCAATTTTTGGTCCTAACGTCCATGGACCATAAACGGACGTCCTTTGGACGTCCGACGCTGGACGTACTTCGGGTGTACTAAATATGTACGTCCTTTGGACGTCCGGCGTTGAACGTCCGGCGTTGGACGTCCTTCAGGTGGACTAAATATGTACGTCCTTTGGACGTCCGGCGTTGGACGTCCTTCGGGTGGACTAAATATGTACGTCCTTCGGATGTCCGGTGTTGGACGTCCTTCGGGTGGAATAAATATGAACGTCCTTTGGACGTCCGTACTCGGACGAAATACGGACCTTTTCCAATCGTCCATATTGGACATATTCTACCAATAAGGGGATTAAACAGCAAAATTATTTAATAAAATATTAACTTAATTATGTTAATAAAATAGTTTAAATGGAAAAGATTATAAATCATATTTAATTCAAAACTGTATATGTAGTTGAATATCTAATACATGTTTTTGTTTTTATGTAAAGTGTGAAAATCTGATCGGTAAATTATTCGTTATGTCCACTCTACATCAACAATAAATTGAACAAGAAATTGACTAAGTTATTCAAGGCCAAATTTGACGAGTACAAAATGTATGATTTGTAAAAGAAAATGAAGGAATTTGATGAAATAGAACAATTGGATATGTTTTATTTTGTCAAATTTCTTTATTTTCTGTTTATTCACGGCAAAATTGGAAGTAGAATTGTGTTTTGTATAAGCCAAATTTGACCTTGAATAACTTGTCGTCAATTTCTTGTTCAATTATTGTTGATGTAAAGTGGACTTTATAATGTTTTATTATTCCCGTTATTAAGATGATAGAAGTTTGGTGGTTAATTCTAATAAGCAAAAATATAATTTTTATCAATGTATCCTTACTACAGATGAATATTGAGAGCATCTTTTTGAAGTTGAGCGTACGTGTGCCCAAAATAGGTCCAGTTTTAGTCCTAATGCGGATGGACTATAAATGAACGTCCTTAGGACGTCCGACGTTGGACGTACTTACGTGTTGAATAAATATGAACGTCCTTTGGACGTCCATTGGACGTCCGTGCTCGGACGTCCGTTGGACATTGACATCGATCCGTGAGCGTCATCTGCAAAGAAGAAAATCACAAGCCAGGACAACCAATCCAAATAGTGAGTGTTTCAAACTTTTGTGTTGTGTTGTCAAAAGTTTATTTAATTATTTATGTTTTTCCTTACATACTTACATATTTTTTCAAGCTTTTTGGTATATTTTTCATATTTTTTACTATATTTCGATAAAAAAATTCTTCGCAGTTTTATCCTAATCAACATCATCATCATTCTATCCAAAAAGGCAAATCGCCAAAATCGCAATTTTATCATAATATGATATGTATATTTGCATTTTACCACATTTTTTCGATGTTTTGAAACATTTTTGTATATCTTTTGTGTATCTATCTATATTTTGTATATCACCCCTCCTCGGGGTGAAACTCACCCCCCAAATTCACATACTAATTTGTAAGTACACATACTTTGTAAGTATGGAATAAAGGTTGCTTAATATTAATCAGTTTATCGAAGTCCGGACTTATTTTGAACGTTTTTCACCCCAGAGAAAGAGTGAAACTCACCCCAGGGCAATAGCACACATTGGCACAATATCACTTTTTTTCTTTGGCATGTTAGCTATGCGTATGCCAAATTTCATGTCAATCCTTTAAAATTTACAGCAAAAACCATCAAAGAATGTAGTAATACTTGTTTTCATGAAGTCGGTGATAGAGTTTGACAAATCTTTATGGTTGTTAAATATCTTTTAATTTGTGTATTCGATTTTTAAAGGTATAGGTACTATATACGTCCATTTGGCACAATAAAAAATAACCTTCGACCGGTACATATTGCTTGTATCGATGCTCGGTGCATTGTTCAGTCATAAATTTTACCTGTCCCTATAGCGTCGGCCGTCGAGTCCTATTGTAAATTATTATAATAGTAGTGTTCGCGCAGTACAAATCGAGCATACCCAGAGTAAGTTCGGGATTAGTTTCCAATGCGCAGGCGTCAACGTAAACTTATCCTGGACATGCTCAGGATTTTTCGCTCCGCGAACAATTTTCGGATTCGCAATGTAATGACGGGTTGCATACATTAAGGTTAGAGAAGGAAGCTTTTTGTTGTCTCTTTCTTATTTCGAAATAAATGTCAAAAAAAATGCAAATGCAACAAATTTGTATGTCAACAAAGAGAAAAAGAAAAGAGAATAAAGGCAACAGGCAAAGGATTAACTTTCTATTCAATAATTAAATGCCTTTCTTAGAAGGTAGAAATTTGATTAGAGTCTTTCTTTATTATTTCCACAATATAATGTGGTTATTTCCACTCTGAAATCCAGCTTACATTTTTGTAGAGAGTAAAATATTGTTGATATGTAGATATAAAAATTACCTTTAACTTCATGAGGGTTGAACATTATCTGAAGGAAGGAATAATTTAGTAAAACTTGGTAAAACAATCATTTCCAATTTTGATATCTATGTATTAAATTTAATGGGTTGTGGCATTGTGTTGTGGTTTATTACACCACAAAAATTATGAAATACATATAACAAGACAAGAAATAGTTTCAGAATAAGTTTGATGTATTGTTTATGTTTCATTATATTCAATAAGAGACTAATTTAACTCATAAATTAAACTGAAAAATAAACCACAAGAATATGTAGGTACTTATAAGCTCATTTAGATAGAAGAAATTAAGTAAAAACAGAGTACAATTTATTGTAATACATACTACCGTAATAGATAATTATCGAATATCGAATGAAAATAATACTTGAAAAGGTACCTACTTATTTATAAACATACGAAATGGAAAACATTGACAAAAACAACTAAAAAAGCTTTAATATAAAAAATATTAAAATTTGTTTGAAGAATATTTAAATGACACAACACTTTACATAATTTCAAAACTTTAAAAACCAGAATCTACATCTACAAGTTGTTTAACAAAACAATATTTTAGGTTAAGAATTGGAAGGAGTAAGAACAGAATGTCAAGAAATTCTTCCCAAATATTTTGTGCGCCTGTGCGAACTTAAAATCCGAAACAAAATCCTCGAACGTCGAGAGCGTACCCCGGGCATGTTCAGGATCTTTTTTCTGTACTGCGCGAACACCGAATTAAAAATCCGGAGGGTGTTCAGAGGGAAAGATTTGGACTCCGCGAACGCCCAATTTTGTAATGCGCAGGCGTTCTCCCTCTGGGTATACCCAGGACGTACTGCGCGATCAAAGCTAATAATAGTCCGTCTCGGTATTTTATTATTTCTGTCATAAGTATCTCTGTGGAAATGCAAATGCTGCTTGTAACATCCCAAAAACCAGCTCTACTATTAATTGTACTCGTATAAATAAGTGTATAATATGTACCTACCTACTTATTTATTGTATTCATTTATAGACCTGGATCCCGCGTAATAAAAAAAGTTGATTAACAGCAAGCTGAAAATTTGTTAATAGCTTCACGGTGTCTAGTCGGACAAACTTTGATGTACGGGAATACTGGAACCGGGGAAGTTTTAATTGTGGAACAGGTTAAAAACTTGGAACATCAGACTACCGAAAACGTTCCATGTATTTTGTCGGACAGAACTTCCAATTGATTTGTTACCATTTCATTAAACTCTTATGCAAAAATCAGACTGCGTACCAGTCTACTTTTATTCTCTTAATATTTTTACTTAAAAAAAGTGTACTACAATCATCTCGCTAAACTTAATATAACTGTTTTCGAGATAAACCCATTTTAAATCTGCGATATAACATAATTTTTTGCATAATATTGTAGTTAAATCCGAAAAATCAACTTAAAACCATAATAATAATTGTGCCAATTCTCATTTATGTCATTTATATTTTTGGAGATTTTTATGGTTTATAAGTTATTTTTCGAGTTTAGCGAGACGAATGTAGTATATATTTTTTAAGTAATAATATTAAGAGAATAAAAGTTTTGATTCGAAAAGTATATGTAATGTAGAGTTCCCTCAGCGATGTGATATAATATTATTACAGTATAGCTCCCCGTGCATGACAAGCTTATGGAGGTAGCCCATATAGCCTAGGCTATAATATTATTAAAAAAATCACTTAGATGGGACAATGGCTTTAGGAAATTCGAGACATCAAAAATGGCCCATTTTTAAGGTGGTGCGTTAATTTCTTGGAGAAATGTAATTATAATTTAATGTAAATAATCTAATATCCAATAATTGTAAATTAATATAAGATGTAATATAAGTTCCTTAAAAAATATATTTTTTATTTCCCACAATACATTCTCCACAGGTATAAATATCGTCTCTAGACGTCCACCGAACGTCCTCCCAGGACGTTAGATGGATGATCGGCAGCAATACATTGGACCAAACTGGGACGTCCTATGAAGGCCCAATTGACGTCCACCGAACGTCCCTTCGGACGTTAGGTGGACCTCCATTGGGCGTTTGGCAACGTGGAATTTGGACCAAAATTGGACGTCCTGTTAAGGTCCAATTCACGTCCCCTAAGACGTCCGATTAAGATCCAATTTACTCCGATTAAGGTCCAATTTACGTCCAATTAAGGTCCAATTTACGTCCGATTAAGGTCCAATTTACGTCCGATTAAAGTCCAATTTACGTCCGATTAAGGTTCAATTTACGTCCGATTAAGGTCCAATTTACGTCCGATTAAGGTTCAATTTACGTCCGATTAAGGTCCAATTTACGTCCGATTAGGGTGCAATTTACGTCCCCTAGGACGTCCGATTAAGGTCCAATTTACGTCCGATTAAGATCCAATATATGTCCCCTCGGACATTAGATGGACGTCCAATGGACGTTCGGTAGCGCGACATTTGGACCAAAATAGGACGTATAAAGGACGTTCCTCGGACGAAACCGGACGTCCAATGGACGTCCCTAAAGTCCGTGAAGGACGTCCATTGGACGTCCTTGTGCTATTAGGGTAGGTACCTACCTATAATTCTGGTGATTTTTTAAATCCTCTATTGTTAAGAGAATTTACACCTTTAGCCAAAGTTTTACGATTTTCTAACGGAAATTAACAAGTTATTTTAAATACGCACCAATTATCGATGTTGAAAGGAGTTTTTCAAGTTACAAAAATATTTTGTCTGATCAAAGAATATGTTTCCTCGTAAAGAATTTGGAAAAACACATTGTAGTGAATTATAATCGAAGATATATTTATAGTGATATTGTTGTTTTATTTTAAATAGGTAACTATTGGTAGCAGTTTTTGTAAAAACTGTGAATAAATTGCATATATAAAAAATGATTTTATTTGAAAAATAATAAATAAGATTACTAAATAAGACAGAAAATTTGTGGTTTCCCGAAATGCGCATTTTTTGAATTTTTATGCATATCTTGCGCATATTTCGTAATTTTTTACCGCATATATATGCGAATATTTCATCAAAATTGATCGCATATAAATCCGCTCCCTAGTCATTGTATTCTGTTGGCTGATTCCAATGATTTGAGCCGCCGTACGACACGTTGGGACCAATGGGAGTGAAGATACGTAACTAATACCTATCAAGAGGTTTACTCAAACTTCTTTTCTGTACTTATACCTACCACTCGGTATAAGTACAAAAAAGAAGTTTGTGTAAACCTTTGCACAACTGTGTAAATACTAAAGAAAAATCTAAAATATTAAAAAAAATAGTGGAATCCGTTAATCTGTTCTCGTAAAAATTAGCTATGAAAATGAGCATAATTTTCTATATCCCTAACTTTTGACGAGCAGTTTAGCTTAAATGGGGAAAAGCGGTAAGCTTAGACCAAACACCAGTAGGAGGCATTCAATTAATTGAGGAAAAAAATTAAATGGATAACAATATTCATTTCAGTTATAGAAAAGGCATTGCCCCGCTAGAATGGTTGAAATCACAAGTAACAATTAATTAATAGTCCTACAAAAAAGACAGGCGCTTGAAAGTGATAAGACCATTGAACAATAAGCCTGCGAACTGCCTTTTAAACACATTCTTAAAAATAATCCATAACACAATTAAAAAAAGGTTTGTTAAGAAATTCTTTTATAGACTTCAGAAATTCAACAACTTCTCCTGATTATGTTTAAAAAACGTACGGAATGCACTAAATGAAAAAAAGAAGAAAAAGATTTATCATACCGTTATACTCTAATATATTCTTACGTTGAATATTTGATGCTTCCCTGTAGAGTATAAAACGGACAGTTGTGTTTTTCCCGTGAGCTGCCTTGTTTAGTCTTCTTTGTCGTTCTATTCGTTAAATCCTATCCTCTCAAGTCACAGCGTCAGAAAGCAGTGGGTATATGCAGTGAACGGGAGGCCTATGTCGAGCAGTGAACGTTGGGGCCCTTTCGCGTTTATCATATGTAGAGAAGTCGCTTGTCAAAAACTGGACGTATGTAATCGTATTGTATTTGTTAAATACTCTCACCTAATATGTCATACCATGTGTGTTAATCCATTTTATTTCTACAATTTTAAAGTGTTATTACATGCCGTCATTTTCATTTGTCTACACCATCTTATTCTGCCAGTTAAATCCCATCATTTCAGACGCTGTACGTCACGATTGAACCAATAGAAACGTAGATACAAGACTAAGGCCCTTTTGACATGATGCTGTAATTGATTTTCATACGTCATTGTATTATATTAGTCAAATCCAGTTATTTTAGGTGCTGTACGCCACGATTGGACCAATAGGAGCGAAGATACGTAAATAAGGCCCTTTTGACATATTGCTGTATTTGATTTTTCTGTGTCATTGTATTCTGTTCATTAAACCCTACCATTTGAGCTGCTGTACGTCACAATTGGACCAATAGGACTAGATATACATAACTAGGGCCCTTTTGACTTGTTGCTGTATTTGATTTTTCTGTGTCATTGTATTTTATTTGTCAAGTCCTATTATTTGAGATGCCGTACGTCACGATTGGTCTTATAGGACCGAAGATACGCGACTAAGGCCCTTTTGACATGAGGTTGTATTTGATTTTTCTCTCATTGTATTCTGTTTGTCAAATCCTATCATTTGAGGTGCTATACATCACGATTGGACCAACAGGACCGAAGATACATAACTAAGGCCCTTTTGACATATTGCTTGTTTGATTTTTCTGTGTCATTGTCTTCTATGATGTCTAAGGCATATCTCTGATATGCCCTATTTTTAAATTGGACTTCGTAAGTCCTAGGTTTTCACCCACAGGCTTTTATTTGACACCTCATTTGTCATTCTACCCGGTATAATGGCGGAGGAGTTATATTGGCGGTCGTACGGACCGACAGAAAGAGTACCCAGCTCAAATATCTCACCTTTAGTACCATGCTTGGATTATAAGATTTCATTTGACACCTCATTTATTATTATAGCTGGTATAATGATAGAGGAGTTACATTCGCGGTCGGACGGACCCACCGACAGACCGCCTAGGTCAAATATCTCACCTTTAGTACCATCCTTGTATTACCAGCTTACATTTGACACCTTATTTGTCGTTCTACCTGGTATAATGACGGAGAAGTTATATTCGCGGTCGTACGGACCGACAGAAAGATTGTCTAGGCCAAATATCTCACTTTTAGTACCATCCTTGGATTATAAGCTTTCATTTGACACCTTATTTATCATTCTACTTGGTATAAAGACGCAGAAGTTATAGTCGCGGTCGTACGGACCGGCGGAAAGACAGCTTAGGTCAAATCGCTCACCTGTAGTACCATCATTGGATTATCGGCTTTCATTTGACACCTCATTTGTCATTCTACTTGGTATAAAGACGCAGAAGTTATAGTCGCGGTCGTACGGACCGGCGGAAAGACAGCCTAGGTCAAATCGCTCACCTGTAGTGCTATCATTGGATTATCAGCTTTCATTTGACACCTCATTTGTCATTCTACCTGGTATAACGACGGAGGGGTTATATGCGCGGTCGTACGGACCGACGGAAAGACAGCCTGGGTCAAATATCTCACCTTTAGTACCATCCTTGGAATATAAGCTTTCATTTGACACCTCATTTGTCATTCTACCTGGTATAATGACGGAGAAGTTATATTCGCGGTCGTACGGACCGACAGAAAGATTGCCTAGGCCAAATATCTCACCTTTAGTACCATCCTTGGATTATAAGCTTTCATTTGACACCTCATTTATCATTCTACCTGGTATAATGATTGAGGAGTTATACTCGCGGTCGGACGGACCGACGGACAGACCATGTAGGTCAAATATCTCACCTTTAGTACCATCCTTGGAATATCAGCCTTCATTTGACACCTCATTTCTCATTCTACATGGTATAATGACGGAGGAGTTATATTCCCGGTCGTACGGACCGTCGGAAAGACAGCCTAGGTCAAATATCTCACCTTTATTACCATCCTTGGAATATAAGCTTTCATTTGACACCTCATTTGTCATTCTACCTGGTATAATGATGGAGGAGTTATATTGGCGGTCGGAGGGACCGGCGCACAGATCGCCTAAGTTAAATATCTCACCTTTAGTACCATCCTTGTATTATAAGCTTTCTTTTGACACCTCATTTGTCATTCTACCTGGTATAATGACGGAGGAGTTATATTCGCGGTCGGAGGGACCGACCGAAAGACAGCCTAGGTCAAATATCTCACCTTTAGTACCATCCTAGGATTATCAGCTTTCATTTGACACCTCATTTGTCATTCTACCTGGTATAATGACGGATAAGTTATATTCGCGGTCGGAGGGACCGAGTCACAGACCGCCTAAGTCAAATATCTCACCTTTAGTACCATCCTTGTATTATAAGCTTTCTTTTGACACCTCATTTGTCATTCTACCTGGTATAATGACGGAGGAGTTATATTTGCGGTCGGAGGGACCGACGGAAAGACAGCCTAGGTCAAATATCTCACCGTTAGTACCATCCTTGGATTATATGCTTTCATTTGACACCTCATTTGTCATTCTACCTGGTATAATGATGGAGGAGTTATATTCGCGGTCGTAAAGACCGACGGACAGACCGCCAAGGTCAAATATCTCACCTTTAGTACCATCCTTGGATTATCAGCTTTCATTTGATACCTCATTTGTCATTCTAGCTGGTATATTGACGGAGGAGTTGTGGTTACAGACAGACGGACAGACGGACGTGGATAATACAAAGTTTTCACATTTTTTCAAAATTGGGTGAAAACAATAAAACATGATGCCAGACTGATTTCTTTATGAAAATAATATATACATTCTCAAATTGTCTATTTTTCGTTGTGAATAATATTGTATTCAACAGTGATGCCAAATTTCTGATGCCAAAATGATTGATAATGAAAGTGGGATATACGTTTTCATGTATATAACGGCAGCGACAAAACGGTAAAACACCGTCCGAAACTGAATTTTAATTCCTTTTTTTTTCTACTCTAATTCTCCACCTTTAATTTATATCTCAGTTTCATGTACCTACATTGTTGTCAATCAATTCACATTTATTACTGTTTTTATTATGGGCCATTCCACGAACATACGCCTGTTATGGATTACTTCGACAACGAATATTTTACTGTGCAAAATAAGAAGTACGAAAGTAAATGGCGCTAATAATTATTCCAATAAACAACAATGTAATTTGCAATTTACTTTCGTTCTTATTTTGCACAGTAAAATATTCGTTGTCGAAGTAAATCAAAACAGGCGTATGTTCGTGGAATAGGGTATATATGACTGCTAATTTAATCTTTTAGCTACAATTTTTAAACTTTCCGATTTGTCATCCCTTATACGACCACTACTTCTCTCATTAAAACATCAAGGAATACTGACCTTAACAATTTAGGTTACAGCTACACATTCACATCTAACATACATATTAAATATCGACCCGTTTTGATCCAAACGTTGTTAATCTTACACTAACACATACACTAATAAATAGAAGTCTTTTAATAAATATAAATAAAAACAAAATGTTTTAGTAAATAGAAATAAAAATCTTTAAAGCTATCACATTTAAAAAAATTGTATATGACGTTCACTGTAGTTTATTTCACAAACAAAATAACAGGCACAGATTTGTTGGTTTTCTTTCACCAACTATCTCTTCACCCTCAAGAATTCCCAAATCCCATAAACTTGTTTACCTTTGCAACATTCTCCGTCTATTCCACCATATCCCGTTAGCATAACTTAAGCAGAAATATCATGTTAATGAATACTGAGGTAGTAGCTCCTTGTATCCGAATGTAAGTACGACACGTTATAATTGCATGATTATAGACGGCATACATCTGCATGTGTTTGTGAGCTTGGGGACGTTTGTTACCGCCCCCGATTTTACATGTATATGTATTTGTCTGCTATCTTCACTACTTTTATGTATGTTGTTTAATATTGGCTTGATCTTATGGATCTTTAGCATCTTTTACAGCCAGACATTGTTCTAACTCTGGTTTTTATTTGTAGCATTTAATGACTTGTAACCCTTGACCTGAAGATACTCTGCATACTTTAGAGAGCAAAACCGTTCGTCGGAAGTTACAATAAATGATTGAGAGTACGTCTTTCTTTTATTTCATTTAAACTTAATCAGATAAATAAAGACATTAAATCTGATGAGGATGTAAAACAAATCAGTAGACAATTCGATAGTCTGCATATTAAGGACAAAACGTGGAAGCCTGAAGAGTTGAATCGACAGCTGCAGCAACAACAGCAGCATCAGCAAGACCTTTACGCCTTTCGAAAACTCCCACAAGCTAATATCCATTAAGACGCATTCATCCTACACCATCTCTCTCTCTCTTGTCGTTTCCCCATTAATGAGGATCGTGACTTCTTCCAATATTCCGAACAATGTTTCTCCATTGGTCTCTATCTTCAGCTGTTCTAAGAGCTTCGCAGAATGAGTTTCAAGCTGAATTCTTTATTTGGTCGGACCATCTAGTTGGTGATCGTCCTCTTGATCTTCTCCCCGGAACGTTTCCAGAAACAATTAATCTCTCCAAACTGTCGTCACCTCTGCGAACCACGTGGACCAAAGAATTGCAGAATTCGTTGCAGACATATTGTGAACAGCCTTTTTTTAATCTTGAGTTGGTTTAGAATGGAAACGTTTGTCCTATGAGCTGTCCAAGGTATGCGCAGCATTCTTCTCCAGCACCACATCTCAAAGGCATCAATTTTTTGGCGCTCGCATGCGCGAAGAGTTTAAGTCTCTGCTCCGTATAGAAATATTGAGAATACAAGGGCATTCACCACTCTCATCTTGATATTTTTACACCATGGGTACCAGCAACAACAACACCAGCGATTATGTGAAAAGTGAAATAGACAATGTCTTTGCAATGTCATGTGTAATATTAGCATCTGTCATCATCATTCTCTTTGCCTTATCCCTATGCGGGGTCGGCTTCCCTAATTGCATTTCTCCACACAATTCTATCTTGGGCCATATCAATGTTAATCCCCTTTACCAACATGTCCTGCCTTATCGTCTCCCCCCAGGTCTTCTTTGGTCTTCCTCTCCTACTCCTTCCAGGAATCTGCACTTCAGCTATTCTTCGTATTGGGTGGTTAACGTCTCGACGTTGAACATGACCAAACCATCTTAACCTATGCTCTCTCATTTTGGCATCAATTGGTGCCACACCTAGACTTCCCCTAATATACTCATTTCTAATTTTATCCTTCTTTGTCACTCCACTCATCCATCTAAGCATTCTCATTTCCGCCACATGCATTCGCTGTTCCTCTTTCTTTTTCACTGCCCAACATTCAGTTCCGTACATCATAGCTGGTCTTATGGCTGTTTTATAGAATTTTCCCTTCAGCTTCATTGGAATTTTTCTGTCACACAACACACCACTCGCTTCTTTCCACTTCATCCATCCAGCCCTAATTCTACTGCATGCATCTCCATCTATTTCTCCATTACTCTGTAATACCGATCCTAGGTACTTAAAACTATTGCTTTTTACAATCATTTCACCATCCAAAGATACCATTTTATTTGTAGTAGCTCCATCTTTAAATGAACATTCCAAATACTCTGTTTTTGTCCTACTAAGTTTTAAACCTTTTTCCTCCAGAGCTTGTCTCCACTGTTCCAGTTTTTGTTCTAAGTCTCTTTCACTATTTCCTACTAACACGACATCATCAGCATACATTAAGCACCATGGAATGTTACCCTGTATTTTCGCTGTTATCTGGTCCAAAACTAATGAGAATAAATACGGACTAAGCACAGAACCTTGATGCAATCCTACTTTCACATGAAATTTATCAGTCTCTCCCACACCTGTCCTAACACTAGTCGTTACTCCCTCATACATATCCCTCACAATCTTTACATATTCACCAGGGACTCCTTTCTTATTGAGTGCCCACCACAGAATCTCTCGAGGAACTCTATCATATGCTTTCTCAAGATCAATGAATACCATATGAGCGTTTGTTTCTTTACTCCTGTATTTTTCCATCAACTGCCTTATAGTGAAAATTGCATCTGTTGTTGATCTACCCTGCATAAAGCCAAATTGATTCTCGGATATTTCGGTCTCTTCACGTATCCGTCTATCAATTACTCTTTCCCATATTTTCATGGTGTGGCTAAGCAGTTTTATAGCCCTGTAGTTTGTACATTGTTGTATATCTCCCTTGTTTTTGTAAACAGGTACCAGTATACTGCTTCTCCATTCGTCTGGCATTTGTCCAACTTCCATAATTCTATTAAATAGACCTGCTAGCCACCTTGTTCCTGTCTCTCCCAATGCTCTCCATACTTCCCCAGGAATATCATCTGGTCCTACCGCTTTTCCTTTCTTTATTTTTTGAAGCGCTTGAGCCACTTCCTCATTGGTTATTTTGGTGACCATTGCTGCTACTGTCTCCGTTAACTCTACGGGCTGTCTGTCAAATTCTTCATTTAATAAGCTGTCAAAGTACTTTCTCCATCTCTTTTTGACATCCCTTTCGTGAACTAGTATTTTATTATTTTCATCTCGGATACATCTAATCTGATTAAAATCTTTTGCTTTCTTTGCTCTCTGTTTGGCTATTTTATATATCTTCGTTTCGCCTTCCCTGGTATCAAGTTGATCGTATAGGTTTGAATACGCTTCTGCTTTAGCTTTTGCTACTGCTACTTTCGCTTCCTTTTTGGCGACCATATAGTTTTGAAGATCTATGTCCGATCTGGTTTCTTGCCACTTTTTATATAATTTTCTCTTCTCTTTTATTTTTCCTTGTACTTCATTTGACCACCACCAAGTCTCTTTATCTTCAAACTTCTTTCCTGACGTTTTCCCAAGTATTTCAATAGCCGTCTCTCTAATAATATTGGCCATTTTTCTCCAAATTGTCTTAGGGCTTCCTTTCATGTTCCAACATATTTTTTCTACTATTCTTTCCCTGAATAGACCTTCCTTCTCATCTTTTAGCATCCACCACTTGATTTTTTGTGGTCCTCTCCGATATTTTTGTTTAGTTTCGCTTTTTACTTCGATGTCCAGAACAAGCAGCTTATGTTGTTGGCTTACTGTCTCACTAACTATTACCTTGCAGTCCTTGCATTCACGTATGTCTTCTTTCCTTATCATGAAGTAGTCTATTTGGGATTGATGTTGTCCACTTTTGTAGGTAATAAGTTGAGTTTCTCTCTTTTTAAAGAATGTGTTAACAATCGCCATATCCAATGCTGTTGCTAATTCTAGCATGTCATCTCCAGCTTCATTTCTAGTTCCAAAGCCTAATCCCCCATGTATTGTTTCATATCCTGTCTTGGCTTGGCCCACATGTGCATTGAAATCACCTCCTATTATAACTTTCTCCTCCGCTGGAATATCACTCAGTATGTCTCCCAATTGATCATAGAAAGCTCTTCTTTCATTCTCACCCAGACCTGTTTGAGGAGCATACACACACACAACATTCAATACCTCTTTATCAATTACAAATTTCACTGACATCATTCTATCACTCGTTCTTACAACTTCTACTACGTTATCTTTCATTTCACTATCAGCAATTATACCAACTCCATTTCTAGTGTTACTACTCCCTACATACCACAATTTATATCCATCACCTAGTTCTTTCGCCTTTTGTCCTTTCCACCTAGTTTCTTGAATACAAGCAATTTGAACTCTTCTTCGTTTGAGCGCATCCACTAACTCCAGACTCTTACCTGTAAGACTACCAAGATTCCAAGACCCTATCCTGATTTTTCTAACCTGTAATGGTGTTCCCCCTGAGATAGTCCTCACCCGGAGATCCGAATGGAGGCTCATTTTACTTCCGGAACATTTTACCTCAGGAGATGCCATCATTTCAGTATAAGTTTTTATTTCGTTTGGAGAAGGTCTTTTCATTATTATGGCCTGAAAAGATTTTTGGATATTTGATGCCTGAATGCCTTTTCTATCAGCACCATACCCTGCCCTGTCCTGCACGTTTAGCCAATACACCACCAATGCAACCAAAGTGCAGTATTACCCCACACCCGCCTGCATTTTTCTGTATAGGCCAGGATCCCTACTGTAAGGACTGCCCTATAAGCCAATGTATTGTTGCCCGTATCCCGCCACTAGGAGGCACGTACTTCATTCGGGATACCCGAATGTAAATTCGTGTAATATTAGCATCTGTATTAATCATAATTCTTAAAAATTATTTTTGAAATTGTAGAGAGAATATTTTAATCTTCTTCTGAATGATGTGGTCGGGAGTCGGCATACCGATTCTGGACCAGTGGTCGGGATTCGGCATACCGATTCTGGACCACGAGTGATCGGGAGTCGGCATACCGATTCTGGACCAGTGGTTAGAAACCGGTGTTATTTATCTACTTGCAGAATTGATATCATCGACGATTTTATCGAACGACACCGCAGTACCGTGGGTGGCCGGCTTTAGGATTGAAAGTAAATACGTTTCATCATCAGTAGACACAATATAGTTATTTTCCTAACAAGTGCAGAAAGTTACACTTTTCCGCACGCGACTACAGTTTGCCGAACGACGCGAAGCGGGAGTTCGGCAAGCAGTCGAGTGGGGAAAAGAGACTTTCTGCAAGCGCTAGGAACAATATTTTTTCTACGAGTCTTTAAAAAATGACCAAATCTTAATCAATTAATTTAATTAATATGAAAATACATACAGTAATTAATTCTTTGATAAGGTCGTCAAAACCAAACTTTCAGCATAATTGGTTAGCATGACGACGATCTTGGTTTACATGACGACGATTCAAAACCACTGTTATTGTCTACTGATTTGACTTTCGAATATTATGTCAAAATTATTTTATTTCATCGAATTCTCGCGTTAATTTCATTAAAACATGAACACAATAAGATATATTTAAAAAGATTAGTAAATAATATCTAAATATTAGTTTATTGCATGTATTATAATTACTTTAAGGCCATATTAACATATCTAAATTAACACGCGTGCGGAAAAGTAAAACGCGTGCGGAAAAGTAAAACGCGTGCGGAAAAGTAACATTGGTGCGGAAAAGTAAAACTATCTAAACTAAAACGCGTGCGCGAAAGTAGACATCTTTGCACGCTCGTAGAAAAAATAATTTTTCGTTTCTAAATTGTTTAACCTGCCTTAAATACTAAAACCGCAGGTGTCTTATATCATCTTTTTTCATCAAACGTTTTCGATTTTTTTCTGTTTTTTTTTCAACGAAACCAGAGATTCCTAATTTCCAAATGCATACTTTCTTTTTCTCCTTTATAATCAAATTTTTCAACAAATCCTATGAATCGTATGAATTTTATTTAAAGTGGGCCCTTGTTTTTCAGTTATATAAAAGTTAATAATATGCCGACGTAACAGACCTTGTTCAACTGTTTGTATTTTTTTTTTATGATTTCCCGTTTTCACTTTTTTTGCTGTTTTCTTTTTATTAGGAGTTAAAAGAACTGGATATATTTCCTGCTGCAATTTCACGAACGTCATTTGCAAAATTTTTGATGCTACACAAAGATATGCTATTCTTTTTATTAGAACAGGTATTTATCAAATTACCTGCCATACTACCCACACGCTATTTAAGTTTTAAAAGTCAATAATCGTTTTATCAGCAGCTGCTTTTCGTTTAGCGTATTTTAACACGTTGAGTGTATTATTTCACGAGCATGGGCATTAAAAATTTTTTGCTGCACTTTAAATTTTTGATCCTTCTTCTTCTTATGGTGCCTATCCGTTACGAATGTTGGACACTAACATGGCTATTCTGACTTTGTTGACTGCTGCCCTGAAAAGTCCGGTAGTGGTTAAGTTAAACCATTTTCGCAAGTTATGCAGCCAGGAGATTCTTCTTCGTCCTGGACCTCTTTTCCCATGCACTTTACCTTGAAGTATGGTCCGAAGTAGGTCATATCGTTGTTCATTGCGCATTATATGGCCCAGGTATTCCAGTTTGCGACGTTTTATGGTTACGACTAGTTCGCGCTCTTTACCCATTCTATGTAGAACTTCTTCGTTGGTAACTCTGTCTATCCAGGAAATCCTCAACATGCGTCTATAGCACCACATCTCAAATGCTTCGAGTCTCTTCAGTGATGCTTCTTTAAGGTCCATGACTCCACGCCATATAAAAGAACGGAGAATACGTAGCAGTTTAGTAAACGAACTTTTATTTCCAAATTTATATCGTGGCTGTTAAAGATTTTTTTCATTTTGACGAAAGCTGATCTTGCCTTCTCGATCCTTATCTTAATTTCCGTCGATTGGTCTCACTGTTCATTTGAGTTTGCACCCAAATAACAAAAGTTGGTGATTTATGTTATAGGTTGTTGGTTAACTAGTAATTGACCAGGTGGTATCCTATTTTTGCTTATAACCATATGTTTGGTTTTTTTTATGTTAAAATCAAGCCCAAACCTGCTACTTACTTCTGCCACCCTGAAGACAAGTGTCTGCAGACCTTCAAGACTGTCTGCAAAAATGACAGTATCATCAGCGTATCTTATGTTGTTCAATCGTTCTCCGTTTATAAGTATTCCCTCGTCTATGTCTGTTAGCGCTAGGTTCATAATGTGCTCTGAATATGTATTGAACAATAATGGGGACAATATACAATACATCCCTGTCGCACACCTCTTTTTATCTTTATATCGTCTGTTAACTGATCCCTACTCTAACAGCTGCAGTTTGTTCGTAATAGATATTGTTTATTATACGGCAATCTCTGCTGTCTAGACCAATTGAATTTAATATTTTCATCAGTTCGTCATGTTTTATTCTATCGAACGCTTTCTGGTAATTAACAAAACACACATATATATCACAATTCACGTCTCTACATCTTTGAAAGAGAACTTGTATTGCAAAAAGTGCCTCTCGAGTACCCAATGCATCCCTGAAGCCGAATTGTGTGTTTGTCATGTGTTCTTCACACTTTTTATAAATTCTTTTATGTATAATTTTTTAAAAAGTTTTCAGGAGATGGCTCATAAGGCTTATTATTCGATAATCTTCACATTTTTTGGCATTGGGTTTTTTAGGGTTGTTATAAAAGTTGATCTTGGCCACTGTTGGGGTATTTTTCCACTTTGGTATATATTGTTGAAGATCAAGGTAAGTTTTTTAATTCGTCTTTGTCCATAATTTTCAAAAATTCTGAGCAGAACTCGTCTGGTCCTGCGGCTTTTCCCTCCTTAATGTTGTTTATAGCAGCTTCTACTTCCGCTTCGAGAATAGGTTGTCCGGTATCGTCGTTTTTATTTTGTGTGATGGTGACATTCCTATCTTCTTCAAATGTTGTTGTCACATAGTACATCCATGTTGTTTTTGTTTCTTCAATATCAATTATTGGATTTCCTTGAGCGTCTGTTAAGTGTCCCGGCCTTTTTGATTTATAGATGCCTGCTGCTTCTTTTATCTTTTTGTGGAGATTGAAGGAATCGTGTTTACGTTCCAATATCTCGATTTCTTCACACTGTTCTTCCATATTTCTGTTTTCAGCTTCTCTGACAGCTTTTTTTATCTCTTTGTCTAGAAACTGATATGCAACGTTGATCCAGTTTTAGATTAATGAACAGTTAAAAAATTCAAAATCACCCTTATCAAAAATTATTAAAGATTGAGATTTTACAAAAAGTACAGACAATTTCCCATAAGTGATCAATAGGATTCATTCCGGGACTGTGTAGAAGCCAATTCAATATCTGAATATTTATCTCACTTAAATATTGAGTAACTACACGCGATACGTGAGAAGGCCTTGACATCAAGATGAAATTATTTTCTACATAAGTGTTCTACAAAGTGTTTACAGAAAAAAATTTCTGTAATATACCTTTCGATATTTAAAGAGTCTCTACGTAGACAATACATCCGTACTTACTCTCAAGGAAATTCCGCCCCAAGACATCACAGGCCTCCATTAAACAATCTCGTCTCTCTTATTTTACCCTGTGCATACCGCACACGTTGTCTCTTAGAGGTGTCGATCAGTGCTATTTTCGTTATATATTTTTCTGTTTTTAAGACTTTGTTAATTGTTGTTATTTTTCTTAATTTAGTATTGTTTCAGTTAAAATACATGCTAATGAATAAAACCGTATATTTTCTGTGTTATAAATATATCAGAGAAATTTAAAAAGAAGGTATTCACAAAGCAGAATACTACAACATGATTTTGATGTCCTTCTACCTGGTGCTCCCTATAGGGTGTATCAAACTTAACTTAAAATAAATATCCACTTGGTGTGAGCCCAAAAAATAAGTTTGAGTAAACCCTTGCCTAACTGTGTAAAAAGAAAAATCTAAAATAATAAAAAAATTAGCGGAATCCGTTACAGTTCACGAGAAAATTAATTAATTTTGATTTAATAAGGTTTATTTGGGAAACTAAGAAAAAATATTATACTCGTATCTGAGAAAACCTCAGATGTTACAGAAGAACAGTTTCACAATTTATTATATTAAATCCCTGAATTTTTTAGTCATCATCTGAGCATCTCCGCCACTGATCGGAGATGGGGGAACATAATAAGTAGGATATCCTTGTACAATTGTTGGAGAAACGGGTATAAAAGAAATGTGACCTATAATTTGGGGCCGTTTACATCAGATATTTTTTGTGTATAAGAACCACTTGACAAAAGACCCTCCTGCTTTCTGAATGCCACAATTTTAGATCATTTTTGAAAATAAAGACATAATTATGTATGCCCTAATAAAATATCGATTGACAACAAATAATTAAATTTTATTTTTATTTAGCTTAATGCCTCGGAAGCTAATGGCCATTGGCATGGTACAGTGGATTTTTTCAATCAGGTACCTACCTAGTGTAATGTGTAGTGTGTGTACAGTGGCATGGTGCAGTGAATTTTTTCAAGCAGGTACCTAGTGTAATGTGTAGTGTGTTGAGTAAATGTCTTGTTACTTAGCAAAGTCGAGGTCATTGTCTTTGCAAAAAGATGCTTATATTATCCGAACGGTTAAATTAATAATTTAGTTTAACCCTCGTAAGGCGGTGCTTAGATTCTTACGTAAACAACGGTGCGGGGTGCATTTACACCCCATCTGTATATCCATTTTTTTATATGTGAACGTCGGGGAAATTAATTTGAAAGATAATTAGGCCTTATTTATTATAGTACGAAACATAATTTTACAAAAAAGTACTCATTTCTTCTTAAAAAAAATATTATCGTCGCAAGACAAACACATGAAATTTTTCACAAAATGAGTACCCCATGGTACATTTCACAGAATGGTACCACAAAGTTTTTACACACAATAAAGGTATGCCGGGACTTTCGGTGTTTTTTCTCTGACATAAGTAACACTGACCTTGTCCCATAGCTCTGTTAGCTCCAGGTGGAACATCAGAAACGTCCTTCAGGATACGATGTTTTCATCATTTGCACCCAAAAGTCAATTTTTCAAAAAAGCACGTAAACCCAAACAGCCTTATTAATAAACACGGACTAACGCCCGACTAACTTTAGTCCGAGGACTAAGTCATTTTCCCTATTAATAAACAGCGACTAACGATGGACTAAGCTAAACCCTCTCTAGTCTTGGACTAAAATTTAATCCGAGGTAATAGTCGGTTTAAACCGAGACTAACTTGACGTTTTGTATTCATAACCTTACAAACTTGCTAAGTGCATTATTTGCTTTTGCTTGCATGTATAATGCATTGTTTATTATTGATAATGGATAGATATTATTTTATTAATGATTTAAGATAATTAATAGACGAATTAAATGAGGATAGAAATCAGCGGAACGATATTCCTCTTGTGAGTCACATCAAAATATACAAAATTATAAAAAAATCTTTAGTTTAGAGGAATTAGAAGGTAAATTTAAAGTCAAATACCGGTTTTCAAAAGGTACAGCAGTTAGTATGAAATACAAAACAATAATACAATAATATAAAATATAAAACACCAGGTAGCACCTTCTCAGAACGAAGTCCAACAAAAATTAACTAAAATTTATGCAGAAATGGCACCGACCGAACAGCTGTTCGGTTTAGAGGAAAGAGAGGTTAAATCCTCTACATTTTCTTCGTTTTCGCAAAATTCTCTCCATTTCTCTTCTTTTTCGCAAGGGTTGCCAACATAAATTTGTTGTAACTAGGACTAAGGAAGGTTTAGTTAGTCCGAGCTTAGTCAGTGTTTATTAATGACAATCTTAAAATGAAGTTAGTACTCGCTTAATCTCGAAATAAGTAGTCCGAGACTAACGTCGAACTAAGCAATTTTTATTAATAAGGCTGAAAGAGTTTTAAATGCTGTAATGGGTGGAATACGTTTAGAATTAAATTTAATACGAATACAAAAATGGACAAAAATAAAAAAAAAAATATTAAAAAATAGAGGTGAGAAAAACGAGGTCTGGGGTGCAGCTGCACCCCGCACCGTTTTACGAGGGTTAGTGTAATAAAAAATTTATCGACATATAAATTAAAATTATTTAAAGTTTATCAAATACAAGTGGTTACAAATATTTTAATTTATTAATCTTGGTGCAAGATATGCTTCTTTTCATGAGCATTTTTCAGTGCGTCACAAATGATAGAAAAAAGGTAAGTCCGCGATAATATACATTTTAGTGACATGACATTTTAGTTAAATCTGACAGTTGTCACATTTTATTTGCAATTTGGCAAAAAAACAAATCAATTGTGTTTATTGCATTTATAAAATGGTATTTTGTTTGATTTGTGTAGTCTTATAAATTGTTTAGATTATATTCGTAGATATATTATATAATTCGCAAATTATTTTATTTTCGAATATGGCGCCATCTATTGACAACTAAAAGAAATGTTATAAATGTCACCGACGAAATGTAATCACCGACTTGCGTTTTTTTTCTGTTACATAAAATTGAATTCGTTAGAAAGAAATCGAAAAACTGTGACGCACTGAAAGATCCTCATGAGAAAAAGCATAGCAATAAATACAATGGTTCATTTTGATGAGAAATCGTACTGAAATAAATATAGACCTGTATCCCGCGTACCAAAAAAAATTTATTAATAGCAAGCTGAAAATGTGTTAATAGCTTAAGAGTGTCTAGTCGGACAAACTTTGATGTATGGTAACACCGAAACAGCGGAATTTTTAATTGTGGAACAGGTTACAGGTTTCGAACGTCAGACTACGAAAACGTCCCTTGGTTTTTGTCAGACAGAACATCCTGTTGATTTGTTACCCTTTCATTAAACTTTGGTCCAAGAATCAGGCAGCTATATTTATCAATAACATAATTCCTGTCATTTAACATGTTCTAAGTGTCCGACTTATTAAAATGCCCAACATATGTGTCGGACAAATATTTTTTTATATATTATTTAAAGTTTGCTATTGAATAAACTTAAAAACAACCTACTAGTAGTTGTGGTAGGGGAGCCCAAGCGGGAATTTTTGCAGTTACTCGAGCGCGTCAGATTAGCATATGGGAAGAAAACTGGTACCCTGCAGATGTACCTCTACCATATATTGGCTCTTAACACAGGGGAGTTCGTTAAGGGGGGCCCGAAAAAAAAAATCTATCCTTAAAAATACTCGAAATTGTCAGATTAAGATAATGTAAGTTAAGTACATGCAAAAGAGTTATTATTTAAAAAATCTGACGATTTGAGCCGGGCGTTAGGAAATGGGTGAGTCCCAAAGTTTCACAAGAAAAAAGCGAATATTTCGCGAAATGAATGACAGATCGAAAAACTAAAAAATATATGCTAAATATTTTTTAAAAATCTATCGAGTGATACCAAACACGACTTTCCACGGAGAGGGGTGGGGGGTAAATTTAATATTTTAAATACGAATCCCGCGGTATTTCGCGAAATAAACATCAGATCGAAAAACTGTAAAATACACTTATTCAATATTTTTGAAAAATCTATCGAATGCCACCAAAGACGATCCCCCACGGTGGTGGGGTGGGGGGATACTTTAAAATCTTAAATAGGAGCCCCCATTTTTTATTGCAGATTTTGATTCCTTACGTAAAAATAAGTAACTTTTATTCGAAACATTTTTTCGAATTATGGATAGATGGCTTTATAATCGGAAAAAACTATTGTTGGAAATGGAAAATTAAATTAAAAAATGGCAAGCGTCCACTAAAATGGAAAACTTTACTTAACTTTTTTTGGTTTTAGTACCTACTCTTCACAACCCAATAGGTCCCCATAACGCTCGAGTGACTGCACATTTAGCATACTTTGCTCCCCTACCATTGGCACAATCATAAAGTCAGGATGACAAGTTCCACAATTAAAATCAACAATTAAAATCACGTTCCACAATTCAAATTTCCCCTGTTCCAGTGTTCCCATACATCAAAGTTTGTCCGACTAGACACCGTTAAGCTATTAATAATTTTTTTGCTACGCGGGATCCAGGCCTAATAGCGATAATTGAATTTTCTATAAGACATGACTAGTTATTTTTTTTAGTTTATTACACTTGCTGCAAAATAGCAATAAATAGAAAAATAAGGGAAACAAGCTTTTTCTTATTCTATTTTTTTTTTCAACAACTACGATTCCACTTCATCTTTCGCATAGAAAATATTTATAATGTAATAAAATTGTCCATCAAATTTCATTTAAAATCTGTTTAATAAATTTCGCATAATTATTTTGAATCTAGATTAAAAAAAAATTGAAAATCTTTAATATCTTGCACAACATATTCTGTAGAATTTTATCCATCCAGACCAAGCCGTAGATTCTGTAGAATTTTATAATACGACGTTGACCTTTTTATTTTTTAATGACCTGGCCGGGGATCGAACCTTGATCGTAAATCCGCTAGATTTGTCAACCGAGCACCTTAGTACGCTAAGCCATCTGACCGACTAATGGACCGATCATACATGCATTATGTAATTAGTAGAAATAAATCGTTTAAATACTTACATACGTACACCGAGAGAAAAAGATTCTTGACATAAAGATACCTTATTAATATTTAAGAAAGATCGACTTGGCATATTGCCTAAGAAATATATCTTTGTATGTAAGATATAATTGTCTAAAATATTTCAAATAAATTTTAATATACCCAAAGAAATATATCTTAAACATGATTGAACTATCACTTTCTTGCAAACTGCAAACCCATTTATCAGAAAGAAATTATACTTGTCATAAGAATATATTTTCTGGGCATTATAAAACTCTTCTTTCTGAGCAATAATATTTCTTAGTAAGGAATATTGTTATTAGTGCAGTCACTGCAGGTGGATATGAGCTATTACCTCCAATTTCGTTGAACCTCCATCGATTTCCATGAAAATTGGTGAGTGGTTAGAGGATATCTCAAGGAACAAAGGTGACATGGTGCCAACTTGCGTTTTTACCCTGGGGGTGGAATGGAAAATTATTTTATTAAAAATAACCCCACAATTCGATAGCGGGACAAATTATAAGCAAAATTTGGTATATAATAAAGTTATTAAAATAAATCAAAACTTTTTGAGTTATTAAAGATCAAAGATTTTAATTTTTCGTGAGAAAATGCATGTTTTAACCAATTTTTCATACCTAAATAACTCAAAAACTATAAGTTTTTACAAAAAAGTTATTATTATCAAAATTGAGGCTAATAAAAAATCAAATAAACTTCTTACTAGAAAAACATTTCGATGCTAACTAAAAGTGAGTTATAGGTAATTGAATGTGTATTTCTTTCGTCGAGTACCCAAATCTAAGTATTCAAGCTTAAATACCGGGAAAATTATGCATTTTATAACATAAACTTATTAAACATTTGTCAAAGTTCATAAAAATATCTATCAAATAAGCTCTCAAAGAAGTTCATAGCATTAAAATGTATGCACCAAAAATGTTTGAAAATATATCTATTGAAAATGTTTCCAATAAATGTTATTGTTTTTTTGTAAATAACTCCATTAATTTTTAAGATATCAGATCAACCTAAAATTCATTTAAAATCACATTACAAAAGCTATTAAAAAAATGTCAAAATTAGTCTTTTAAACCTCTTACTTTTTTAAAAACATAAGGTTAAATGGCCCCGGTTACATGGTTCTTGCAGCAAAATTGAAATTTTAAACGTTTCTATCTCGGTTGTTTTTTATTCTACGGAAATAGTAAAATGGGTAAAGTATTTTGAACTGAAAAAACTAACATTTAGTTAAATATCATTTTTTACGTCTATTGAGTATTTTTGAAGTTATTATCAAAAGAAATGAAAAGTACGATAATTTTAAAAATTCTGATTTTTTTAAATTGCATCTTTTTTTTTTCAAAAATATGCATTCTATGCCGGTCAAAATTGTTGAAATCATTAACTATGTTAACCTAAAAAAATATTTGTGATGATTACTACAAATTTTAATTTTTGTGGAAATGGCTTATGTTTTATTTTTCACTTTTTCCTAAAAAAATCGAAAGGATTCTCTTATTTTCATCATAACTTGCTTAATTTTGATGCTATTAACTTCTACTGGAGCTCATTTGATAGGTATTCCAAAGTAATTTGACAAGTGTTTAACAAGTATATTCTATAAAATGCATCGTTTTCCCGTTATGTAAGCTTGAATACTTAGACTTGAATACTCTTCGAAAAAATATACATTCAATTACCCATATCTCACTTTGAAATAACATTAGTTTAGTTATTTAAGTGGGGAGTGTATTAAATTTTTCATTATCTTTAATTTTGGTAATAACAGCTTTTTTAAAAAAGCTTATAGTTTTTGATGAATCGTGAAAAACACCTTTAAAACATGCATTTTTTTTAAGAAAAATAAAATCTTTGATATTTAATAACTCAAAAAGTATTGATTTATGTTAATAATTTTATATAACAAATTTTGCTTAGAAGTTGCCCCTCTATCGATTTCTGGTATTAGTTTTAATAAAAAAATTTCACCCCCGAGAAGGGGTGACATCCACCCCCAGGGTAAAAGCTCAAGTTGACATCATGTCACCTTTGTTCCTTAAAGTATCTTATAACTACTCACCAATTTTCATGAAAATGAATGAAGGTTCAACGAAATCGGATGTGAAAACCTTCAGTGACTCCACTACATCTTATCATTATTAATTAATGTATTTAATGTTAAAAAATATATTTCGCAGATATAATTGTATATTTAGAATTAAGTTACATTTCTTAAAAATAAAGTGATATTACATACGGCGAAAAAATCATTATGTTAAGGTATAATCATTCTTTATTAGATAATAAAAACAGGATATAAAACGTTAGATATTAATACATACAAATAATTTCTCCACACTTAAACCACTGGCTTCTATACAATAATAAAAGAATGGAGAGGCAAATCCAACTTCCTTAATTTGTCTTTCATTTTGTTAAAAGCACTTTGTATGTCAGCAATTACCTAAAACAAAACCGTTTTGTAGAAAGAGTAAACTTATTTTAACAAAAAAATGTTTATAAGGATATAAGTACATACTAATTTTGATAAAAGCAAATACAAAAAAATCAAATACACGGGCCCACATAAAAACTATTAATTTTTTGGTATAAGAACGGTAGGTATCAGTAAAAAAGTCTATAATCCAAAAACATTTCTTGGCATTTCAACAAATAATAATCAATATTATTTAGTTCAAACATATCTTTATGTAACCTACACATCTTTATTTATTTTTTTCTTTTTATAAATTAAATATTAATTATTTATCTGTATAATATTAAGTCAAATATTAAGTCACACACTAAATATTGTTTAGCCAAAATAAGAGGGAAAATAAAACTAATGTAAAACATTGAAGCAGACATAATATGTATGTATGTATACACCGTTCTTAGGCGTCAACGCCCTTCGGTAGGGATCTATGGAGGAGTATCACCAAGCCGGAAGCCCTTATCCCTTCCCGTACCGCTCCTCCATAGGTCGATCAGACGCCAGTTTATTCCAGACCAAGCCGTAGACTCTATTGAGTTTTATACTACGGCGTTGGCCTTTTTATAAATTTCATGACCTAGCTGAGGCTCGAACCAGCGACCGCAAATCGCAAATCCACTAAACTTGTCGATCGACTGAGCCCCAGCTAACTGGACCGTCAAGACCGACAGACATAATATGTAATTTTATTTATTATATAATCTTAATAAAAATATAATCTTAATAAATATTATTTATTTATATAATCTGAAAGAGACAGCATACCTAATCATTAAGAAATTTTATTACGGGAAAGTATTATTAGTTTACATTTAAGATATTTAATACTTATTAACTTATTCTCAGTTTTCGGCAATAAAATTTCTTAATAATTAAAATCTTTTTTATGCTAACTAATTTCTTTACCACAATTAAATGAACAGAAAACTTCCTCAGCGCAGCACCCGACATGTTTGATATAGGTAGGATGAATGTAGGTTGAATTGCAATGTATATCGAATTATAGATATTGTATATCGAACACGATACATTCAAGAAACCTATTATAGTTTATACATAAGTATACAAATTTTTAAACAAGATACTTACATGTATAAAGCTCTACAATTTTTGGAAGCCTCTAGTTGGTTAATAGCTAATCTTTAATATTGTTCTGAAGATATTACATCATATTATATCATTCTGTCCGAGGTGAAAGTCCAAACGTCAATAAAATCATTTTTTAAGTTGACTTGTGGCTTTTTTCCCAGTTCTAAGCTTGTTTGTATCGTTTTTGGAAAAATATCCCTACCGAGTAGACTATTTAGTAAACAAGTTAGTAAGAATGCCTAAGCAAATATTTAAATTTAATTCTGCTGTTAAGATTCAAACACTTAAATCGATTAAATGTAAACGATACCAATTGTCTCAGAAATTATTGCAAGAAAAATGCAAATTGGAAAATAAGCCACAATTTAACTTGAAAAAATTACTTTATTGACGTTTCGACTTCTACCTCGGACGTCGTTATCAATAATTATATTAGAATATGTATCAGTTATCAATAATAGAATAGTTAATAATTACGTAAATGTCACAAAGAAATAGCTACAGCACAATATCATGCAAATTGGATATTATAAACGTATTACTTCTTAGTTCATAAACCAACTCAACGGAAATACAAAATAGCAAAACCAAAGCACTAGACCGAGAGCGGAAAAACAGTAATGTCACAAACATAAATATAAAATGAAATAAACGAGTTCCAAGAAATTCTTGGTGGCTCTGGCATTAAACTTGTTTTACATTTCTTTCTAGAATAAATCACAATGTTTAAAATAGTTTAAAAATTATTTATTGACATTTCCAATTTCAGTTCTACAGCCGCTTTTTATAGTACGGGATCAGAATCTAGGTTGACCTTCACCCATTTGATTTCCGGATGACATATTTTTTTTATTAAAGTTCATACCTACATAGCCAAATAGACGTAGACTGGCTTGGCATTTTTACGCAGTTGTGTGGGACAGTTGGTGAACCCCAATCACTATGGTTGACTTTCGATTTAATTCCTTGAGCTTCCAGGCTGTCAAGTTCTTTCTCAACTTTCTTCCTAAGTGCATACGGTACATCTCGTTTTTTAAAGTAGACTGGCGTGGCATTTTTACGCAGTTGCAAATTTACTTTAAAATTTGATACAAATCCAATTCTTTGTTCAAATACCTATATCTGAATATTTTTGAAAAAATTCTTCTTCATTAGAAGTTGAGCTATGGATGTCTTGAAGTATAATGTTTAAATTCCCCTTATCCATACACGCCCTAATAAGAAGTCCAATTCCTCAGGAACTACATAAAATTCTTTTGTTGACATTTTATTTTGATATTGTATTGATGTTTTTAGTTTTCTCAGAGGATAAAATACGTTTTTTGTATATGATCTAAATGCAATATCAGATTGTTGAAGTGGTAAATCAAGATTTAGTTCTTTAAATTTTGATCCTGAAATAAGTGTAACTCCTGCTCCAGAATCAACTTCAAATGTTGCAGGTTTGTTTTTAATAAGCACTGTTACATACAATTTTTCAGCATCTCTGTGAGATTGATTTTTATAAAATGTCTGCAATTTTATGAATGCCAAAAATATCCTCTGGTTCTGTTTCGCTGGTTGATGGTTGATAGTCATTTAGATTATGGGTTGAGTTAGATTTATCTTTGTTTGATAAAAGCGTTGAAATACAAACTGAAATAAGGTGACCGTATTTTTTAAAACCTTTGCACTGAAGTCCTTTAGGATTGATTTTACAGTTTTTAACAAGATGTTGCTGACCGCATCGTAGGCATTGATTGTCTATTAACAATTCTTGAAAATTGTTTCTTGACCTAGACTGGGAACGCTTCCTAATATAAAACGTTGAATTTGGTCTCTGTCTAGATTAATTGATTTGGTTGATATTTAAAGAATTGTAACTTGACGAAAATTATTTACTCTGGATAATTAAAGATTCTAAGATTAAATCCTTTTCTTCTAATTTTTAAAATGATTTTTGGTTGGATTCCAGACGTTCTCTAATTAAGTTATCTTTGATGCCTCGAATAAACTAAGCTCTTAAAAAATGTTCAGAAATATTTGCTTGATATTCGCACGCAGAAATAAATTCACATTCAAGAGTAGCTCGCTTTAAAGCAGATAGTTCAGAGAAATAAGGAAAAAAAATATCTTGTTGGTGACACAACCCCCTCCAGGCCGATACATGAGTTTCTTACTCTCAAATTTGTTTAAAATGCTTAACTTTTTGGTTATAGACGAAAAAACGAAAATTTACTGTTTTTGATCTTCATTTGTTGATAACTATGTATATCATTAAAATCGGCTGCAGGAAACATAAAGGTTATTAATATAGATGTCCATACTACCCACAAAATTTGGTTTCGCCCTGGAGGGGGATATGTCACGAGAAAAATCTTATTTCTCTGGACTAAGAAGTATATTCGGAAATTGACTGATTTTCTTGTTCATATAGGGAAAGAAATTTTTCTGCAACACAAGAATATTTTTCTTTGGATTCAGGCGATTTTCAAATTTCTTTACAATGATGTAATCAAAATATCTAATTTTGTGAGGTGCAACTAAAGCATAAAGCATTGAAGAAGTTGCAAAACCATTAGAATTCAATAATAAGTCTAAAGCAAATTTCTTGTCATCGAAAACTTGTTTGATTTTAAGGTAATTTTCGAGACGTTCTGTATACATTTTTGTAAGTTTTCTTTTTGTTCATTAAAATTTTCGAATGGAGGTATAAAATGATTGTAAGTATTAGAATTTGAAGTACTTGCCAAACCTTTCTGCAGTTAATCTAAAATTTCCTGATTTACCATCATAAACTGTTTAAATTGATCTGGATCCATGTTTGATCGTTGCCCCGTCGCCAATTTATTGTATCTTTAGATTAAATAATTAGGATATCTTTATCATTATAAATATTTTGACAACTGTTAAATATGAACTGATATAACTATATCGCCGGTCCGGAATAAGAATGACATAACTGTAAATTTTGTCAATTCCTGTTTATTGCGTAATTAATTTCTAAAATACTGTCTACAGATGATACAAAAGTGACAAAACTGTAGCTATGTCCTGAGCCACTACAGGGTAGTTGCGTCGTTATTGAAATACGCACCATTTCTAACCTGGTTTTAGATGAATAATGACTCAACTGTAAATAGGGTTGAAAATGGGAGGACTAAATTAAGATAATGAAATTCGGACCAATAGGGATGAAAATAAAAGCCATTGTTGTAAGAATAAACGGCATACTAAATATATCAAAATAGCTTGTTTGTATAGAAAAATTCAGATCAAGAATGACGCAACTGTAGATAGGGTTGAAAATGGGGGATTAAATTAAGATAATGAAATTCGAACCAATAAGTATGAAACTAATAGCCATAATTTTAAGAATAAACGCCATACCGATGCTCCGGACGGTTGCTCTTTATTTAATTAATCACTATCTTAAATATTTAAACATGTTTAGATGAAGAATGACGCAACTGTAAAAAGGGTTGAAATGGGGGGATTAAATTAAGATAATGAAATTAGAACCAACGGGAATAAAAATAAAAGCCATTAATATAAGAATAAACGATTACTCCTCATTTAATCCCTATTTTAAATATTTAAAAATCGTTTTTTTGCTCTCCTGAAAAATTTGGCTTTTTGCAGTTACGTCATTCTTATTCCGGACCGGCGATATGTAACGTAACATTACACAACAACTACTATAAATAGAGGAGGGTATTATAGTATTCATAATATTTCGTTTAGTATAGAAATATGATATGTATATATGACATGTATATCTCACACATAAATAAATTATTATAAAAATACATAATTTTTATCTGAAAATATCCAATATAAAATGTTAGAGACTAACGGGCGTGTTTTCTCGTCACATAAAGGGAAAAATAAGACAAACACATTACCAATTCTAATTCGGAATACTAAAAGTCTTTCGAAATAGAATTTACACATTTTAATGATATTTGACAAATTTTAGGCCCCTTAAGTCTTCTCTTTTTCTTGGCCACTCCTATCGGAGATTGGAAATCACCAAGGCTATATTGACCTTGTTTAAAGCTGACCTAAAAAGTTCATTAGTGGTGCAGCCAAACCACTCTCTAAAATTCCGCATTCTTCTATGGCATTCTTCTATGGCCTGAATCCCGTTTTCCTTCCATTTTCCCTTGCATTATATTTTGAAGTAATGCTTATTTATGTCCTCTCATCAGGTGACTTAGATATTTGAGTTTTCTTAGTTTAATCGTTAACAAAATTTGTGGGTCTTTTCCGATCCTTCGTAATACTTCAGGGTTTGTGATTCTTTCAACCCAACTTATCCTCAGCATTCGTCGGTAGCACCACATCTAGAAACTTTCAATGTTTTTTATGTTGTTCTCTTTGAGAGTCCAGTCCTCTACACCATATAATAGCATGTTAAATACTTAGCCTCTTATTATTCTTAATCGTAGAGGGATGCTTATATCTCTGTAGCAGGAGAATTTTCTCATCTTAATGAAGGTGGCCCTGGCAATTTCGATACGTCTTTTTATTTCATTGTTTTGGTCTCCAGTTTCGTTTATTAAAGTTCCCAAGTATTTCTAACTTGATACTTTTCAATTTGAATGCCGTTTATACTAATATGTGCTGGTTGTGTCATGTTTTTGCTGAAGACCATATACGTGGTTTTTTTGATATTGATGTTTAAGCCATAATTGTTGCAAGCAATATTTATGTTTGTAAGTAATCGTTGTAATTCTTCTTCTGTTCTTGCAACTAGTTTAGTGTCGACCGCGTATCGAACATTATTTACAACCTCTCCATTGATTACGATCCCTTCGTTTGTTTGCAAAAGGGCTTCCTGGCAGACGCTTTCACTATATACATTAAATAGCAGTGGTGACAAAATACAACCCTGTCATACTCCTCTACGTATTTCTATTGCTTGTGATGTCTCTGTATTGCCCCTTAAGTATAAGGGGGCAAATTGCCGCAGGGCGCGTACCTTTGTAAAAAATATAATGCGTGTAATTACGTGTTAAAGATTATTATTATTGTTATTATCTTAAGATTTAAAATTGTTCACTTCTTTATTTTCTCGTTAGAAAGCCCCAGCTGCAATTTGAGGTAGATCCAGGTGAGTTTCTAAACAAATATTCATTACATACACTCTCGTTTATCGTTCACCGCTTAAATATGATTGCGCTGTATATTTTGGTTTTATTTAATTAAAATGTACACTTTGGTGTCATAATTAAGAATTCATACCCTATATGCAAATAGAAGTCGGTTCGAGGCTGAACAAAAGGCTTTATGCGCAAAATCTCGTCTCCGAAATGTTATTTGACGACGACGACCTAAACGAATTCCACCATGTCTATTGACTTTGACTTAACAGCCAGCATTCAATAATTAATGGCACAGGGTCGGTTCTTTAAGGTAAAGCACACTGTAATGAACGGAATATCTATTAGTAGACAACGGAGACACCCTCAGCAAACGGATTATAGTCGATACAGACATTTGAATTGTACTGTGCACTGTACGATGAACAATTGTTACGGAATGTAACGCTATTAGATATTGTTATTGAAATAAAAAAGTGTCAATAGACTATATATACTAAGAATTTCCACAGTTTTCACTGAATTCCTTCACTCAACCGTTCTCTCCAGCTCTTTCTCTCTTGCCAGTCCCCTTCCTGTAGATTTTTTCTCTATATTTCTTCGTCCACTTCATCTATGCAGGATCTTCGGGATCTGCCTCTCTTCCTTTTTCCTATCGGGCTCCACTCTATTATTCGGTTTATCCAACGATTCTGGTCTGCTCTTCTGACATGTCCATACCAGGTTGATCTCTTCTGTTCGATGTCGTCTATTATGTCTGAGTTCACTCCCATTCCTCTCTTAATCTCTATGTTATTCATTCTACCTCTCCTTGTTACTCCGCAGCTTCTCCTTAGGAGTTCTATGTTTGTTGCTCTTATTTTATTTTTGGGTTCCTTATTTATTGTCCAATTTTCACACCCATAAGTGAGGATACTTCTTGTCATGGTATTGTATATATTCTTCTTTTGGTTTTTATGCTGGTGTTCTTTTCCCACAGTATCGGGTTCAATTTTCGTATGCGGTCTCTTGTTTGTGCTAGTCTATTTTTTATATCTTCCTCAGTTGTTCCTTTGTTTGATATTAAAAAACCTAAATACCTGTACTTATCTGTTCCTCTGATTTGTTTACCTTCGTCTATTTCCAGTTATTTCTGGTATACCCATTTCTTCGCACTTTCTTTTGCATGGTTTCAGGGTTTTTTTTTTCAGGAATATTTCTAACAGGGTAGGGGATGTGGAGCAGCCCTGTAGTAGTCCCTTTTTCATATTAAATGGACTGCATATTCTATTGAACATGTTGATAGCTACTGTGTTATTCTTGTAGAGTGCTTTTACTGCTGTTATTAATATTCGTGGGATATCAATGTCTTCCATTGCTTCCCATAGCTTGGTTCAAGGTATCGAGTCATACGCCTTCTTAAGATCTGCGAAAGCCAGATGGACGGATCTATTTTTGGCTATTTTTTTCTATTAGTTGTTCGACCGTGTATATGTCATCTAAGCATGCTTTCCCTGGTCTTCTCCGATTTTATCCTGTATATATATATTTCTAATTTTTTACTTTATGGTCTTTCCACACAGTCTGCCTATAGATGATATAATACTGATTCCCCGATAGTTTTCACAGTTTTTTTTCTAGACTACTATGATAAATTGTACATATCAGTTTAAAAACGCAAAAAAAATAATAATTCTTATGTATATATTTAAATTTTAAATAAAGAAATGGTGTAACACATGTAGATTATAAAAGTATAAGCTGCTCATTAATATGAGTTCTTCTGATCCGTTTCTCATGGGGGACCACTCCGCCTTTTCGTTCTTTTCTTGTTCTTTATTGACTTCCTTCACAGGATGTTATGTGATTTCGCTCAATTATTGGTGACTAAGGTCGATTCCTTTCTATTTCCTATTTTTGTTCTTTAGTTAAGTATCTTCATTCTGTGGATATCTTCTGTGATCAGATTTTACCATCTGCACTTTCTCTCCCTCTAGGTCTTGTATTTGTAGGTTTCCAATTTAATATTTTCTTTATTAATGTATCTTCTTCTCGTCTTAGTACATGTCCGAGCCATTTCTACCTTTGAGCCTCTAAATTATTATGTCTGACCATATCTTCTCCATTTTTCTGATTATTTATCTCGTTGTTAAATAATAATCGTCTATGTAATCTCTCCGTCTTGGGTTTTTTTGGACCAAGAATTTTTCTAAAGCTCTTCCTTTCTATTATTCTTATCTTCTCTTCGTCTCTATTAGTCAAGCACATCGTCTCTGCCGCGTAGGTTAAGACAGGTCTGATTGCTGTATTACCGGGTGTCCACTTATATTTTCCCCCATTTTAACTGCTTATAACTTCTAAACGGCTTAAGATAGAAATATGCGGTTTTCGCTAAAATGTTTTATTTTAGTAAAAGTTTTGTCTGAATGGACTGAATTTTTATATCACTTTCAAATACGAAAAGAAAAATGGCGGATTTTTGAAAAAAACGTTGTTGACTTTTTTTTAATGGAACACCCAGTATATTTTTTTGTAAATTTAAAGAAAGGTCATTCACCTATCCAGCGATATAAAGTTTTTTAAAATCGGTTATCAAATCACTGAGTAATTAATTTTTAAAATGAGCGGTGCAACGTGGATATCACATAACTAACCTAACCTAAATAACATAACTAAGCAAAATGATATTATGTTATGTGATTTCCACATTGCATCCTTCATTTTAAAAATTATTTGCTCAGTCATTTGACAACCGATTTTAAAAAATTTAATATCGATGGATAGGTAAATGACCGTTTTTTCAAGCTACAAAAAAGTATACTGGGTGTTTCAATAAAAAAAAGTCAACAACGTTTTTGTTTTCTAAAAATCCGCCATTTTTTATTTAAAAGTGACATAAACAATGGTCATTTATTTAAAAACTTGAAAAAAACGGTCATTTCCCTATCCAACGATATAATTTTTTTTAAAATCGGTGGTCAAATGACTGAGAAATTAATTATTAAAATGAGAGATGCAATGTGGAAATCACATATTATGTTGTTTAGGTATGTGATATCCACGTTGCACCTCTCATTTTAAAAATTAATTACTCAGTAATTTGACAACCGATTTTGAAAAACTTTATATCGCTGGATAGGTGAATGACCTTTCTTTCAATTTACAAAAAAATATACTGGGCGTTCCAGTCAACAAAAAGTCAACAATGTTTTTTTCACAAATCCGCCATTTTTTCTTTTCGTATTTGAAAGCGATATAAAAAATTCAGTCCATTCAGACAAAACTTTTACTAAAATAAAACATTTCAGCGAAAACCGCATATTTCTATCTTGAGCAGTTTAGAAGTTATAGGCAGTTAAAATTGGGGAAAATATAAGTGGACACCCGGTATATAATATTTTCACCTTGGTGTTTTTGCTGATATGTCTGTCTTTTAGTAGTTTTTGCTATTTCCAATATTCACTATTGTCGACTTTTACTCTTTCAGCTATCTCTGTGCTTCTGTTTTTTTTTATCTATTTATTGGTACGCCTAGATACTTAAATATCTCTACTTTTTGGTACGTAAGTATATTGTTCAATCTTGATATTATTTATGTTACAATTTTCCCTTGAGATTAGCATATGTATTGTTGTGGATCAATATATCAATCAAAGATAGAATAAAAATTTATTTTTTATAGAACACGGGCACATAAATTTGATCCACTCTGTATATTGATTTGTAAATATTTATTAGAAGTTAGCGAGCATGTAAGTGGCTTTCTCTTTTAATGAGTTTTTCGATGAAGATTTAAAGACTTTTGTGAATAATTAAAGTGAAAGGAAGATTTTTATTTACGATTATAATGTAAAAAGATTGTTTATTACGGGAAAGGTAGAATCTACAGGTAGCGATAATTATTAGTTTCTAGAAAAATAGTTTAAAAGAAAGTTTGGAATTTTAATCTCTTTTTGTTTAACCCCGAGTAAATGTTGTAGAATTCCCCGAAAGTAATTATTATGATGGTAGGAATATTTTTGAAAGAATGACAGTTTGTTTTCGAATGAAAAGAGAGGAAGGTGGGGAGATAAATGTTTCTGATTGGCTAGGAAATTTGGAATGGGGAAAGAGAAGCTTGAAAGTTGAGAGAGTTGAGAAAAAAAGATTATTATGTTATTGGCATCGCTGAAGAGCAGTCAACGTTTTCGTGGATAGTTAGATAGCAAGTACCAGTGGTTGTTTGATAGTGGAGAATAGAGCTGAAAAGTGGAACGAGAGACAGATCAAATTGAGACGAAATACCTCTTTGATTCTGTATTATTGTGAGAAGGAGAGGAGAGAATTTTTGGAGTCTATTTGAATCGAGTACTGGTTAAAAAGGCCTGGCTCGTTGGAGAATTGGTGCTGGTATGTTGATAGATTTGAAGCTTGAGAACGGAGAGGGCTTTGATAGGTAGCCTAACATAGTCAACGAGGGAGAGCTGTTTTGGGTCAAGAGAAGACATCAGAGTGAGTGAAGCAAAAGGTCAGTCAATTTATGTGAAAGATATTTTTATGTTCAGAAACTAAAATTTTTAGTAAAAGCATATGAATTAAGATTCCAATATTTCAAAAAGTAAATAGGAAGTATAGGTAATTTTGCGAATACCTAAATTTGTTTGTTTAGCTTGTTTTATCAAAGTCATCGGGAACAAACCGATAAATTGTTTTTTAACTAGAATAAATTTAAGTGGTAAAAATTTCATTCGGACAGCTGTGTCCACAGGTTTTAAATTTGATCGATGTTTAGAGTATTGATTTTGATAATAAAAGACAATTCTGTATGCCTATTTTATATTTCTATTTAATTCCTTTTCCTAATATTTTTTCCCGATTAGAACCAACTAAGAGATACTGAAATCACGAGAGAAGATAAGTATAACATAAGATAATTTAGATATTATTTTTGTTCTATAAAAAGGCACCTTAGATTTTTTCTTAATCTTTTTGTATGATTTGCGACAAATTTATTTTTATTTTTGATTAAATAATTAATTGGAGTAATCAAATAAAGATTAATTGATATTAAAGTAATAAAAAGTAAATCATAACAGTATACTTCTCTTTCTTCGTTTTTTGTTCATTTATTTTTTGTCCTGTAAATTTCATGTCGTCGGCTTATCCTATAATTTTTGTTGAGTTTGTTTAACCATCTTGTTGATTCCGGTTTTTTTAATCTCTCCAGTGCTATGTCGAACTCCTTCTTCTGTATTGATAGTTTCTGCATTTCACTTATCTGTATTTTTCGGCTATATAGTTGTCCGATTTTTGCATTTCTTCACCGAGCTGGTGTTTATTTACAGAGTCGAAAGCTTGCTGGAAGTCTATAAATCATCATCATCATCAACCCGTACGCGTCCACTGCTGGACATAGGTCTCCCTCAGCTCTTTCCATATTTCTTTGTTTTGTGCGGCTTGCATCCAGTTGTCGACAATACGCTTCAGATCGTCAGCCCATCTGGTTGGTGGTCGTCCTCTGCTCCATAGTGCTTCTTCTCGTGGCCTCCACTCGACAATACGTTTTGTCCATCGCTTGTCTGACAATCTGACGACGTGTCCTGCCCAATTCCACTTGAGCGACGCGATTCTTTCGACGGCGTCCGCTGTTTTTGTTCTACGACGAATTTCTTCATTTGGGATTCGGTCCCTCAGGGAGGCACCCAACATCTGGCGCTCCATAGCCCTCTGAGTTATGCGAATCTTGTTCACTACCTGTTTTGTGAGTGTTAATGTTTCCGCTCCGTAAGTGAGTACAGGCAATACACACTGGTCAAAGATTTTCCTTTTCAGGCATATGGATAAGTCCGATTTAAATACATAGCTCAGTTTACCAAACGCTGCCCAGGCTAATCCTATGCGACGTGGGAGCTCGCAAGTCTGGTTATCTCTTCCCAACCGAATTTCATGTCCCAAGTACTTATAAGATGCAGTCTGCTCAATATCCATTCCATCAAAAACAATATTACGATTTAGCACCAGATTAGTCATTATTTGCGTCTTGTTGATGTTAATCTTTAGTCCGACCTCTAAGGAAGCCTGATATAACTTGTTCAACATTATTATTGCATCATCCATACGATCGGCTATAATGACGATGTCATCTGCGAATCTCAAATGACTGAGCTTCTCTCCATTTATGTTGATACCATATTCGTTCAGATCTGCCGTCTTAAAACTGTGTTCTAAAAGGGTTGTGAACAGTTTTGGTGAGATGGTGTCTCCTTGCCGTACTCCTCGCTGTATACAGAATTTATTTGTTTGTAGATCAGATAGTCTTACGCTAGCCGTTGCGTTGTGGTAGATATATTTTATCATGTTAGTGTAGCGATGGTCTATTCGGCATTCTGTCAATGCTTTAAACATTTTCTGCTGGTTTATGGTATCGAACACTTTCTCGTAGTCCACGAATATCAGTGCCAATGGTTTGTTATATTCCGCAGACTTCTCGATCAAGTTTTTTATTACCAGTAAGTGGTCGTTAGTGCTATATCCGGATCTGAAGCCAGCTTGTTCTCTAGGCTGATAGAAGTCTAATTTAGGCTCCAGTCTTTTTTTGATAATTTTTGTGAAAAGTTTATAGATGTGTGATAGCAGACTGATAGGACGGTAGTTTTTTTAGATCTGTTATGTCACCTTTCTTGTGCAATAAAACAATGACTGCATTGTTCTATTGAGAAGGCGTTTTTCCTTGGTCAATGCATTCGGTGAAAAGTTTGGCCAAAACCTGGGTAATTTTATTTCCACCTTGTTTGATTGCCTCAATCATTACTCCGTCATCGCCAGGGGATTTATTATTTTTTATTTCTAAAAGTGTCTTTTTAACCTCGTATGGTGTTACTTCTGGCATTAATTCTGATCCCTGGTTTGTGATTTTGGGCAGGAGCTGATCTTGCCTTGCGTTGGTGCTCTCATACATTTCGCGATAAAACGATTCCACAACCTTAAGGATCTCGGCTCTATCCGTAGCAATGCTGTTGTTTTTGTTTCTTATTCTGTACATATTTTTGTTGCCAATGTTATTCGTATTTCGCCGCAAAACTTTAAAACTTTTGTTTTCTTGAATTATTTGAGTTATTTCTCTTGTATTGTTTTCTCTTATGTCTTTTCGGATTGACCGGTGGATATCTTTATTTAATTTCTTCAGTGTTGTGTAGTTGGAGTCGTATTTTTCCGTCAGTTGTCTTCTTTTACTTATTAACTCTTTGTCTATAAATAGTAGGGGTAAATTTATGTGATGTTCGTAGCACTTTTCAATCGGTTGTATTAGTAGGTGAATGACGTCTATAGTCGATTCTCCTTTTCTGAAGCTTAGCTGGTATTGCCTAGTCCATTTTTGGTGTATTAATCTATTCTGTTCCTCAAGATGCTTGTCATTATTTTGTATGTATTGTTCGGTAGCATGATTCCTCTATAATTTCTGTTATCTCTTGGGTTTCCTTTTTTGTAAACGAATTCCACCATGTCTATTGACTGTGACTTAACAGCCAGCATTCAATAAATAGTGACACAGGGTCGGTTATTTAAGGTAAACCAAACTGTAATAAACGGAATATAAATTAATAGATAAAGGAAATACCATCAGCAAACGGATTATAGTGAATTACATGCATTTCAATCGTACTGTGGGATGTACTATGAACAATTTTTTGCGAAATGTAACGCTATATAATATGGTTATTGAAATAAAAAAGTATCAATAAACTACTATGATTAAATGTACACATCAGTTTAAAAACGAAACAATAATAATATGCATGTATATACAGGGTGTCCAGAAACTCTACCGACAAACGAAGACAGGAGATTCCTCAGATAATTTTAAGACATTTTAACCCAATTCATCTAGTCCGAAAATGCTTCCTAAGGGAGCTGGAGTCTTTGAAGATGGCGTTTTGTAATTAGTTTTTCTTAACCTTTAACTACACGCGCTGGCGTACTTTGTACGCCAGATATAAGAATTCTACTGGAAATATATTTAAAAATTTAATTTTTGACCTTGCTTATTTTTCTAACCTATCACTGGAATGTGCTTTACAATTTGGTTTTAGTTTCGTTATAATCGGCGTTCTGGAAAGATCGTAATTTACATTTTATTATTTGTTGTTTCCGGTGGTGGACAATATACCCCAGGATTATATTACTATAAGTCGTAATATAAGTACATATCTTAATTGATTTTTAGTCATTATGGCAAAAAATATATTTTTCTTTGTAAACAATACTTTTTCTCCTGTAAAAAATCACATTTAAAAAATTTTTTTATTAGTAATTTTATTTATCATGGAATCCAGTTATTCCATGATTCCAGTTATAAATCCCAATTGGCTTACTGAAAAGGAACTCCAAGTATTCACTGATGCCGAATAAGGTTTATAACAAACAACTAAGTGTATTTTTTCAAAAAAAAAAATAAACAAATCCGCTGTTTTTAAGTGTATTTTCTTGTGGCGTACAAAGTACGCCACGCGTGTAGTTATGTTACAACTTGATGCGCGGGTAGTTAAAGGTTAAATACCTCCAGAACGCTTCTATTTAGAAAAACGAAAGTTGGTAAACATATTTATGTTCCAGAGATAAATCGATTCCATTTATTGCGAATTTCTAGTACCGGTCTTATAACCATAACTTTTTTGTCTTTAATTTTTAAGCATTTTTGATTCTGGATTATTAAATTATGAAGTATTCTAGTACTAAAAGTTACTCTTACTTTAAGTTGGTAAATTGCACCGTTTTTTTTTTAAATCTTTTTCAATTTTTTTTTTAATTCAAAAAACGAATAATTTTTAAATCGTTTTTTCTAGAAAACAGTGTGTCCTACCGACTTAAATCAAGAGTACCTTTTAATACTAAAATACCTCACAATTTGATAATCCAGTATCAGAAATGCTTAAAAGTAAAAGGCAAAAAAGTTATGCGTTAAAATAACCGTGGCCCTACCCAAAACGGACGCCTATGACCGGTACTAGAAATTCACAATGAATGGAATCAATTTATCTCTAGAAGATAAATGCGCATACCAATTTTCGTTTTTCTAAATAGAATCGTTCTGGAGATACTTAAGAAAAGCTAATTACAAGACGCCATCTTCAAAGAGCTCTAGCTCCCTTAGGAAGCATTTTCGGACTAGGTGAATAGGGCTAAAATGTCTTAAAATTATCTGAGGAATCTCCTGTCTTCGTTTTTTGGTAGAGTTTCTGGACACACTGTATATTCAAATATTCACCCAAAGTATAAGCTGCTCATTAATATGAGTTCTTCTGATCCGTTTTATTGTTCTCTATTGACTTCCTTCACAGGATGTTACGTAATTTCGCTCAATTACTGATTAAGGTCCATTCCTATCTATTTTCTATTTTTGTTCTCCATCTGCACTTTCTCTCCCCTAAGGGCTTGTATTTGTAGGTTTCCAATTTAATATTTTCTTTATTAATGTATATTCTCCTCGTCTTAGTATATGCCCGACACAATTTCAACCTTTGAGCCTCTATATTAATATGTCTGACTATATCTTCTCCCTTTTTCTTATTATTTATCTCGTTGTTAAATAATCGTCTAATCTCTCCGTCTTGGATTTGTTTAACCAAGAATTCTTTTAAGGCTCTTCCTTTCTATTTTCCTTAGCTTTTCTTCGTCTCTATTAATCAAGCACATTGCCTCTGCCGCGTAGATTAAGACAGGCCTGATTGCTGTTTTATATATTTTCACTTTGGTGTTTTTGCTGCTGTGTCTGTCTTTTCGTAGTCTTTGCTATTTCCAATATGCCCTATTGTCCACTTTCACTCTTTCAGCTATATATCTCTGCTCCTGTTGTTTGAGCTAGTCTATTGGTACACCTAGATACTTAAATCTCTCTAGTTTTTGGAACGTCGGTATATTGTTTAATCTTGATATTATTTATGTTACTTACATTTACTGTCTTAAAAACCAAGATTTAAATGTGTACCCACCATTGTACCTCATCTTTTCTACAGGGTGTCTTAGACTTAACATAAGAAAAACATTTCTTTTCTTCCACCCGGTATAAGCTAAAAAAGAGGTTTAAGAAAACCTTTGCCCAACAGTGTAAATATAAAAAAAATCTAAAATAATAAAAAAGTGGGATCTGTTAATTCGTTCATTAGAAAGTCAACTTTTAAAATGAGCATAATTTTGGGTGGTTCAAAACTTTTGCGGATAAGTTTATATAAAAAATTTGAATGCCTTAAACATGAAAATTAATATTATACCCGACAATATTGGTCATAAATTATTATACCACAGATTCTGGGGTAATAAATAGGTTGATTGAACCTCACTTATCTATATACAATAGTGCACACAAAAAAGTTACAGCCCTTTGAAGTTACAAAATGAAAATCGATTTTTTTCCATATATCTAAAACTCTTAGAGATTTTTTATTGAAAATGGACATGTGGCCTTGTTATGGCAGCAACATCCTAAATAAAAATTAAAGTGAAATTTGTGCACCCCATAAAAAATTTATGGGGTTTTGTTCCCTTAAACCCCTTAAACTTTTGTGTACGTTCCAATAAATTATTATTGTGACACCATTAGTGAAACACAATGTTTTTAAATTTTTTTTTGCCTGCTAGTACTTTTTCGATAAGCCACTGTTTATCGAGATATTTTAAATATTTGTCGAATCCACCACATATTTGTATATGGTTAAGTACAACTATAGAGACCTGTTAATAATAATCTGAAAATTTATTTATAATTTACATTTTTAGGTATATTTTGAAAAAGAAGCCACATCTCGATAAAAGGTGACTTATCAAAAAAAGACTAAGAGGCAAAAAAGTTTAAAAACACTGTTTTTAACTAATGGTACCAAAATAATAGTTCAATTGCAACGTACACAAACATTTGGGGGGTTTAACGGAACAAAACCCCCATAAATTTTTTATGTAAATATATTAAAAAATACGCCGCATCTCGACAAAAACTGGCTTATCGAAAAAATACTAAGAGGCAAAAAAGTTTTAAAAACGTTGTGATTAATTAATGGTACTACAATAATGAATTAAATGGAACGTACACAAAAGTTTGGGGGGGTTTAAGCGAACAAAACCCTCATAAAATTTTTATAGGGTGGACAAATTTCACTGTAATTTTGTTTTTAAATGTTCCTGCCATAATAATGATGCATGTCCATTTTCAATAAAAAAACTCTAATAGTTTTCGATATATTGAAAAAAATCGATTTTCATTTTGTAACTTCAAAGGGCTGTAACTTTTTTTATGAGCACATTTGTACTAATGTAAGTTAGGTTCAATCGAACTATTTTTGACCCCAGAATTTGTGGTATAATTTATGACCAATCTTTTCGGGACACCCTGTATTTGCTTTGTTGTTCTTATATATAGCTTTCTGGTACTTGTCAACTTCTTTCAGTTTGTTATTCCCTTATCTTTTAGGTCTTCTACTACCGCCTCTCTCCATCGCTTTCGTGGTCTTCCTCTCTTTTTTTTTTATAATCAAGTACTCTCCATGCTATTTTCTTGACCACTCCGTCATCGTTCATTATTTCTATATGGCCCAGCCACTGCAACCTTCTTTATTTTATTACTCTATCTATTTGAGTTCTTTGTAAATATAAATTTCCTCATATGTCCTTCTTATACAGGTTGTTTCATTGGAAAACGGAAATAATTTAATTGTAAATAGAGGTCAGCGAGGCGGCTCTATGTATACTACATTTTTTGCCCTAGCGACTTTTATAACCGAGTTACAGGGTGTTTTATCGATTTTGCCAATTTCTGTCCTAAGCCATAACTTTAGAACCACCCTGTATATTTTTCTGATATTTGGTACACATGTGTCTCATTCAAAACGCAAACGACCGACATACTAATCACAGAAAAAATACGGGTCCGGATTAACAAAAAATTATAAAGTAATTGTGGCTTTAAAACAATAACCTGTATATAGAAATTCTGAAAATCTGTTTGCATATTTGAAAAGAGCACAAAAAAATAAGACTAATCGTTCGCGTTAATTTTTCGGCCAGACAATTTTTTGACTTTAATTTTGAAATTATATTGATTTTTTTAAGAACTGTGACCTTAAAAAGCAGGTATTATTAACTTTTAATGATAAATTATTAAATATATTGAATAAATAACCATTTTGAAATTAATCAATACTTATTTACCACGTTGGAACGAGCCAATTATTAATCACAAGAAAAATCCAGGTCCGGATTAACAAAAAAACATAGAGTAATTGTGATCTTAAAACGACACCGTGCATATTGAAATTTTCAAAATTTGTTTGCACATTTGAAAAGACCACAAAAGTCTGAGTTTATTGGTTTGCTTTAACTTTTTGTGAAGGAAATTTAATGTCTTCAATTTTGAAATTAAGTATATTGATACTTTTAAGAACACTGAAATTAAAAAGCAGATTTTTAAAGCACATTAAAGTTATTAAATATATACCCATTTTAAAAATAATCAATATTTATTTACGACATTCGAACGACCCACCTACAAATCACAACAAAAATTCAGGTCCGGAATAATAAAACAATATAAAGTAATTGTAACCTTGAAACAACACCCTTCAATTCGCTTAAATTTTTTGGCCAGACAATTTATTGAATTTAATTTTGAAATTATGTCGAAATTTTTAAAAACTTTCGGAACTCCTAATAAAAATTTCGATATAATAGTCTAAGAGCTAGTGAACCCTCCGACTAACGGTCGTCCTGTAAGACTAGAAATTTTTCTAGTGATTTCTCATAGCACACCAAGGCTAAAAACCATGACCTGGCAGGCATCAGCGGTGCACGTGTATCTACCAGGTGAATCGAAAAGTGCAAATTTAGGGGGTAAAATAAACTTTCTCCTGTAAGGTTTAAATTTAAGTATGTGTTTGAGCAAGTCATTTAGAAGAAATGTGTACAATGACAGGCGATTCTGAAGAGCATAAGACCTTGCCAGGCGAGGGGAAAGATTAGGGGTTTTTCCTAAAATTATTCTTTTTGCATCGAACAATTTTTTTTAGGTTTTTTGAATCATTCTAAACAGAAAAGGTCTTTAGTGATTTTTCTCTTAAGGTAATAGTTTTTGTTATATAAGCGATTGAAAATTTTGAAAATTACGAAATCGGCCATTTTTAACCCTAAATCGGACATTTATCTAAAAATTTCAAAGTTGCCAAGGTAGGTAGATATTCTTTAAACGTTTATTCATGAAATTCCAAAGAGTTTTTTGCAATACAATATCGGAAACGCCTTTGTTTTTTAATTGCTAATCAAGCGGGCGCGACACTGTAGTATAAGTGAGGACGTTTGAGTTGGCATAAATCCATTATCTCGAGAATGGGCAAATTTCAAGAGGAATCCTCAGACAGGTCGATTTTTATTTTTAAATTAGGACTTTTTGGCATATATATAATACTAGTGACGTCATCCATCTGAGCGTGATGACGTAATTAATGATTTTTTAAATGAGAGTAGGGGTTGTGTGATAGCTCATTTAAAAGGTTATTTAATTCTCTATTCACTAATATAAACACTAACATAATTATTTATACAGGGTGTACAAAAAATTTTTTTTATTAAACTAACTTTGATTAAATTTGACAAATAGAAGAAAAAATTTTTTTGTACACCCTGTATAAATAATTATGTTAATGTTTATATTACTGAATAGAGAACTAAATAACCTTTCAAATGAGCTGTCACACAACCCCTACTCTTATTTAAAAAATCATCGATTACGTCGTCACACCCAGATGGATGACGTCACTAGTATTATATATATATATATTGTTATATTTCTGTGTGATATGAAAATTAAAATTTGATAATTATAAACAGAATTCAATTTAATATAAAATATTTTCAATTTTCTCAACCACGGGCATATAAATTTAGAACAACCTGTATACAACAAATTGTTATATTTAATTTTAAGAAGTGATTAAATAAGACTCAAGTGAAATCGTTAAAAGGTCATTAAAATTTGTATATAGTAGAAAGTAATTTTAGAATGGGAATTAACTATTTTCTTTGAAATCCATTAAGCATATTTAGAAAGTTTAAAAATTGGTTTTGAGGAATACTGCGAATGAGAGTTGGTGGTGGAAGTTTGATTTGTGAATCTGGAAGGGATATTTAGAAAGTAGGGGAATGAATGACAAATAGAGATCAGAATGTTTTGAGCTGTCGAGAAGTGAAGTCGAGTAGTAGACGGTAGTGTACGGAGAGTGAGAAAGCCTGTGTAGTTCCGTGAGTGTGGAGTATCTATCGTAGAACGAGAGGTAGGCCAGGTTGAGAGTAAAAGAACCTCCTTGAGCCAAGAGTTCCCGGTAGCTGATTGCAGTTTCGAAAAAGGTAGAAGACAGCATCACGACAGAAGCAGGAAACGAGAGCTATACGAGCTAGTTTCAGAGGAGAACATTACTGGAAGCCAGGACGAGGTTTTGATTGCAGCCAAGGATAGCAGGAAACGGGTCTTGTGTGAAGACATTCTCAGTGCACCAGAAAAAGGTCAGTCTCATTTTTTTGGACATGAATGTATGGGTTTTTCGTAGTAAATACCACATTTAAAATTGAAGAAACATAATCAATAATATCAGAAAAGCTTCATCAAACTTAAATAGAATTATTGCTAATAAATCATAATAGTTAAATGTTAATAAAAACTTTCAATTGGAAATCAAAAGAAAATAAGATTTCCATATGTAAATGTTATGTTTAAGAATAATAAGATACAGCAAATATTAAGCAGTGATTGCCATTTGAATAAAATAAACAATATTTTGATTACAATTGTAACCCATATGTGTTATTATTTTACTCTTTTCTTTCCTATCCCGATTAGGAACCATTAAGAAATACTTAGAAGCCACGTATGTAAGTAATTAATTTTATAAAAAGCCCTGAGATTGAAAACATATTGATATGTGATCTGGTAAATTAATTAGATTATTAGTAATGCATTGATTAAATTAAATGACATATAAAATTATCATCTCATATCAATAATCAAGATCACAACAACTGTCGTCCAACGTGGAGGGCATTGATAAGTATTTCTAGTGGCAAATTTGAAGGATAGAAAGAGTAAAGCCGGTATTTGAAAATTTATATGCCTGTGGTAAAAAGTGAGATACTTACATTTGATAACATAAAATTTAAGATCTCTTTAGGTACAAATTTTACATAACTGATTTAATATTTTATTTTTACGATATTTACATTTGATATATTTATTGACAATTGATAATATTTGGGTAAAAAAAAAAGTCGTCTTGGTAACATACTAGTAAAATTTCATATTTGGCGGGGATAATACTTCTTGAAAACAAATGTCTGTGACAAGAAGCCAAAGCAAGGACAACAAAAAACAAAAAGAACATTCAGACCAAGAAGATATTTTAGACACGACAATCATGGCATCAGAACAGCAAGAATTATCAGGAATAGATAAACTATTACAACTGATGCAACTCCAGTCACAAAAGCTGGATGACAATCAAAGAGAAACAAAACAAGCAATGGATGAAGCAAAAAGGACAATGGATAAAAATCAGGAGGAAACACAACAAAAAATGGATGAAACACAACAAAAACTGGATGACAATCAAAGAGAAACAAAACAAGCAATAGATGAAACAAAAAGAATAATGCAAGAAAATCAGAAGGAAACAAAACAAGCAATAGAAGAGAACAACAAGAAAATGGAGGAACGCATAGGAAAGTATGAAAAGGAAGTAAAAGGATGTTTGACAACAATGAAAAACGAGATGAAAGAACAAGAAATGAAAATCCAAAATAAAATTAAGGAGATAACGAATTGCCAGAAAAAAGAAATGGAAAGTTTGGAAAACAAGTTGCAAAACGCTATTCAAGCAATCAGAGAAGAAATGGAAAGAAAGATTGCGGAAATCAATATTCAACAAAATGTAGGAGAAAGAAGAGAAATGGTTATACATAGCACAGATGACGTGAAGATAAGGTTTGGCGGGGATGTAAGAAGATTACACCCAGTGCCGTTCATAAATAGCCTGAAAAAGAAAATACAACACATCGGAAATTTCGAAACAGCAAAAGAAACTATCAGAAACCATCTAAAAAATGAAGCAAGCCTATGGTTCGATTGCAAAGAAGAAGAATTTGACAGTTGGCAACAATTTGAACAAAAATTTTTGAATTATTTCTGGGGAAAAGTCCAACAATTGGAAATTAACAAGGAATTGCAAAATGGGAAATACAATGATAGGATGGGTATATCAGAAAGGACATATGCATTACAAATTTACTATAACGCAAAACATTTACAATATAATTACTCATCGGAACAATTAGTCGAACTGATTGCAAGACATTTCGAAGAAACGCTGGAAGACCATATCACATTGCAAAACTACAAAGACATAGATAGTTTATGCCAATTCCTACAAATAAGAGAATCACGTTTAAGGGAAAGAAAATCAAGAAGGTCGCGAGAAGATTACAGGCCCCGAGAAACACAGGATTACAGAGATAGAAATCAAAATAGGAGGGACTATACAAGACGAGATTTTAATCCCAGAAGGGAAAACGAAAATAGAGACAACGGAAGAGGAAATTATGAACAAAGAAATAGGCAATGGAATGAGAACAGAAATCGAGAATACCAGAATAGAAACACCACACGCTCAAATCAAGAAAACAGAAATAATGGTAGACAAAATGAACAGGGATATCGAGAAAACCGAAACAGATCCGACAGACCAAGAGAAAATAGAAGAGAAGTAAATAATACCCAGACAGATGAATATGACGGAGAGAGACATTATGACGAAAATATAAACTACGATGAGCAACCGGCGTTTTTTCACGACGGCGCTCACTAAAAACCAAAAATCAAACAGGAATCTTTTGTAACCCCAAGGAGTTTATTAAATTGGCAAGGAACAACGAAAAGAAAAATGGAGTTAATTTAAAATTTGTGGATGGATTTATCAACGAGAAACCAATTAAAATTATGATAGACACTGGATCTGAAATAACATTGGTCAACAGAAAACTAATAGAAGAAGTTAACTTAACAAATTTAATTTACAAAATACCTAGGGTAAATTTAGTGGGCGCAAACAAACGGACATTGGCAACTATAAATGAAGGCATACGAGTAATGGTACGACTGGGTAAGAAGATGTATGCACTACAATGTGTAATAATGCCAAACATGTCACATGACATGATAGTAGGAGTTGACGAATTGGCAGAAAAACATGTAGTGATAGATTTTAAAAATAATACGATGAATCTAACAGAAGAAAAAGAAGAAGAACAGGACAAGGAACAGGAGAAACAAAATACGGACGAATCAGGTAAAGACCAAACAGTGGAAATGAATTTGGCAACGAAGCAAGGACAAAGAAGAAAAGGGAGAAAAAGTCAGAAAAAGACAAAAGAAAATGAAACCTGTGGCTCCTCAAAAGAAGAGTTGAGCCCAGAAGAAGAAAAATTGAGAGTATCAAAAGCAAAAGAAAACTGGGATTCCTCAAAAGAAGAGATGAGCTCAGGAGAAGGAGAAATAAAGCTAACAAATGAAAGCGAAAAAGATATAATCGAAACAGTGGCATTTGAAGAGGAGGCATATGAAAACGAGGATGCAGAATGCACGGTAAAAGTATGTGAAAAATCTGAGGAAAAAGACAGAAGATTGATATGGGAAAAAGGGAAAGACAACATAATAGCCGACACTCTAACACAGGATGAGGACACTGAAAATAAGGAAACAATTACTCTACAGGTGGGACTAATTAGAGTAATACAAGAAGAAGGGGTATAAGACGTAGATTAAAGTAAGGAAATATACAGGGAGTTGGTTTTGCCTCGAGAAAATTTCTTTAAAAATGCAGATAAATTTTATCGAATACAAGGCGGGGATTTGTTATATTTCTGTGTGATATGAAAATTAAAATTTGATAATTATAAACAGAATTCAATTTAATATAAAATATTTTCAATTTTCTCAACCACGGGCATATAAATTTAGAACAACCTGTATACAACAAATTGTTATATTTAATTTTAAGAAGTGATTAAATAAGACTCAAGTGAAATCGTTAAAAGGTCATTAAAATTTGTATATAGTAGAAAGTAATTTTAGAATGGGAATTAACTATTTTCTTTGAAATCCATTAAGCATATTTAGAAAGTTTAAAAATTGGTTTTGAGGAATACTGCGAATGACAGTTGGTGGTGGAAGTTTGATTTGTGAATCTGGAAGGGATATTTAGAAAGTAGGGGAATGAATGACAAATAGAGATCAGAATGTTTTGAGCTGTCGAGAAGTGAAGTCGAGTAGTAGACGGTAGTGTACGGAGAGTGAGAAAGCCTGTGTAGTTCCGTGAGTGTGGAGTATCTATCGTAGAACGAGAGGTAGGCCAGGTTGAGAGTAAAAGAACCTCCTTGAGCCAAGAGTTCCCGGTAGCTGATTGCAGTTTCGAAAAAGGTAGAAGACAGCATCACGACAGAAGCAGGAAACGAGAGCTATACGAGCTAGTTTCAGAGGAGAACATTACTGGAAGCCAGGACGAGGTTTTGATTGCAGCCAAGGATAGCAGGAAACGGGTCTTGTGTGAAGACATTCTCAGTGCACCAGAAAAAGGTCAGTCTCATTTTTTTGGACATGAATGTATGGGTTTTTCGTAGTAAATACCACATTTAAAATTGAAGAAACATAATCAATAATATCAGAAAAGCTTCATCAAACTTAAATAGAATTATTGCTAATAAATCATAATAGTTAAATGTTAATAAAAACTTTCAATTGGAAATCAAAAGAAAATAAGATTTCCATATGTAAATGTTATGTTTAAGAATAATAAGATACAGCAAATATTAAGCAGTGATTGCCATTTGAATAAAATAAACAATATTTTGATTACAATTGTAACCCATATGTGTTATTATTTTACTCTTTTCTTTCCTATCCCGATTAGGAACCATTAAGAAATACTTAGAAGCCACGTATGTAAGTAATTAATTTTATAAAAAGCCCTGAGATTGAAAACATATTGATATGTGATCTGGTAAATTAATTAGATTATTAGTAATGCATTGATTAAATTAAATGACATATAAAATTATCATCTCATATCAATAATCAAGATCACAACAATATATATATGCCAAAAAGTCCTAATTCAAAAATAAAAATCGACCTGTCTGAGGATTTCTCTTGAAATTTGCCATTCTCGAGATAATGAATTTATGCAAACTCAAACGTCCTCACTTATACTACAGTCTCGCGCCCGCTTGATTAGCAATTAAAAAAACAAAGGGATTTTCGATATTTTATTGCAAAAAACTCTTCGGGATTTTATCAATCAATGTTTAAGGAATATCTACGTACCTTGGCAACATTGAAATTTTTAGATAAATGTCCGATCTAGGGTTAAAAATGGTCGATTTCGCAATTCTCAAAATTTTCAATCGCTTATATAACAAAAACTATTCTTAAGAGAAAAATCACTAAAGACCTTTTCTGTTTGGAATGATTCAAAAAGCCTAAAAAAATTTGTTCGATGCAAAAAGAATAATTTTAGGAAATACCCCTAATCTTTCCCCTCGTCTGGCAAGGTCTTATGCTCTTCAGAATCGCCTGTCATTGTACACATTTCTTCTAAACGACTTACTCAAACACATACTTAAATAATTTAAACCTTACAGGAGAAAGTTTATTTTACCCCGTAAATTTGCACTTTTCGATTCACCTGGTAGATACACGTGCACCGCTGATGCCTGCCAGGTCATGGTTTTTAGCCTTGGTGTGCTATGAATTATCACTAGAAAAATTTCTAGCCTTACAGGACGACCGTTAGTCACTAGCTCTTAGACTATAATTTCAAAAGTAATGTCATTAAATTGTCTGCTCAAAAAATTAAAGCGGGACATTAAACTTAGTTTTTCGTGCTCTCTTCAGGTATGCAAACGTATTTTAAAAATTTCAATATATAGGGTTTTTTGTCAAGGTCACAATTACTTGGGACATGGATTTTCCTTATGATTAGTAAGTCAGCCCTTCTAGCGCAGTAAATAATAACTGATTATTTTTAAAATTAGTATTTATTCAATAACTTGAAAAGTGATTTATTAATAAAAGTGCTTTAAAAACCTGCTTATTAATTTTATGGTTCTTAAAAATTTGAATATATTTATTTTCAAAATTAAAGTTAATAAATTTTTGCACAAAAAATCAAAGTGAACTGATAAACTTGGATTTTTGTGGTCTTTCCAAATGTGTAAACAAATTTTGAAAATGTCAATATACAGGGTGTTGTTTCAAGGTCAAAATTACTTTATGTTTTTTTTGTTAATCTGGACCTGGATTTTTCTTGTGATTAATAATTGGGTCTTTCCAATGTGGTACATAAGTATTGGTTCATTTTAAAATGAGCATTTATTCAATTACTTTAATAATTTATAATTAAAAGTTAATAATACCTGCTTTTAATGTTGAGTTCGTAAAAAATTCAATATAATTTCAAAATTAAAGTCGAAAAATTGTCTGGCCGAAAAATAGAAGCGAACCATTAGACATTAGAGTTTTTTGTGCTCTTTTCAAATATGCAAACAGATTTTCAAAATTTCAATATAAAGGGTGTTGTTTTAAGGTCAAAATGACTTTATAATTTTTTCTTAATCCTGACCTGGGTTTTGAATGAGACACATGTGTACCGAATATTAAAAAAATATACAGGGCGGTTCTAAAGTTATGGCTTTGGAAAGAAATAAGCAAAATCGATAAAACACCCTGTAACTCAGATACAAAAGTCGGTAGGGCAAAAAATATAGTATACCTAGAACGGCCCCGGTGACCTCTATTCACCATTAAAGTATTTTCGTTTCCCAATGAAACACCCTGTATATCCTTCCTCTGTTCTCTTCTCGCCCAATATTCTTTTGAGTATTTTCCTTTCCCATCTTCTACGTTTCAGGTCGTATGCTTCAGTGTCATCGTCACTAGTTTCGTTAGCTTCGTAGGTATTTCAAATTCTTCGATAACTTCCAAGTTTTTTCTCTCTTGACAGAGTCGTACTCCTTTTTAAAATCTATGAATAATACTATTGCCGGGATTTTGTATTCATAGCAGCTAGTCCGTAACTCAAAATGAAAATTAATACTTTACTTATTTTGTGTATTTCAGTTTTACACTTAGGACATCCCTGTTCTAAACCCGGTAAAATTAATTAAGTTGGTATTTAATAATTAAAGTCCCTATTTACACTAACGCTTTAATGTAAAAACCTTGGATATACCTATTGAATATTGTCAATTCATTAATTTAACTGCTTCCAATATACAAAGTAAATTTAATTATTTCTCATTCGGAGTTAATACGTTGTTCGAAATTGGGGCTTAGGTACTATAATTTAGTGGCATTTAAAATTTCATCTAGGATGATTGCTAAAGTTTGTTATTAATTTATAGGGGAATCAATGTAGCTCGAAAACTTGTATTGTTTTGGAAATAATCAAACAAATTTATATTTTTCGAAAACCTTTTTTGTTGGTTTATAAATATGTTAGAGTAAAAAGTTCAACCCACAGAATTTGCCGCTAATTGTTTATTAATTTGTTTAAACAATAAAAGATAAACTATTTTTAATGGGAAATAAGCCACAATTTTACCAAAAAAAATGATTTTATTAACGTTTCGAAGCCCAAATCGGGTTTCGTTGTCAAAATACAAAATACTACTTAAATAAATAAAAATGTTGTTGCTAAGTAAAAAAATTCTTCTAATAATTTATTTAATTTGACTCATTTATATTGGCAATTCAGACGTATATTATACATTTTAAAGTAGAAGACTTTAAAATGATATCGCCAATATTTATGAGTTGCGTTCCTGGGACGACTTTACTAAAAGATAGTTCATTCGATTACATGAAATCAATCCCAACTCAAGAATATCCGTCACAAAAAAATCATAGCATGTGATCTGTCTTTAAAAAGACAACCAAATGCAGCGATGACAGCAAAATTCTCGCGTTAGAGATTCCATAGTAAATCATGAGGGAAAACCAGGGAAAACCTCGTGATACTATCCCGACATCGTAAGTATTTGGTTTTACATTTAATTTACGTTCAAAAAACTAATACCAAATTCTGACTTTAATATGTTTAAATTATAAATAATATTAACAATATACAGATATACAATAAGCAATACTAAAATATAAAATTTGTACTAACTTACTAATTGTAATATTATTTATAATTTAAACATATTAAAGTCAGAATTTGGTATTAGTTTTTTGAAAGTAATTTAAATGTAAGATCAAATACTTACGATGTCGGGATAGTATCACGAGGTTTTTTCCTGGTTTTCCCTCGTGATTTACTATGGAATTTCTAACGCGAGAATTTTACTGTCATCGTTGCATTTGGTTGTCTTTTTAAAGACAGATCACATGCTATGATTTTTTTGTGACGGATATTCTTGAGTTGGGATTGATTTCATGTAATCGAATGAACTATCTTTTAGTAAAGTCGTCCCAGCAACGCAACTCATTAATATTGGCGATATCATTTTTAAGTCTTCTACTTTAAAATGTATAATATACGTGTGAATTGCCAATATAAATGAGTCAGATTAAATAAATTATTAGAAATTTTTTTTTACTTAGCAACAACATTTTTATTTATTTAAGTAGTATTTTGTATTTTGACAACGAAACCCGATTTGGGCTTCGAAACGGTAATAAAATCATTTTTTTTGGTAAAATTGTGGCTTATTTCCCATTAAAAATAGTTTATTATAAAAATGCCACCAGGAAATAGCTTCAGAACAACACAATAAAAGATGTTTTGTATAAACCATGTTAAAAATATCGGTGAATTCGTCATTTTATCTTGATCCAAAATGTTTCTATTTTGTTTTTGATTATTCCGAATCTGAATCTGATTATTTACTTATATGGAAAATTAAAAAAAAAATCCATAATATGGGAAACTTTGTTATTATCAATTTTACGAAAAAAATGTATTCTTCATAAAATGCTCTGCATATTCTAAAATCTAAGATGGAATCATCAGATATCAAATTTTGTTCATTTTATCAGAGGTGTGTCAAGAAATATTAATTTCGCTCAAGAGTAAAGCACCTTAATATTTCACCATATCGAGAGTTGTTATTATGAAAAGTTGTTTATAATTCAAAACTCTGTTTTAATATGCAACTACATCCTTCTAATTGATTTTTTTTTTAATTTTTAAACTAATTTACTATTCATTGTAAGAAAAAAAGTTATTCTTTATAAAAAGCTCTACATGTTCTGAAATCTAAGACGCGATCATAATATATAAACTTTTATCAATTTTATACGAGGTAGGTATGTTAAGAAATATGAATTTCGCTCATGAGTAACGTACCTTTATAATAATTCACAATATCTCAGTTAATAGCACGATGTAATTGCATATTTAAACATAGTTTTAGAATAACTATTTATTATAACAATTTCCGATATTGTGAAACATAAAGGTAATTCACTCTTGAACGAAATTCGTATTTTTTGACATACCTCGTATAAAATTTATAAAATTGGATACCTGATGATTGCATCATAGATTTTATACCATGAAGAGGATTTTATAAAAAATAACTTTTTTCGTAAAATTGATATTAAAAAAGTTTTCAATAGGTTTCAAGTTACGCAGACACACTGTAGAAAAGCTCAAAAATAGTTATTTATGAATGATTCAGTGAATTTGTACTCTACGAGCTCCCTAGTGAGAAAGTTTTGGGGTAGTTCTGATTTCTTTCATTATATATGGATTTTGGGCTGCTGAATACGAATATGAGGTTTGCGGACAAAATTTCAGCTTTTTTCCGCTTTTTTGCTCAAATTTTGAAAACTATTCAGTTTTAGTGAATAGTCTGTTAGAAATTAAAGTACTTAAAATTATCTACAAATATCACTATTTACTTTTTTTTTTCAGACGAACTGTTCGGTCTAAAGTGCAAGTTGAAAATTGCCAATTTTTAACGGTCTCGGCAAAACCCCCTTTTTACATTCCAAAACTTTAGATTTTATTAGAATGCTGTAATTTGATAAATTTCTCCTAGTTTTCTGTACAAATAATAAATTTTAGTTCATAATATGAATATGGTATGTCTCTTCTCACAGCTTCCATGAATCCATTCCATCCTAAAATACCGAGAATGTCTCTGTTTTTCCCTTAGAGCCACAGAAGATCAGGCACAGATGGAGTCACAGTTTCAGTTGGTGTGAACATTCCCTTCGGATCTTGATTTCTGATAAACCTTGAGGTTTTGTCCTTTCAAAATGTATTAGTTGAAGAGCTCTCTGACTTCCATAAACCTCAGGTGCGGGCTTAGTTTCTAGCCGAGGAATGGATTGGTTAGGAGCTATTGCATGTTTTGGTGCAATACAATAAATGGTACATACATGTCGATTGTATGTACGTTAACCCTTTCTGTACACAAAAGAAAACTTTTAATGTTAATTTACATTACATTATTTTTTTTTAAGTTAGTTACATTTTTTCAAGTTAATTTTGCTATCTGATGAGTACTTTTGAAAAGAAAACGTTTTAGTTGGTTAAAAAAAAATGTTTTGGTCATTTATTTGTTTATTTACATGCGACGTATATTATAAGGCAATGGGACTCTAAGCATGAAAAAACCTTTGGGATTGAGGGACCAACAGAGATGGGCATCGACACGTCGACTTTAATTGTCGACACAGACGTGTCGACAATGTCGAGAACGTGTCAACAATGTCGACAATGTCGACAATGTCAGCAACGTGTCCATAATGGAAAAAAGTGAGGTTATGTTATGAAATTATTCAGTTGTAAACTTTGAATGTGATCTGATCTGATCAGAATCAAAATGAGTGGCAGAAAACTGAATAAAAACTATGATATATTATCATTCAAAGTATTAAAGATAGAAGGAAAGCACGCGGCTAAATGTTGTGTATGTGGAAATGTGATAAAAAATACAGCTGCAGCAAGATTGCAAAGTCACAGGTAAGAAGAAATATTTTAATTAATTTTAGCTGGATAGCTATAGAGATTTATTCTCTGAAATTGATATTTGTATCGGCTGATAACTAACCCCGTCCCGTACTTTCATTTTAAGAAACGTCTGCAAGTTAGATCGTGGCAATGGTAATCAATCCAATAATGAAATGTCGCATGTTTCGATATACGAAAATACTGGCTCAGACACAGGTTTTACACCTACAGTTAATCCACAAGTGAGTATATAGGACGTATGTTCTACTACATATTTAGCAGGGGCGGATCTAGAAAAAATTTTGGGGGGAACTTTTTGAAATTACATTTATCTATAATATAAAAATGAATCGTAAAATGTGTTCGGAGCCGCATAACTCAACAACGCATGGATCACCATTTAGGTAGTAGTATATTGGAGAAAACATGGCGTCAAAAACCGTATAGCCATCTAACGGCAAGAAGTGAAAATAACGCACTATATATTATTGTAGATTTCTTGATTACTATTTAATTCGAATTCGGAAGGGGACATAAATTGCATCAGTTTTCACCCCAGAATTTGTATTCTGAGGTTTTCACGTTGTTGCATCTCTATATACAGGGTGTCCCATTTAAAAAACACCAAGTTTAGTATTTTACGGCAAAAAACGGATTGGCCTATTGAATTAAGTACAAAACGCTGTATCTATGCCAACTTCTGTATACAGGGTGTCCGTAGATCCGCCCTTCATATTTAGTCACCTTAGAGTTTCTTTTTATTTTGAATTTTAGAATACAACGAACGGTAGTTACGAAGTTATGGAAGATGGTTCGCTAGCTATTGTGACTGGAACTTCACCTGAAAACATGCTAGATGGAATTATAGAAAATTCATTAGATACCGATGCCGCCTTATTGGAATTGGAAGAAAACAATGGTGTAGCAATTCAAGGCACTCATAGTATTGTTGAAAATATGATGTTATCAACTACTGATACTGAGAGTAGTAATTTGACTAACTTAAGTACTCCAACTTCCTCCAGCACAAGCTACACAAGCACGAATAAAAGAAATTTATTCGCTACATCTCAAGCTAGACCAGCCAAAAAATCAAAGAAAATCACCGACTATATGGACATATTACAAGAGTATGAAGAGGAGAAGATAAGCACTGCACTAGCCAAATTTATATTCGGCTGTAACTTACCATTTACTGTGGTAGAATCACCTCTCTTTAAAAATTTTATAAAAACGATCCGTCCTGCTTATTTAGACAAAATTCCTGGCCGGAAAAAACTTTGTACATCGCTTTTAAATAAGTGCTATGAAGACTGTATTGAGATTTCACGTAAAAAAGTGGAAACCGAGTCAGTCATTTTGTGTGACGGTTGGAAAAACTCATCTACTAATTCTAAAACGGTTGTGACAATGTTGCATAGTGCAGACGGAAAAAATGCCTTTCTTGATGCTTGGGATTTAACCACGGAGTCTGAGACTGGAGAAAAACTTGCCGAAATAATAACAGAATCTAAAAAAATTGCAAAAGAAAAATACGATGTAGATGCGTACGGTATAGTTTCGGATAATGCTAGTGCAATGATTAAAATGGGATCCCTCCTCAAGCACAACATGTGGCACTCTACGTGCAGTAGCCACACCGGCAACCTTTTAGCCAAAGACGTGCTGGATAAAAAGTTAGTCGACAATGTGGTCATTGTCCTCAAAGAATTTAAGCAACCAGATTTAGAAAAAATGATAGTTGATAAGGGAGGGCGCAGAATCAAATTGCCGGCCGAAACAAGATGGTGCTCTTACCGAGATTCTTTCGAAAGTCTCCTAGAAAATCTGGTATATATGAAACAAGTAGCCGCTGTAACGAAAAAAAAGATTAAGCCGAAAGTCAAGGAATTAATCTTCAACGATGAATTTGTGGATGAGATTCAACAGAACATAGAAATTTATGAACCCATTTGTAATCTGATCAATGTTTGTCAGAAATCTGACACATCTGTAGCAGATGCCGTTCATCTGTGGCTCAATTTGAATCTGCCAGATAACCTTAAAGAAAAATTGAAACACAGACAACAAATGGCGTTATGCGTACTATCTGCATCCGAAATATGAAAATTCCAAGCTTACGTCAGAGCACACTGGTATAATAACTCAGTTCTTACTCAGAAAGTTGTGCAATCAGGGCATAGAAGAATGGGACAAATTTAACACTAAATCGGGTAAGTCTTTCAGACAAAATTATCGCTCTTTTGATTTTTAATATATTAGGTTTACAATTTCAGGAATATTCTCAACACTTTGGGAAAAAGGAGTTGAAAAGCCTCTAGTATTTTGGCGAGTGGTCAAACTGGAATGCCCAATTCTTGCTAAAATGGCTCTCAGACTTCTAAAAATGCCAGCCTCCTCAGCTCAAATCGAGAGACTCTTTTCAAATTGGGGACACATTCACAGTCTGATAAGAAATAGATTAACGTTCACTAATTCCAAGAAATTGGTACATATTTATGTTTCATTAAAGGGAGAGTATCCTGATAAAAATAGTTATGACCTGGACGAGGAAGAAATTGTAGATATGGACGGGGAAAGTACAACTATTTGATGTATTATTGGTTAAATGTTTTCTTTGGTTAAAAATTAGCAAAACCGCAAAATGTTGTAATGTTTTTATTATGCAGTCTCTGCCAAAGCACGAAGAGATTCAACACTGTTTCAGTAATTATTATACTATAATTATTATAATAAAGAGTTAGTAAAATTTAAAAAAAATAAACGAAATGTTAGGAAACAAGGTAAGGTTTCAATGTACTGAGATATGTTTGATTGTGGTTTTGAATCTTACCTCGTTTACTGACGTTTAGGTTTACGTTTCTTTTTAATTTTTTTAAACCTTTCTGTAAATGTTACGAGTTTACGAGTAACGATAGAAAATTAAAAATCTATGAAAATTTGTTTTGCTGGTTTTTTCTGGTTTTGCATCTATATGGTAATATTTTAGATTCATTACATTGCATTACTCTATCATGAGGTTTGCACATAATAAATTGTCTCTATATGAATCTATTTAAAATTCATTTACACTTGAAAAACCTGCAATCAAACAATTATGGAATATCCTATGAATTTGACAATCGCAAGTTAATAGTGAGGTTAAAAGTTTCAAAAGTTTGAGATTATTTGGTCTCTTTGCAACTTGTTGAAACATTAATGCATACTTTTTCAATAAGTCAGCGCAGCCAGATTAACCTAAAATTTCAAATTAGTGCGCACGGAACGTCATTCTGATCGTTTGCTAATTGTCGACATACTCGACATTGTCGACATTGGCAACAACTTTAAATCACTCGACATCGACATGATTGTCGACATGTCGACAATCGAATTGTCGACATGACATTATCGACACCGCCCATCCCTGGGGACCAATATGCAAATTAAGGCCTGGCATAGAAAGGGTTAAAATCAACGTTTTCGTATACCTGTTGTATAAAGCACGGCTGGTCAACTTTCTGAGGATCGCCTGCGATTGCTGACACTTCCACATAAGCAACGCGCTTGCTCAAAGTCTTGTAACGGCAGTAGGGCCCAGATAGTTGGTCTCACCATTCCTTGCAGGGTTGGCCGTTTTCTCTACAAAAGTACGGTTCAAGAAAATAGGTTGATGTAGTTTTCTCTTTGGGGTTTTGTTCATCCTATACAGAAGCTGTTCGCCTGGAAGTGTCAGCATTCGCAGGCGATCCGCAGAAAATTGACCTGCCGTGCTTTACACAGCAGGTGTACGATAACGCTCATTTTAACGTACATACAATCGACACCAAAACATGCAGTAGCTCCTAAGCAATCCATTCCTCGGATAAAAAAGAAACCCTCGCCTGTGGCTTATGGAAGTCAGGGAGCTGTTCAAATAATTCATTTTAAAAGGACGAAACCTCAAGGTTTATCAGAAATCAAGATAACAGATCCGAAGGAAATATTCACACCAACTGAAACTGTGACTCCATCTGTGCCTGATCTTCTGTGGCTCTAAGGGAAAAGCAGAGACATTCCCGGCCTCTCAGGACGGAATGGACTCGTGGAAGCTGTCACAAGAGACATACCATACCTATGAACTAACATTTATTATTTGTACAGAAAACTAGGAGAAATTTATCAAATGACAGCATTCTAATAAAAAATAAAATTTTGGAATGTAAAAAGTGGGTTTTGCCGAGACCGTTAAAAATTGGCAATTTTCAACTTGTACTTTAGACAGACCGAACGGTTCGTCTGAAAAAAAAAGTAAATAGTGATATTTCTAGATAATTTTAAGTACTTTAATTTCTGTTGACAGACTATTTACTAAAAGTTAATGGCTTTCGAGATTTAAGCAAAAAAGCGGAAAAAAGCTAAAATATTTCGCTTTTTTCGCGATTTTTTCAATTTTCCGGCAAGAAATTTAGTCCGCAAACCTCATATTCGGATTCAGCAGCCCGAAATCCATATATAATGAAAGAAATCAGAATTACCCCAAAACTTTCCTTTCCAGCAAAAACACAATTTTATTGAATCAGAAACAGTTCGTGAAGTATGCTTTTTGCTCACATACGCGATGTTAAGAGCACGAGCGAAGCGAGTGCGCAAGAAGTACTTCACGCACAGTTTCATAGAATATTTTATATACGATAAACAAATAAAAAAAACTGCAACTCTTCGTCACTGGAATACATTTCTGTTTTACAATTTTTAGAACTTTGACATTTAAAAATTCAAACTTCTTTCAAATCAGAAAACTGTTAAAACTTTTGTTGTAATTTATTACTCACATGTCATCACCACGAAAACGCGATAGTTAAGGATATTTGATTATATGAAAGTGTGCCAAAAAACAGTACCAAAAAGTAAATCTAGTATTTTACTCGCATGCAATGGCTATGACTCACTCTGATTAATTACGACACTCGCCTTCGGCTCCTGTCGCAAACTTCATCATCGTGAGTAATAACCATCATTACACGCTCGTTGAAGTTCAACGGTTGAACAATATACTATTTGGACCGGGCCCTGGAAGTATTTGAGTATGCAAAACCTGAGGACCGGCAACTATGTTCAGATTCTTTTACCTGAGACCTTGAACAATAAAAAACTGAATCTTTCCGGAAGATGCGATGGTGCCTTGTTATTGTTTTTTTTTTGTAATTTTTTGGGTGATTCTAAGCAAAAAATATTCGTATAAGTTTATTCGTAGGATGCATAGTTATAAAAATCAATGCAGTAATCAAAACCAGTATTAGTGCAGTCACTGAAGGTTTTCACCTCCGATTTCGTTGAACCTCCATAGATTTTCATGAAAATTGGTGAGTAATTAGAGGATACCTTAAGGAACAAAGGTGATATGATGCCAACTTGCGCTTTTACCCTGGGGGTGGATGCCACCCCTTCTTGTGGGTGAAAATTATTTCATTAAAAATAATACCATAAGTCCATAGAGGGACAAATTATAAGCAAAATTTGTTATATAAAGTTATTAAAATAAATCAACAGTTTTCGAGTTATTAAAGACCAAAGATTTTATTTTTTCGTAAAAAAATGCATCTTTTAAATCGGTTTTTCACGTATAAATCAAAAACTATAAGCTTTTATAAAAAAGTTATTATTAATGAAATTGAAGATAATAAAAAATTAAATACATTTCTCACATAAAGAACTAAGCTAATGTAAGTTCAAAGTGAGTTATTGGCAATTGAATGTGTATTTTTTCGACGAGTACTCAAATCTACGTATTCAAGCTTAAATAACTGGAAAACGATGCAATGTATAAAAGTATTCCTGCTAAACATTTGTCAAAGAACTGCGGAATACCTATTAAATGAGCTTCAGAACAAGGTAATCGCGTCAAAATTAATCAAGTTATAATGAAAATAAAAGAACCGTTTCGAATTTTTTAGGAAAAAGTAAAAAATAAAACATACGCCATTTCCACAAAAATTAAAATTTATAGTAATCCTTACAAGAGCTTCTTAATATTAGCATAAGTAATATCTTCGATAATTTTGACCGGTTTAAAATGCATATTGTTGAAAAAAAAGATATAATTAAAAAAAATCATAATTTTTAAAATTATTGTAATTCTCATATTCTTTTGATAATAACTCCAAAAATATTCAATATACGTAAAAAATTATATATAACCAAATTTAAGTTTTTTCTGTGCCAAATATTTTTTCTGTTTTACTATTTCTATAGGGTAAAAAATAACCGAGATAAAAACGTTTAAATCTTAAATTTTGATGTGGGAACCATGCAACCGAGGTCGTTCAACCCGGTTGAACCATGGTTCAACCGGGGGGAACCATGTAACCTTTTATTTTTTTAAAAAGTAAGGTGTTCAGAAGATCAAGTTTAACGTGCTTAAATAGCACTTGGAATTTGCTTTCAAACAGTTTTTAAATGAACCTGATATCGTAAATACGAACGGAGTTATTAAAAAAAAAATAATAACATTTTTTGGAAAAATTTTTTAAAAATAAATTTTGAAAAAATTTTGGAGCATAAATTTTAACGCTATCAACATGTTCGGGGGCTCATTTGATAGATATTTTTAGGTACTTTGACAAAAGTTAAATAAGTTTATGTTATAAAATTCATCAATTTCCCGTTATTTCAGCTTGAATACTTAGAGTTTTTTACTCGCCGAAAAAATATACATTCAATTAACTATAACTCACTTTTAGTTAACATTAAAAGGTTTTTCTAGTAAGGGATTTATTTCATTTTTTATTAGCTTCAATTTTGATAATTATAACTCTTTTGAAAAACTTACACTTTTTAAGTTATTGATGAAAAATTGGTTAAAAACATGCATTTTTCTCAAGAAAATTTAAAATCTTTGATCTTTAATAACTCAAAAAGTTTTGATTTATTTTAGTAACTTTATATAACAAATTTTGCTTAAAATTTGTCTCTCTATCGAATTATGGGGTTATTTTTAATAAAATAATTTTCACCCCCGAGAAGGAGTGGCATCCACCCCCAGGGTAAAAGCGCGAGTTGGCATCATGTCACCTTTGTTCCTTGAGATATCCTCTAACCACTCACCAATTTTCATGCAAATCGATGGAGGTTCAACGAAATCGGAGTTAATAGCTCATATCCACCTTCAGTGACTCCACTATATAATTTGACTCGAACTTTAATACCCTTAGTAAACAAAAGTTATTTGGGATCAAAAATTGCAATTTTTCGATTTTTTGAAAGTTCAACCGCGTTTATACCGCGTTCAACCGCATAGTTCAAACTATGCTTAGAATGACCCTGAAAATACAAAAAAATGTTCTGTTTCGCGAAAATTCGCTTTTTATCTGCCCTCAATATGGGGGCACCGAGAGGATAACAAGGCACCATCTCACCTTCCGGCAAGATTCAGTTTTCATCGTTCAAGGTCTCAGGTAAAAGAATCCGAACATAGTTGCCGGTCCTCGGGTTTTTCTTACTCAATTACTTCCAGGGCCTGCACTAATTAGAAGAAAGTTGATTTCCGGTTTGGTTGATTTTCGGAAGAGAAACATTTCGGATAATATTTTATCTCGGCAATTATTTGAGAAAGGTCATTTCTCATCATATTATAAAGTAACGTTAGTTAAAACGTCGTACGCTTGTTCTAGTTATTAATAAAGTTAACCAGTTTTGATGAACATACTTGTAAATAGTGCTCAGTATTCATAACTTCCTGAACTCGGTCAACACAGGAAATTGAAGTCACAGCATTAGAAATTGCACACCAAACTCGAACTTTATTAGCCAATTTCGCATTCGCTTTAAATTTTATGTATTTGCTCAACTCAATAAATATATAGTCCTTTTTGGTAGGGAGCCCGAGCAGGGATTTTTGCAGTTAGTCCTACTCGAGCCCGTCAGATTATCATATGGGGAGAAACCTGGTACCCTGCAGATATACCTCTACCATATATTGGATCTTAACACAGGGAAGTTCGTTAAGGGGGACCGAAAAAAATCTATCCTTAAAAATACTCGAAATTGTCAGATTAAGATATTAAGGTAAGTTAAGTACATGCAAAAAAGTGTATATTTCAAAAATCTGACAATTTGAGCGGGGCGTAAGGAAATGGGTGAATCAAAAAGTTTCACAAAAAAAACGAATATTTCGCGAAATGAACGCCAGATCGAAAAACTAAAAAATACATCTTTAATATTTTTCAAAAATCTCTCGAATGGTACTAAACATGACCCCCACGGAGAGGGGTGGGGGATAAATTTAAAATTTTAACTACAAACCCCGCGATATTTCGCAATATGAACATCAGATCGAAAAACTGCAGAATACACTTTCAAAATATTTTTGAAAAATCTATCGAACGGTACCAAACACGACCCCACACGGAGGTGGGGTGAGGGGTTACTTTAAAATATTAAATAAGACCCTCAAATTTTTATTGCAGATTTGGATTCTTTACTTAAAAATAAGTAACTTTTATTCGAGACATTTTTTCGAATTAGGGATAGATGGCGCTATAATCGGAAAAAACGATTGTTCGAAATGAAAAATTTAATCAAAAAATGGAAAGCGCCCATTAAAATGGAAAATTTTACTTAACTTTTTTTGATTTTAGGACCTAATAATCACAACCTAATAGGTCCCCATAACGCTCGAGTGACTGCAAATTTAGCATACTTTGCTCCCCTACCATTATTTCTGAATTTTACTACTTAAATATTGCAATATCGAGATATTTTTACGGAAAAGTGCTTTAACACGTTACCTGCGGGAACAGTTTTCAAATAACTTCCTATTTGACGGAACGAAGTCTTAAACACCTCGTCATAAAACTGCTTATTTGGCGGATAATTTTTTTTTAACTTTTTCCCCACCTAAGCCGGTAAAATGTTAATTTTGAACCATTTTTAACCATGTTATTGGTACCGTTTAAATCCTTAGAGAGTACTCCAATCGAATTATTGTAAAAAAATATACGAAGTTGATTTGACCCCTTACCGCCATAAAGTACGATTTTTGCCAATTTGACAACTACGAGGTCGAATAAGCTTCGTCTTTTCACGGCGCCACGCGTCGCCATCTGATTGTCTTACGGAATCCATATACAAAAGATTTAAGAAGACTACTCCTTAACAACAATAAATGTTCTTCTTCTTCTTCTTCTTCTTCTTCTTTTATATAGGCAGTACTGCCTGTTTTTCTTCAACGGTGCCTTTCATTCTGCCCCTAAGTTGTCATTCCATCTTTTCCTTGGGCGTCCTATACTTCTCCTGCCTAACGGTGACTTGTCCCTGGCTATTCTTACTATCCTTGATTCAGACATCCTGCTTATGTGCTCATTCCACTCTTCTTTTCTGTTCTTTACCCAGGTATTTATATTGTCTACTCCACATATGCGTCTGATTTCCTCACTTCTTACCCTATCCTGTAGTCCTTTTCCAGCAATCCTTCTTAAGATCTTCATTTCGTTGGTTTCCAGATGTCTTCGTGTTTTGCTTGTATCTGGTCTTGTTTCGGCCGTGTAAGTCATAACTGGCTTAATAACTGACTTATATATTCGGGCCTTTGTTTCCAATCTTAGGTGTTTGTTTTTCCAAATTGTGTCGTTTAGGCATCCGGCCGTTCTACTGGCTTTAATTATTTGGTCTTTTACCTCTTCTTCGATATTGTTGTCGGCTGATAGATTAATTCCCAGATATTTGAAAGTCATTACTTGTTGTATAATTTGATTGTCTAACTCCAATTTGCATCTTATTGGTTCTTTGGCAATTACTAAGCTTTTTGTTTTTTGGACTGATATTTTCATATTCATTTCTTTTGCGTTAATGTTGAACTCGTACAATAATCTTTGTAGGTCGTCTTCGCACTCTGCTACTAACACGGTGTCATCAGCGTAACAGAGTATTTTTATCTCTTTATTGCCCATTTTGTACCCTCTTTTTTTCTTCACTTGTTTTATTATTGCATCCAATATTATTTTAAACAGTAGAGGGCTTAGTGAATCTCCTTGCCGGATTCCTGTGTTTGTTTCTATGGGTTCTGTTATTATTCCATTGACTTTCATCTCTATTTTATTTCTTACATATATGTTTTCTATCAGTTTTATGATATCCAGTGGTAAATTTTTCTCATATAGAAGGTGTATCACATCTTTTAATTGGATTCTATCAAACGCTTTCTCTAGGTCTATAAAACAAAAAAAGGCTGGTTTGTTATATTCTAATGATTTCTCCGCTATTTGCCTTATCACAAAAACTGCATCGTTACATGATCTTCCACTTCTAAATCCTTGTTGTTCATCCGATATATTTATGCACGCCATTATTTTCTCCATAAGTATTTTTGTTGTGAGTTTCAGTATAGTGCTCAGTAAATTTATCCCTCTATAGTTACTGGGGTCTGCCCTATCACCTTTCTTAAATAACGCTATCATTTGAGTGGTTCTCCATTCTTCTGGAATTCTTCCTGTATTTATTATTTTACTTATAAGGATATTCAGTTCTTTGTGAAGTCTATCTCCTCCGTACTTTAAAAGTTCATTAGCTATTCCATCTTTCCCAGGAGCTTTTCGATTTTTCATCTTTTTTAAGGCGTTCTTTATATCTTCCTCTTTAATTTCTGTTTTCTCATCCGATTCTAATCGTGGTGTTTCCAGTTCTTTGTGATTAGCTGTTTGATAAAGGTTTTTTAGGTAAGTTGTCCATGTATTTGTATCAATATGTTTTACTTCTATCAATTCCTTCATCTCTGTTCTTTGACCTCTTATCATTTTCCACATTTCCCTTTGCATCCCATAAAAGTCGTGATCCATCTCTTTTGAAAATGCTTCCCAATGTTCTGTTTTCTTCCTTCTTACTATTGAGTTTAATTCATTTCGTACTCTTTTATATTCTTCATATGTATGTCTCGTTCTTTTGGACTTGTATTCTAGGTAGATTTTCTTTTTTTCTTGGCATTTTATTTTTATTTCTTCACAGAACCATGGAGTTCTCCTTTTCTTTCGTATATGTTTACTTATCTTACGTTCTCCAAGTGCTTCCGTTGCTGCCATTTTGATATTATGTTACAATAAATGTTTAAACTATCAAATATTCCTCAATAATAAACTATAACGAAGTTATTTTAAGATATCCTTCAGTTGTTTTTTAAATAAACTAATCTTGGAGTCAAAACATTAAGGGGTTAATAATAATTGTTTCACCCTGAAAAGCCTACTATTCAACTTAAATCTCACAAAAATCTCGCCAATAGCTAAAAAATTGATGAAAATCTTATTATAAACATATGTACTTATATTATGTATTACAACAACGACCAGTCTCATTGTGACGTCAACAAAAGGCTGCCTACTGATTGATATGTTTCAACAATGTCCACGAAAAAAAAACGGACAATGTAAAATTCATGAATTTCACTTTTTTTACAAATGTATTGTAGTCAAAAATTTTTAGTTTCAATTCAATAAAAATCTTATAAAATTTTCATAGAACTCAATTTACAAAGTAAAATTAGCACTATCCAGTAACTATTTCCTTATAATGAAATCCTACTTATCAAATAGACCTTTCTCGGTAAAATTCAAAGACCAACAATCCAACCTCTGTCCTATTAACTCCGGAGTTCCGCAGGGTAGTGTTCTCGGGCTGCTGCTTTTCTTATTCTACACAGCCGAGATACCAGAGTCTCATAATTCTAAGATCGTTTCCTTTGCTGATGACGTAGCAATACTAGCTGTAAACGAAGATCCCATAGAAGCCTCACAAGACCATCTGGACATACTCAGTGAATGGTACACAAAATGGCGAACAAAAGTAAAAAAAAAAACAATATTATCTCAAATAACGTTTACCAACCGCCACAACACATGCTCACCTGTAAGAATGGAAAATGTACGAAAACCAACAGTAACAGATGCTAAATACCTTGGCCTCCATCTTGACCAACGTCTCACTTGGAAGAAACATATCCAGACCAAAATAAGACAGCTGGACTTGAAATGCCGGCAAATGCATTGACTCCTTGGACGCAGATCAAAACTCAATATTAAAAATAAAATTCTTCTTCTTGAAAAGTCAGCATCACTGAATATCATCCAACGATTTCAGTTTAAATTTCTAAGATCAATAGTGGATGCTCCATGGTACGTAAGTAATCAAACATTTCATGAAGAAGGCCCCCCCTTAAATAGGCAGATTGTTGATATTTCTTTCAGAGTTGTGACTGCATAGCTTCACTGAGGATGCATGAGGATGCTGAAATAGCTATATGGAGATGGCGGTCCAACTCTGAATCAAAGATAAACAAAAACTGCCGTTATATCTTTTTCATTTTTACTCAGTTTTGAGTATTTAGAAACTGTCTTTTGGTCCTTTTCCTTGACGAAGAGGAGGTTAATGCGTGGCCAAAGTGTCCTATTTGCTTTCTCCTATTTTCGTCGTCTCTGTGCTTATATATTGTAAAAGCAGGAGATACAGGATGCAGCCAGAAAGCGGTTTATTAACGAAAAGTCTTAGATTTAAAATATTGTTTATTATATTTTTATTTCAATTATCCTAATTGTCTAAAAAGTAGTAAACTTTGTATCTAGGGCTTTTCGTTGTTTTACTCGTAATACGAGAGATGTCGCTAGATTGCGTCTCAAAGGTGAAACCATTGTATCGCGATGGTTTCCCTTAAATAGGCAGATTGTTGATATTTCTTTCAGAGTTGTGACTGCATAGCTTCACTGAGGATGCATGAGGATGCTGAAATAGCTATATGAAGATGGCGGTCCAACTCTGAATCAAATATAAACAAAAACTGCCGTTATATCTATTTCATGAAGACTTAAATATACCTTTTATCAGAGAAGAAATCCATCGAGCCACGGAGTCACAAAATGAGCGTACCATTCACCATGAAAATCAGTTATTAGTGAAGCACGACAAATTAGATAAACATGTGATGTACATAAACTTGAAAAAAATTCGTGCTACATAATTTAAAATCGCACCGGCGGCTCTAATCATCAAGAGATTTTAGGGTGTGAGTTCATACAACAATATTTAAGCTAAAGAAAAGAAATTATTAATTTTGTGGGCGCCATTAATAGATCAGAATCTATTGCTATTTATCTATATAAAAATTACAAAAATGTTACGAAAAAAATGGTATCCCTTTGACTACTAATGGTACTTACCCTTGTTGTCTGTGGTAGGCTGCGTTTCCTAATACATTAAGGATACATAGATGGATTGTGCGAACAGAAAAAGACGAAATAAGTTTTAACATAGTTACCATTTATTTAGATAGAAAATTGTCATTAAACTGAGTTGATTAGAAAAATAAAAAAAAAATAAGTCTTTCGCGTTTCATCTTAAAAGTTCAAACAAAAAAGAAAAAGGAACGAAACAGTTTATTGCAAAATACCTGGTGATGATCCGTTGTTGTTGAATTGCTGGAATCGGTTAGCTCGCCAGAGTTGTGGGTACGACGAAATCACTTTCACTTTTCACTTTCATTTTTAGAGTTAAAGTACTGTTACATAGTTGTTATTATATTATACGAAAAATAAAAATTCCATAGTTCTTTTTGTTTTATGAAAAGAAAATAACTGCATTCATGATTATTAGTGATACTTCTCACTGACTTGATAATTAAACATATTTTATTTAGACCATTGTCTTAAAAAAAATGGAACTGCGTTCCACGAACATTGAATTAAGTGCGGTTTATATGAGACATATTAAACGGAAGTCTTATCCGCAAATGTTGAACTAAGTTCTGTTTGAACGAAACATATTACACGCCGTACTAAGAAAACTATTCTTTTATCGTACCGGACACAACACAGAGAATATACCGGTATGGTATTTAAGACAACATATCGCACTTGCGATTTTCACGACAGAATCTTTAAGATTCCATTTTGCCTATTTAGGCACAGACAAGAAAAAATGCAGGTCTTCACTGCATGACCGCTAGATCTTAATTGATTTCTTCTTGTCCTAATCTCGGACAAGATTCCTCTCTGCTCTCTATATTCACCTCCCTTTTTCACAGCTATCACCTAATTTGACCAATAATCATCATTCCGAAATTTTCGTACCAATCACATAGCTGGAAAATAATGTTTAGACCAGCCTTATTATGATCATACGTTTCTTTTTCGGCCAATCACCACGAGTGTCCTTTTTGTAACCGTTTAAGGATTTCCACGAAAGTTACTGCGTTGTAATTTTGTGGAATTCTTAGATTTCTATCACTCAAACGCCTAGCAATCTTTCCTATTCTTCTTTTTATGAGGCATATCCTGTGCAAAGTAAATAATTTTAGGAAAGCTGTCTCCGAGCTCTAAAGTCTCTTTGTGATTTTACTGCCTGCAATAGCTAAATTATCAGCTTAGGCGTCTAGAATTTCTTAAAATATTAATCCTTCCGCTTTCTTGTGGGTGGCCTAAGAGAACGCGTTGGGAAGTACATTTCGTCTTACTTCTATCTATAACGACATTTGCGATATTTAGATTGTGATTCTTCGAGCATGTTTCATTAGTAAGGGAATTATTTCACAATGGCCCTACCACAAGGCTACTAGATAGAACCTGGCCTCAAGACCTATTTTAAAACTTAAATATAAATAGAATAAGGTGAGACATCATTGGAAGTCTCTCTTTCATGCCCAAAAACATGAAACACATTTACCTAATACTCTTGAAATGATGTAGATTGTGAATAAACATAATTATAAAAAAAAATATATGAAGAAATTTAACCGGGCCAAATAGACCTCGTCCCGCAGATAACGTGTTAATATAAACACATCAAAAATGTCTAAGGGAACAAAATTTTGATTAGATTTTAGCTATCGTTATAATGTCTGATTAGTCAGCAATGAATTCATCTTAATCTCAGTGTAATAATAAGATTTCGCTTACTTACTTAGTCCTAACCCTTTCTACCTTTAGGTGTAACGTGTAAGGCTGGTGGAGTTGAGTTTGGCATTTTAGTCTCCATGCTTTCCGATCATGTGTTAAGTTTTTACACTTTCCAATGTCAATCCTTTCTTCTCGACTTCTTTCCTGATTTCATCTACCCACATAATTCTTGGTCTTCCTCTTTTATTTTTTCCCTGTACTCTCGTTTCGAACACTCGTTTTGTTAGTCTCTCGTTCCACATTCTGCACATGTGCCCGGATCATCTAAGTTGTCCCTCTACTATTTTTTCATTGATTGGTTCTAGTTTTAGGTTTTGTCTGATTGTTTAGTTTCGTATTTTGTCTGACCTCTTTCTGTTTGCTATTTTAATCAGGAACCTCATTTCCATAGCATTGACTTTGGATTTTTGTCTCTTCGTCATTGTCAATGTCTCGCTGCTATACATGATTGTTGATCTAACTACTGATCTAACGACTGCCGTTTTTACTTTCTCCTGTATCTCTTTTTTCCCCAAAAATGTTGTTTTCATAGTGTTAAATAAGCTTCCTATTCATCCCATTCTCTCGTTTGTTTCCATGTCTTGTTTACCATTTGATTCAATTATTACTCCCAGGTGTTTAAGATATTTCACTTCCTCTAGTTGTTTCCCGTCTAATTTTATTGCGTATGTCTTCCTCGTATTTGAAATTATCATTGTTTTTTTTTCGCTGTATTATTTTTCATTTCGGTTTATAGCGTCATGCGCCTTCCGGTTCCTATTTTCCAGCCGCGTCGATCTGTCCAATTTCCTGGTCTGAGATCTCTCTCGGACATTGCTTTCTGGATTCCACTTATCCAGGTAGTTTTCGGTCTGCCCCTTTTCCTTCTTTCAGGAGGTTGCATTATTAGCTTTGGGAGTCGATGTTCCTGCATTCTTTGTACATGGCCATACCAACACAGTTGTTTTTGTTGGACTTCTTCTATTATGTTCGTTTTGCCACCACCTCACAACGTAACACAAAATTCGTTGGAGGTGAGAGCACAGGTGTTGCGGGCTAGCTTTTATACAGTGGAGATGGGGTGGATTCCCAATTTTACTATTTTGTTGTTAAAGGGGCGCCAGACAAATTCATGCCCCAAACACCAATCCAGTGTACCTAAATTCCCGAATTTGCCAAAAGAATCGGAATAATACTACACCTTTGACACTTTAATAGAACACATAATATATTGAACACTTTTTTAAAAAATTACACTAAACTAACTACTAAAACTAACCAAACTGAACCAAACAACGACCCCTGATCACTGGGTAAATTACCTAAATATGGGTTGCAACAAAAAAAAAATATATAAACGTATATAAAAAAATGCAATTTTTAAATCTCGAGACGCAATCGTAGAGCTCTGCGAATGGTAAGGTCGAGTACGCGTAGCGGAAAATAAACAATTGACTATCCGATCAAGAGCCGTGTACATAAGAAATTATAAAAGGAAATACTAATAAATTAAAAAAAAAACCAACCTAATGTAGATACCTGAATTCAACAAATAAAATATACAAATAAATTACCGCAACCTAAATTATCAAATTCTACAGATTAAAAAAAAAGAAGATCAGCAAATTAAATGGTTACAAATCAAAATCATTAAAGTAACTCATCTGAAATCCAGTTATTGAGATTCAAACCCCAAAATAAAAACCACGTGGAAAAAAACCCTAAAACAAAACAAGCATTAATCCCACTATTAAAATTCACAAGTACCCCTTAAACCCCCGAGGTGAGATGTAATGTAGCATAACTTACCCAAAATCGATGGGGTCTTCCAGCGTTCAGAGGATCACGTGTCTTCATTACAACTTCGATAAAGAAACCCGTTTTCTGGCCTCAAACCAAACATTCATTCGTATCTAGAACAATTTACTCGTTGTCACACATAATCGATCACCCAATATGCAAATATCACTTACCAAATCGAAGAAATGACACCACAGCCGTATTTTATCCCAAAAATTGGACTAAACTAGTAATATATCCTTAAAATCAATTTTACTAACTCCAATAATTACTAGTTTATGGAAAAGTCTGATTTATAGATCCCAAATTAATGGATGGATCAGATAAATCCTTATTTTCAAATAATCAGACGTTTAAAAATTTCGGCGGTGACGTTCAAATCAACAATTTCGATTTTACAAGCTGCTAAGTGACCAACTACGTCACATTTTTCTTTTAAAAATAGAACTTTGATTTGACAGATTTAAAAGTCTGTCAAAACATAAAACGAACAAAAATACGATAACCAGAAGCGGTACCATATTGGATCCGAAAAGGAAGAATTGTCAACGCTATTTATTCAACTAGACTCAAACAGACGTCATCTATAGAGTAAATGACCAATTTCAATGATAATATAAAAAAAAACATATAATACCTACAAATCGAATTAATGAATTCACGCTATTTATTTTTAATCAAATTGATGAAATTGTTTTTTTATTACAACGAATGTTCTAGCTTATAAATACTTAAATCGTGTACCTGAGATGATTTAAAGTTAATTAGTAATTTTGACCGTAACAAATCCCCCCTCTACTTCAAGAAATTTACGTAGTAAATTTCTAAAAGAGAAAAAAAAAAACAAATCAGCACAGCGTCACATTGCACATCTGATCACAACTACAATCATTCAGCCACAATACCCAGACACATTTCAAGGTTGACCATTCACTCCATTACAGTCATCCTTCTTTTCCGCCAAAGGAAAAGAAAAAAAAAACAAAAAAAATAATAAACATAACACCACCCGGTCTGTTACACGGGATGATGATGGAAGACATAAAGAATGCGAATATACTACTCCTCAGTTGGTCCCGGTTTAAGATCTTTCGCATGCCACACACCTTTGCTATTGCCCTTGTCGTCACATAACTCATAAGTCCACGGTGATATCCATTTCTTCACACAAAAGGGGCCTATAAATTTAGGGGCTAGTTTATGCGAAAAATATTTTGCATCGTCAAACTGGACATAATTCTTCCTCCAGACAAGTTGGTTTGGAAGGTACTCGACATGACGACAACGCAAGTTATATCTATCGCAACTCTTACTCCCAGCAACTTCCAGACGATTCCTAACATCCAAAAACATTTTTCTAAATGACTCATTTCTGGATAGATCCCCGGTCTGAGTTCCATCTTCGTCATTTATCCCAGTGAGAGCAGCATAATCTTGTCCAGACAATTTCATATTCCGACCAAAATTGACAAAGTATGGTGTTAGTTTAGTAGTCTCATGAGTGGATGTTCTAAGAGCACAAGCAATTTTATGTAAGTTCTCATCCCAAGTTCGGTGATTATCTGACACATACATAGCCAACATAGTTTTAAATGTTCGATTTACCCTCTCTGTTGGGTTAGCCCTGGGGTGATAAGCAGCACTGTATTTCACATAACACTTATAAGTCTGCATTAATTTTCCAAACTGGGTGGATCTAAATTGAGGACCGTTGTCACATATTACAATCCTAGACACTCCAAATATCAAGAAAACTTCATTTTCCACCTTTTTCACCACCGTATCACCTGTAGCTTTCCGCAAGGGAAACAATAGGGTAAACTTACTCAAGTAATCAGTAACATTTAAAATATATGTATGGCCTTGCTTTGACCTTGGTAGTGGACCTACCAAGTCCATCGAGATCATTTCCCAAGGGCGGTCAACCTTAGGATGAGATACCATTTTGTCAGTTGGCTTCTGCTGAGACGGCTTGTAAGCAGCGCAGGTTTTACATCTTCGTACAACATTGGCTATTTCATTCCTCATTTTAGGCCAGTAATACTTTTCAGCCACTCTAGAATAAGTCTTGAACACGCCAGTATGCCCTGATGTAGGAGGTTCATGAGCTGCTAAGATTATGTTAAGCCGATCTTTCTTGGGTACTACCAGCCTCCAATTTTCATCAATGGATGACAACCCAGGATACTCATTGGCCACATGTTTCCATAGTTTACCTCCTTCGACTCTCCAACTGCCAAACTTACTATGACATCCTTGAATCCTCATCAGCATTTTCTGATACCACTTGTCACAATTGGTTTCATCAACTACTTCGGTCTCTATGCAATCGACGATTGGAACAGCTCTGGACAACATATCTGGTACGATATTTTCTTTGCCCTTCCTATGGATTACCTTGAAGTCGTACTGCTGTAGCCTTACAGCCCATCGTGCTAATCGTCCAGTCAGATTTTTCAAATTTTGCAGCCAAAGCAAACTATAATGATCGGTTATGACCGTGAACGGTACACCTTCTAAGTAAGGGCGCAATTTTTCAATAGCCCACAATACAGCTAGACATTCACGCTCTGTAGTAGTGTAATTGCGCTCTTGGCGAGTTAAGGAACGGCTAAGATAAGACACCACTCTATCACCATCTTCATGCGGTTGCACTAGTACTGCTCCAATCCCATAACCTGACGTATCTGTCTGAACCGTAAATGGCTTGGTAGAATCTGGATATGTTTAACTGGTGCGGCTATCAAACACTCCTTGATCTTTCTAAAAGATCTGCTACACTCTTCGGTCCATAGAAACTTTGCTTTCTTCTTCTTTATCAACGCTGTTATTGGGGCAATAATGGTTGAAAAATCTGGTACAAATCTTCGGTACCACGAAAATGTTCCAGCTATACGACGCACTTCGGTAGCGTTATTTGGAGTTGCTATCTCCAACATTGCCCTGACCTTTTCTGGATCTACATGTAACCCATTCCGATCTATAACGTACCCAAGGTATTTCATCTGCGGTCTACAAAACTGACACTTATCAAGGCTGACCGTGATGTTAGCTTCCCTTAATCGCCGAAACACCTCCTCCAATATGGCCAGATGTTGTTCGAAACTTTGACTTACTATAACCACATCATCAAGATATACAAAGACATGTGGTTCCAGATCATGACCCAACACATTGTCAATAAGTCTCTGCCAGGTAGCAGGGGCATTATGCAAACCAAATGGCATCCTTTTGAATTGAAAAAGCCCACGGTTCGGTACTGTAAATGCCGTAAATTGCTTGGATGTTTCAGCCATTGGCACCTGCCAGTAAGCCGATTTCACATCAAGACTTGACAAATAGTTGGCATTTCGAAGCTTATCCAAAGTATCAGAAACTTGTGGCAATGGGTAACTGTCTCTAACTGTCACTGAGTTTAATTTGCGGTAGTCAACACAAAACCTATAAGAGCCATCTTTCTTCTTGACCAAAAGTATTGGCGAGGACCAAGGGCTGTTAGAAGCTTCAACTATCCCTAACTTCAACATCTCATTAAGCTCCTTATCAATTTGCTCCTGGACAACAGGGTTGACTCTGTAATAGCGTTGTTTAATGGGTTGACTATTCGTGACAATCGTATGCTCTGCCACATTTGTACAACCAAGTTCGTTTCCCATAAGTACCATATTCCTATCAATAACTGACTGTAATCTGCTCTTTTCGAAAGAACTAAGTCGCGTCTGTCCACTCATCTGGTCGATAGAGTTGACTAACACCGGTTCACTAGAAAAACACCACTCCTTCCTACGCAAGTCCGGAACTATACCCATAATACGCCAGACGTCAGCTCCCAAAATTAACAGGTGCGGTAAGTCTGGAATCACCACAGCCTCAATCAATCTAAATCTACCCCTCAACTTAACAGGCAATTCCACCATGCCCACACTGCGACAACTAACACCATTTGCCACTGTGCAGCTATTTAGGCGATTGTTATCCATGGGCAGACCTAACTCTCTAATCATAGTTAATCCTTTACTCCCCAACACCGTCCTACTTGCTCCAGAATCCAGCAATCCTAAAACAGATTTTCCAAGTATATGAACAGTCAGGTATGGTCTCTCGTCACCAAGAGCATTTTCTAAAACAAAATCTAATAGTACTTGTATTTTGTCGATCGAGGTTTCATCATTTCCACTGCTTTTTCCTCGATCAGTCAAAGGCAGTGGAACTAGTTTTCCGAAGCTCGTAGTTTTGAACAATCAGGACATGTCTTAACGGTGTAGCCCTCCTTTTTGCACTTAAAACAACGCGTGGTCCTTGGTGCCGTGCAACCAATAGCTCGGTGTCCTGGTTTATTACATCTGTAGCAAACGATATCTTTCGGAGGTTTTGCGTTTTTCACTTCACCACGAACTACACTTGATGTAGTCGACTGATCCTGACAACTATCCACACTAACGCTGCTAGACGAGTCGACCGCTACATAAGCTAAATCTGGTTCTAAAACATTGCCAATTCGTCTGCTAGGTGGAACATAGCTTTCAACTGCTTCCTTCCTGGCTTCTAATTTTTTTCCATATTCACGAAGCTTTGCAATAGAATCAACTTCTAATAACGCCAACTGTGTCTGGTAATATGGTGCAATATTTTTCATTAATATCTTTTTGGTCGGTTCATCAATAGGGCAAGTCAATCTCCTAAAATATCCAGCCATCACCGCTAGATAAACTCCAATAGATTCATCAGGTCCTTGAGTGCGTCTACGAATTTCATCAAACAATTTTTCGTTGTAATCATGAGACAAATATTCTTCTTTTAAGAGCTCCACAAATTCATCCCAATTAGCGACCTGGTTTCTATAAGCCAAATAGAATTAAAAAAACAATAAATGCTGTATAAAAGGTATATTTAAAAAATCCTCAAAAGGGCCACATCAATTCACATAACTAGTTTTCGACTGGTTTACCAGTCATCATCAGTGCTTACCTAAAATGAATATAACCTGATAAAAAGGGCAAAGATGTTGAAATTTTGACTAGGGTTAAAAAAATATTAGGTTATACTCACGTTCAATGTACATGTTAGCCACCAAAATGCTATTTTACAAAAATATGTGGGTCAAAGCCCATTTCAAGTAGTCCGTTAAGGAAACATAAGTATAAAAAGCTACCTTAAGCCTTGATGTTTAAAATATAATTTAATTTGCCCTAGGTAACATCTGAAATTTGGGTGTGACTTGTTCACATGTTGGAAGTTTGACGGCAAGTGAAATTGAAATGGTTAGGAACCTCGGAACGATGACAAGATAAACGACAGTTCCACAGGTAGTTATTAACATAACCTGTCATATTTAAGAATAAGGTATAAATATTATTGAAATTAGAAATGATGTAACAACACACCCAATGTGGAAATTATCATGTAAAATTCATTAAACTAGTTGTTGTAGTAAAATGGATTCTCGTATACTGTAAGTGGAACTAGTTAGGCAAACCACATTACACAAAAGGTTAGTATTCGACAACTAATACCGTAATGAAATCTTATTGTCAAGAGATCGAAGATTTATAAAGGCAAATTTTGTGGTGATTTAGAGTTATCGAATTTATTTAACTTATTAGTAGCTGTTGGTATTTGTGTAAGTCTGTAAAAAATCACATTTGGGGTGTCTGAGGTGTAACATGTCTTAAATAATCTAGGGCATGTGTCATTATGAAAGCACAAACTCAGACTGAGACGACTATTTCTTAAAGGCAGTGCAGGCTACCCGGATCTCTAAGGGTCCAAAAACCAAAACCGTAATATGATGATGATAGTAAGGACTAGGTGGGGGGTGGGTATGAGATGTCTGTGAGGGAATTAGTGAAAGGAACGTGAAAGAGACCCAGAAAGAAAATTAAACTGTTGATTTGGTTTTGCTAGAGATGAGTATTATATGCTGATGGTGACAAATGGAGTAGGTATGGTGATAATAGTCATATGTAGAAATATAGTGGTGGGTTGTATGTAGATGAAAATTTGTCCAAAAAGGATATTTGCAGATGATATCAGTAATTTCTATGTATGTTGTGAATAGATAAAATTGGTGAGATGGCTGAAAATGACAGAAGTATAATTATGACTAGTAACAGATGGAATATTAAAAGTGTGACTGAGAATGAAGTAGTTGAAGTGAGGTGAAAAGAAATATTGTAAATGTATTAAGAAAAAAGTTGTCGATGGAGTGGTTGGAAGTCCCGATTGAACGAAACATGACGGTTGACACAATTCGGACTTTTTTGTTTTTCTTTGACTATTTCTAGGTCTTCGTACAAGTCTAATTTTAAGAAATCTTTCTGTGGGATGTTGTGAAGTAGAGCAACATCATCTGGGATATTCAACTTATGGTTCTTTTGTTTAAGATGTTGTGAAAAGGTAGAGGTGTTCTCTCTTTTAGTGTGTTCAAGAGAGCGAGAAGCCAGTGATCTACAAGTTCTTCCTATGTAAGTAGCATCACAGTCAGAACATTGTAGTCTATAAACACCACTACGGTTCATGTAATTGATGCTATCTTTAGAATTAGATAAAGATTGTCCTAAGTTGTTGGATACTTTAAAGGAAATTTGGATGTTGTCTACTGATCTTTTGATAATGTTCGAAATATCCCCAGATAGCCTATCTTGGTGAAATGGTATGGAAGCATAAGTAGGTTTGGTTGTCGGATCCCTAGGGAACGCAGCATGTCGTAAGACTTTAAGCTGTCTTTTATGAATGAGTTTGTCTATGATGTGTGGATCGTAACCGTTATTAAAAGCTATTTGACGAAGTATGTTTGATTCTTTATTGTAATTAGATTGTGACAGGGGAATGGTTTCAAGGCGGTGTATGTAACTGTGAAAGGCGGCAAGTTTGTGTGACATAGGGTGGTTGGAAGATAGAGGTATGACATGGTCAGTTTGTGTTGGCTTCCTAAAGATACTGAAATCGAAGTGGTCATTTAATCTGGTAATAGTGAGGTCAAGAAAGTTAATAGATTGGGATGACTCTAATTCCATGGTGAATTTAATATTGGGATGGATTTGATTAATTTTAGAAAGTAATAAATCAGCTGTATTTGAATTACCTGAGATGATCAATAAACAATCGTCGACATAACGATACCAATGTAGAATTTCAGGATTTTTCATGATATGTACGGATTCTAAATGATCCATAAAAATATCAGCTAAAAGAGGAGATAGGCAACTACCCATGGCTAAACCATCAGGTTGTCTGTAATATTTATTGTTAAATACAAAGAAGTCTTGAGCTAGACAAAATTGTAATAATTGAATAATTGAATCAGTAGTGGAAATGGTAATGGAATTTGCTCTTAGAAGAGAGTGCACCAGATTAATAGTTTCTTGTTTAGGGACTGAAGTAAAAAGATTTCTAACATCAAATGAAAGCATGGTAATGTTAGGGCGAAGTTGTATTTGTTGGAGATTGTTGACAAGATGACTTGTGTTTTTGACAGAGAAACGAGGGGTGAAGTTCGTCAAGTTGTTAATAAGATTGAGTATGAATTTTGAGAGAATGGAAACAGGAGTGTTTATGAAGCTAACAACTGGACGAATGGGGATTCCCTCTTTATGTATCTTAGGTAAGCCATAAAGTCTTGGTGTTAAAGGATTGCTAGGTAGTTTATAGTAAGGTGCAAATTGTTCAGAGAAAAATTCGGTAAATGGTTTGAGGTTATCTTTGAGTTTATTAATGAATTTTTTGGAGGGATCTTCTGGGAGTGACACGAAATTATTATCAGAGAGAAAAGTGGCGACTTTGTCAATGTAGAGATTTTGGTCTAGAATAACCAGACAATTGCCTTTGTCTGCCTTGCTGATTATTAAGTTATTAGATTTGACTTTATTTTTGATAGAACTAAGGGTTTTGAGATGATGTTGACGTTGCTTGTCAGAAAATTGAGGAAGGCTATAGTTCAGAACTGTGTTCTGAGAAAAGGCAGGCACATTAATAGACGAGGCGTTGTTAGAAGTATTTATTGACAAATTAGTGGTGGAATTGTTAGGAGATGAAATGTATTTATGTTTGAATTTATTAATAGTATTGAAACATGAGTTTCTGATAGAAGTTTTTTGATTTAATGGGACGGAGAGATTTTGAATGATAATATCTAGCTCAATTGAAAGACTCTGGAGGTCTTTTTCAGAGACCTTTCTCGGAATGGAGTATTTGAGTCCTAGATGAAGTAGATCTAATTCATTTTTGTCAAAGATAACCGTAGATAAATTTTTAAGTCTGGGGTGAAATTTAAAATTGGAAAATTTAGTGTTATTGTTACTGTTTCTATTAGATAAATGAGAATTTTTGAGGATAAAATTATTGAGTTTAGATTTTAATGTGTTGAATTTAATAAAGGTTACTCTGTCAAGTCTGTCCTGAACATCATTCAGAAAGTTACCCAAACTATCAAAGCCTAAAAATATAAGTAAAGAGTCATATGTTACCTTGAGCTTACAATTGATGAAGTTGAGCTTGCTATAGTGGTTACAAATCTCCTTTTTCAAAATTTTCCGTTGGAATGTGTTCTTTAAGTTAACTGGAACATTTCTAGGTGTTTTGATGATGCAAAATTTTGGATAAACGTTATTATTGATGCATTGAGAGATGAACCATATATCTAGCTTGAGAGTACATCTTTTGGTGGCTAGACGCATGTATTGATTAGCCAAGTTGACCATACCGTCAAATATAAAAATCCACAAGGAAAAAAGTTTTCCTGTAGTTGGCTGTATACCATGTGATACAAAAACAATAAATGCTGTATAAAAGGTATATTTAAAAAACCCTCAAAAGGGCCACATCAATTCACATAACTAGTTTTCGACTGGTTTACCAGTCATCATCAGTGCTTACCTAAAATGAATATAACCTGATAAAAAGGGCAAAGATGTTGAAATTTTGACTAGGGTTAAAAAAATATTAGGTTATACTCACGTGCAATGTACATGTTAGCCACCAAAATGCTATTTTACAAAAATATGTGGGTCAAAGCCCATTTCAAGTAGTCCGTTAAGGAAACATAAGTATAAAAAGCTACCTTAAGCCTTGATGTTTAAAATATAATTTAATTTGCCCTAGGTAACATCTGAAATTTGGGTGTGACTTGTTCACATGTTGGAAGTTTGACGGCAAGTGAAATTGAAATGGTTAGGAACCTCGGAACGATGACAAGACAAACGACAGTTCCACAGGTAGTTATTAACATAACCTGTCATATTTAAGAATAAGGTATAAATATTATTGAAATTAGAAATGATGTAACAACACACCCAATGTGGAAATTATCATGTAAAATTCATTAAACTAGTTGTTGTAGTAAAATGGATTCTCGTATACTGTAAGTGGAACTAGTTAGGCAAACCACATTACACAAAAGGTTAGTATTCGACAACTAATACCGTAATGAAATCTTATTGTCAAGAGATCGAAGATTTATAAAGGCAAATTTTGTGGTGATTTAGAGTTATCGAATTTATTTAACTTATTAGTAGCTGTTGGGATTTGTGTAAGTGTGTAAAAAATCACATTTGGGGTGTCTGAGGTGCAACATGTCTTAAATAATCTAGGGCATGTGTCATTATGAAAGCACAAACTCAGACTGAGACGACTATTTCTTAAAGGCAGTGCAGGCTACCCGGATCTCTAAGGGTCCAAAAACCAAAACCGTAATATGATGATGATAGTAAGGACTAGGTGGGGGGTGGGTATGAGATGTCTGTGAGGGAATTAGTGAAAGGAACATGAAAGAGACCCAGAAAGAAAATTAAACTGTTGATTTGGTTTTGCTAGAGATGAGTATTATATGCTGATGGTGACAAATGGAGTAGGTATGGTGATAATAGTCATATGTAGAAATATAGTGGTGGGTTGTATGTAGATGAAAATTTGTCCAAAAAGGATATTTGCAGATGATATCAGTAATTTCTATGTATGTTGTGAATAGATAAAATTGGTGAGATGGCTGAAAATGACAGAAGTATAATTATGACTAGTAACAGATGGAATATTAAAAGTGTGACTGAGAATGAAGTAGTTGAAGTGAGGTGAAAAGAAATATTGTAAATGTATTAAGAAAAAAGTTGTCGATGGAGTGGTTGGAAGTCCCGATTGAACGAAACATGACGGTTAACACAATTCGGACTTTTTTGTTTTTCTAGGTCTTCGTACAAGTCTAATTTTAAGAAATCTTTCTGTGGGATGTTGTGAAGTAGAGCAACATCATCTGGGATATTCAACTTATGGTTCTTTTGTTTAAGATGTTGTGAAAAGGTAGAGGTGTTCTCTCTTTTAGTGTGTTCAAGAGAGCGAGAAGCCAGTGATCTACAAGTTCTTCCTATGTAAGTAGCATCACAGTCAGAACATTGTAGTCTATAAACACCACTACGGTTCATGTAATTGATGCTATCTTTAGAATTAGATAAAGATTGTCCTAAGTTGCTGGATACTTTAAAGGAAATTTGGATGTTGTCTACTGATCTTTTGATAATGTTCGAAATATCCCCAGATAGCCTATCTTGGTGAAATGGTATGGACAATACTCAATCTTATTAACAACTTGACGAACTTCACCCCTCGTTTCTCTGTCAAAAACACAAGTCATCTTGTCAACAATCTCCAACAAATACAACTTCGCCCTAACATTACCAGGCTTTCATTTGATGTTAGCAATCTTTTTACTTCAGTCCCTAAACAAGAAACTATTAATCTGGTGCACTCTCTTCTAAGAGCAAATTCCATTACCATTTTCACTACTGATTCAATTATTCAATTATTACAATTTTGTCTAGCTCAAGACTTCTTTGTATTCAACAATAAATATTACAGACAACCTGATGGTTTAGCCATGGGTAGTTGCCTATCTCCTCTTTTAGCTGATATTTTTATGGATCATTTAGAATCCGTACATATCATGAAAAATCCTGAAATTCTACATTGGTATCGTTATGTCGACGATTGTTTATTGATCATCTCAGGTAATTCAAATACAGCTGATTTATTACTTTCTAAAATTAATCAAATCCATCCCAATATTAAATTCACCATGGAATTAGAGTCATCCAATCTATTAACTTTCTTGACCTCACTATTACCAGATTAAATGACCACTTCGATTTCAGTATCTTTAGGAAGCCAACACAAACTGACCATGTCATACCTCTATCTTCCAACCACCCTATGTCACACAAACTTGCCGCCTTTCACAGTTACATACACCGCCTTGAAACCATTCCCCTGTCACAATCTAATTACAATAAAGAATCAAACATACTTCGTCAAATAGCTTTTAATAACGGTTACGATCCACACATCATAGACAAACTCATTCATAAAAGACAGCTTAAAGTCTTACGACATGCTGCGTTCCCTAGGGATCCGACAACCAAACCTACTTATGCTTCCATACCATTTCACCAAGATAGGCTATCTGGGGATATTTCGAACATTATCAAAAGATCAGTAGACAACATCCAAATTTCCTTTAAAGTATCCAACAACTTAGGACAATCTTTATCTAATTCTAAAGATAGCATCAATTACATGAACCGTAGTGGTGTTTATAGACTACAATGTTCTGACTGTGATGCTACTTACATAGGAAGAACTTGTAGATCACTGGCTTCTCGCTCTCTTGAACACACTAAAAGAGAGAACACCTCCACATTTTCACAACATCTTAAACAAAAGAACCATAAGTTGAATATCCCAGATGATGTTGCTCTACTTCACAACATCCCACAGAAAGATTTTTTAAAATTAGACTTGTACGAAGACCTAGAAATAGTCAAAGAAAAACAAAAAAGTCCGAATTGTGTCAACCGTCATGTTTCGTTCAATCGGGACTTCCAACCACTCCATCGACAACTTTTTTCTTAATACATTTACAATATTTCTTTTCACCTCACTTCAGCTACTTCATTCTCAGTCACACTTTTAATATTCCATCTGTTACTAGTCGTAATTATACTTCTGTCATTTTCAGCCATCTCACCAATTTTATCTATTCACAACATACATAGAAATTACTGATATCATCTGCAAATATCCTTTTTGGACAAATTTTCATCTACATACAACCCACCACTATATTTCTACATATGACTATTATCACCATACCTACTCCATTTGTCACCATCAGCATATAATACTCATCTCTAGCAAAACCAAATCAACAGTTTAATTTTCTTTCTGGGTCTCTTTCATGTTCCTTTCACTAATTCCCTCACAGACATCTCATACCCACCCCCCACCTAGTCCTTACTATCATCATCATATTACGGTTTTGGTTTTTGGACCCTTAGAGATCCGGGTAGCCTGCACTGCCTTTAAGAAATAGTCGTCTCAGTCTGAGTTTGTGCTTTCATAATGACACATGCCCTAGATTATTTAAGACATGATACACCTCAGACACCCCAAATGTGATTTTTTACACACTTACACAAATCCCAACAGCTACTAATAAGTTAAATAAATTCGATAACTCTAAATCACCACAAAATTTGCCTTTATAAATCTTCGATCTCTTGACAATAAGATTGCATTACGGTATTAGTTGTCGAATACTAACCTTTTGTGTAATGTGGTTTGCCTAACTAGTTACACTTACAGTATACGAGAATCCATTTTACTACAACAACTAGTTTAATGAATTTTACATGATAATTTCCACATTGGGTGTGTTGTTACATCATTTCTAATTTCAATAATATTTATACCTTATTCTTAAATATGACAGGTTATGTTAATAACTACCTGTGGAACTGTCGTTTGTCTTGTCATCGTTCCGAGGTTCCTAACCATTTCAATTTCACTTGCCGTCAAACTTCCAACATGTGAACAAGTCACACCCAAATTTCAGATGTTACCTAGGGCAAATTAAATTATATTTTAAACATCAAGGCTTAAGGTAGCTTTTTATACTTATGTTTCCTTAACGGACTACTTGAAATGGGCTTTGACCCACATATTTTTGTAAAATAGCATTTTGGTGGCTAACATGTACATTGCACGTGAGTATAACCTAATATTTTTTTAACCGTAGTCAAAATTTCAACATCTTTGCCCTTTTTATCAGGTTATATTCATTTTAGGTAAGCACTGATGATGACTGGTAAACCAGTCGAAAACTAGTTATGTGAATTGATGTGGCCCTTTTGAGGGTTTTTGAAATATACCTTTTATATAGCATTTATTGTTTTTGTATCACATGGTATACAGCCAACTACAGGAAAACTTTTTTCCTTGTGGATTTCCAAATAGAATTGATATGCCCTGCCATCAAACAAATCTATGCCAGATTCCAGAAGAGTCTCTTTCGTGACATGTCTCGCCATTCTAAGTTCTTCTACTCTTTCGAGAAACGCGCTTATCGATGTGCCCTTCCGGTCACCAGAAAACTTCAAGTTCCATTTTGAGGGAGGTATGCACTGAATTTGAGAAGATGTAATTGGAACCCTTGAAGCTATCGGGCTTGATGTATGTGCTGGTACACCCTCTATATGTAGATTTTCAGTTTGGTCAGCCAGCAAACTTAGATGGACTGGTACACTCATAGTTCTCTCCAATTCTTCGGCTCTTGACTGCAGACGACCCAATAAGTCAAGTACCCTTGCCAGTAATGCTGGTCTCTCTTCGGTACCTTCCGGTATATGCTCTAGTCTATCCAACACACAATGTAATTTAGATGTGAACTTGTTATAATCATTACTAGCTGTAGTGCCAGTAAAGGCGGAAATCATTGGATCGAGCTCATTGAGTTTTAACTTCACAGCAGACACATCCTCCTCAGTATTATAAGGATACGGAGGGTAGCTAATGCTGTCTCCACTCTTCTCCAACCTAAGTGCCGCAGTCAGTGCATGGCGCATCTCTTCCACCGTTCCAGTAGCACATCCTCTAATCTTCAACTCATAGGTGAGTTCATCTTGGCTCAATCGATACACGTTAATTTTACGAGGCATCTTTCACATTCACTTCACTTTCACAATAACACGAACTTCACTTCACCAAATATCCCCAAACGAATATTCTTCCAAGTCTTCAAAAATTGTCCAATATTCCAAAAGTGTCAAAGAAGAAGAAGATCTTCAAGATCGAGCCCCACGTTGGGCGCCAAAAATGCCACCAGCTCACAACGCAACACAAAATTTGTTGGAGGTGAGAGCACAGGTGTTGCGGGCTAGCTTTTATACAGTGGAGATGGGGTGGATTCCCAATTTTACTATTTTGTTGTTAAAGGGGCGCCAGACAAATTCATGCCCCAAACACCAATCCAGTGTACCTAAATTCCCGAATTTGCCAAAAGAATCGGAATAATACTACACCTTTGACACTTTAATAGAACACATAATATATTGAACACTTTTTTAAAAAATTACACTAAACTAACTACTAAAACTAACCAAACTGAACCAAACAACGACCCCTGATCACTGGGTAAATTACCTAAATATGGGTAGCAACAAAAAAAAATATATAAACGTATATAAAAAAATGCAATTTTTAAATCTCGAGACGCAATCGTAGAGCTCTGCGAATGGTAAGGTCGAGTACGCGTAGCGGAAAATAAACAATTGACTATCCGATCAAGAGCCGTGTACATAAGAAATTATAAAAGGAAATACTAATAATTAAAAAAAAAAAAACCAACCTAATGTAGATACCTCAATTCAACAAATAAAATATACAAATAAATTACCGCAACCTAAATTATCAAATTCTACAGATTAAAAAAAAGAAGATCAGCAAATTAAATGGTTACAAATCAAAATCATTAAAGTAACTCATCTGAAATCCAGTTATTGAGATTCAAACCCCAAAATAAAAACCACGTGGAAAAAAACCCTAAAACAAAACAAGCATTAATCCCACTATTAAAATTCACAAGTACCCCTTAAACCCCCGAGGTGAGATGTAATGTAGCATAACTTACCCAAAATCGATGGGGTCTTCCAGCGTTCAGAGGATCACGTGTCTTCAGTACAACTTCGATAAAGAAACCCGTTTTCTGGCCTCAAACCAAACATTCATTCGTATCTAGAACAATTTACTCGTTGTCACACATAATCGATCACCCAATATGCAAATATCACTTACCAAATCGAAGAAATGACACCACAGCCGTATTTTATCCCAAAAATTGGACTAAACTAGTAATATATCCTTAAAATCAATTTTACTAACTCCAATAATTACTAGTTTATGGAAAAGTCTGATTTATAGATCTCAAATTAATGGATGGATCAGATAAATCCTTATTTTCAAATAATCAGACGTTTAAAAATTTCGGCGGTGACGTTCAAATCAACAATTTCGATTTTACAAGCTGCTAAGTGACCAACTACGTCACATTTTTCTTTTAAAAATAGAACTTTGATTTGACAGATTTAAAAGTCTGTCAAAACATAAAACGAACAAGAATACGATAACCAGAAGCGGTACCATATTGGATCCGAAAAGGAAGAATTGTCAACGCTATTTATTCAACTAGACTCAAACAGACGTCATCTATAGAGTAAATGACCAATTTCAATGATAATATAAAAAAAACATATAATACCTACAAATCGAATTAATGAATTCACGCTATTTATATTTAATCAAATTGATGAAATTGTTTTTTTATTACAACGAATGTTCTAGCTTATAAATACTTAAATCGTGTACCTGAGATGATTTAAAGTTAATTACAGTCGGAAAAATGAAAGAATACCCATGAACGAACATATAAAACACGCTGTATTTTCCTGTCACCGTGTCACAAAGAAAATTATCCAGTGCAAGTACATGTAACAATAATTATTACATGTACTTGTGCTGGCCAATTTTTTGTGTGACACGGTGACAGGAAAATACAGCGTGTTTTATATGTTAGTTCATGGGTATTCTTTCATTTTTCCGACTGTAGTAATTTTGACCGTAACAGTTTTTATATTCATAATACCCGTACCCGCTTATTCGTTATATGTGAGACTTTGGTGATGCAGGCCGATCTTCGCCGGAAGTCCATTTTCGTGCGAGCAACTTCTGTTCTGTTCGCTTATTCAGTTGCCAGTTCACATCCATACAGCATCACGCTTATAAAGATGCTATTATATAGCTGTGTTTTTTTTCTTTTGATATGGTTTTTGACCAAAGTAGTGAGCTCAAAGCTCCTATTACCTTCTTTCCTTTCATAATTCTTTCCTCTATTTTGAATTCTGTCCTTCCACTTTGTTGGATTCTCGTTCCAAGGTGTACATAATCAGAGCTTGGCTCGATAACCATATCATCCTCTAGTTGTAACTCATTTTTCTGTCCTCCTGTACACATATATTTGGTTTTTTTTTTGTATTAACGTATAGGCCCAATCTTTTGTATTCTTGAAACAGGTAGTTTGTCGTAAATATCAGGTCATCTTTATCCTGGTCAATCACCACCTAATCGTCAGCAAAAGCAGTGTGTATAGTGTTGAGTTGTCGTCCAGAACACTATTTCCGCCACTTATTCAAGACCTCATTTATATAGATTTTAGACAGTGTTGGCGATAAGCTGCATCCCTGTCGTAGTCCTTTATTCACCATGAAAGTATCGGATAATCTGTTGTTGATTTTTATGTTTGCTTGGATGTTGTTATAGAATTTTTGCACTGCTTTTATTAAAGTTATATTAAAAGGGGATTATGTTCATATTTATGTTTGATAGTTATTCTTCTAGGATTTCAAGATTTTTCTGTAAGTCTTCTCTGTTTTCTGCTATCAGTACCATGTCGTCTGCAAATAGTAGCTCGGATAGTTAAGTCTGTTTCATTTGCCAGTATCCTAATATTAGTTTTCTCATTTTTCTCTTGGCTTTCTTTATTGCTTCATCCCTGTTTGACGCCTTGACTTATATCTAGTTAATTTGTTTTTAGTACACTATGATTTCTCTATGATTAAATAATACTGGTAGTTACTTCTACTTATCCATCTGACTTTTCTCAAATGACTATATTAGGAAACTTACGACGCACATATATTATAGACAGGTCACTCTGGTAAAGTATAGGTCGCTTAGGATCATAAGCTCTTTTAATCCATTTTATGCGGTGGATTGGTCCGCATAAGTCCTCTTCATTATCTTCTTCTTCTTTAAGTACCGTGCCCAAATTTTTAGGCGTAGGTAGCTTCCATAACAATTTGCCGATATCGTTCTCGATCTTGTGCGGCATGTAACAATTGATCTGCTGATAAGCCAGTCCATTGACGAAGGTTTCGGAGCCATGAATATTTCTTTCGACCAATTCCTCTTTTTCCGTCGATCTTTCCATTGAGTATTAACTGCAGCATCCTGTATCTGCTACCTCTCATTATATGCCCCAGATATTCAAGTTTTCTCTTTTTTATCATCTTCATTAAGTCACCTTCGCCTTGACCTACTCTGTTTAAGACTTCTCTGTTTGAAATGCGTTGAACCCAAGATATTCTGAGCATTCTACGATACGACCACATCTCAAAGGCTTCTAATTTGTTCATCATGTTAACCTTCATGATCCAGGTTTCACATCCATATAGTAATACAGGATACACATAACATTTTAGGAACTTGATTCTTAGTTGTAAGTTCAGCTGAGAGTTGCTCAGAATAGATCTAAGTTTCATAAATGCTCCTCTTGCAATTTCTATACGAGTTTTAATTTCTTCATCCGGATTTAGTGTCTCGTTTATCCAACATCCTAGGTATTTAAAATGGTTAACTTTTGTTATTGATTCATCATTGACAATTAGTTGCATAGGGCCGACGTCTTGTTTACTAACCACAAGTAACTTTGTCTTTGTTGCATTTATGTTAAGTCCGTTATTGGAGCATTCTCTCTTCATTATCCTTTATATATTTTCGTATTTTTTGCTTTTTCTGTGTTCTGTTTCTATTATTTCCTGTTCTGTATTTTTTCTCTTCAACCTGTAATTTCCATATTGGATATATATACTCTCGCAGTTGATCTTCCCATCATATTTTAGGTTTTCCTTTAGGTCTGTTTATTATTGGAGTCCAATTTTTTATCTGCCTAATTAGTTCATTCGCTCCTCTTCTTTGGATATGGCCAAACCATTTTAGTCTCTGTGCTTTAATAAATCTCACTGTCTTCTCCCCATGCCTCATGTCTCCTCAGTTCTCATGTCTTCTCCTTCATTAGATTTCTTATTCCGTGATTCATCAGAATTCGTATTTCTCATTGATCTGTCTTTATTGGACCATGTTTCCTCCTCGTAATTTTTCTTATTATTATTCTAAGTTTTTCTTTATCTTTTTTTGTAAGTCACATTGATTCTGCTCCATAGGTGATGACTGGTCTTATTAAGTAAGATCTCTCTCCTGTAACATTTAAAAAAAGTGGAGATGACCCCTTTTCAAAATGACTGATTCAAGTATAGTAAATATTTCGGGAAAGGGTATTTGAATTGTCAACGTAAAGCGAATTATTATGTCTATGAAGACGACACGTAACATAGATCAAAGAGTCAATTTACTGTTTACTCTCCTTAAAAGGGGAGGCTGTTATAAAATAGAATCATAACCTTCTTAACGTTAGTTGTGCATATGTTGTTAATAAATTCCCTTCAAACTATACTCAAATTGTATTTCCAAACATCTTATTTTTCTTATACAGGGTGTCCCGAAAAGATTGGTCATAAATTATACCACACATTTTGGAGTCAAAAAGAGTTCGATTGAACCTAACTTACCTTAGTACAAATGTGCTCATAAAAAAAGTTACAGCCCTTTGAAGTTACAAAATGAAAATCGATTTTTTTCAATATATCGAAAACTATTAGAGATTTTTTATTGAAAATGGGCATGTATCATTTTTATGGCAAGAACATCTTAAAACAAAATTATAGTGAGATTTTTCCACACCATAAAAATTTTATGGGGGTTTTGTTCACTTATACCCCCCCAAACTTTTGTCTACGTTCCTATTAATTCATTATTGTGGTACCATTAGTTAAACACAACATTTTTAAAACTTTTTTTCCTTTCAGTATTTTTTCGATAAGCGAGTTGTTATCGAGATGCGGCTTCTTGTTTAATATATTTACATAAAAATTGTATGGGGGTTTTGTTCCTTTAAACCCCCCCAAATGTTTGTGTACGTTCCAATTAAACTATTGTTGAGGTCCCACTAGTTAAACACAGTGTTTTTAAAACTTTTTTGCCTCTTAGTCTTTTTTTGATAAGTCACCTTTTATCGAGATGTGGCTTCTTTTTCAAAATATACCTAAAAATGTAAATTATAAATAAATTTTCAGATTATCAACAGATCTCTATAATCGTACTTAACCATATACAAATATGTGGTGGATTCGAAAAAGTGCTAAGAGGCAAAAAAAGTTTTAAAAACATTGTGTTTAACTAATGGTGCCACAATAATAATTTAATTGGAACGTACACAAAAGTTTGGGGGGATTTAAGGGAACAAAACCCCCATAAAATTTTTATGCGATGCTCAAATTTCACTTTAATTTTTTTTTACGATTCTGCTGCCATAAGAATGCCACACGTCTATTTTCAATAAAAAATCTCTAAGAGTTTTCGATATATGAAAAAATATCGATTTTAATTTTGTAACTTCAAAGGGATGTAACTTTTTTTGGGTGCACTATTGTATATAGGTAAGTGAGGTTGAATCAACCTATTTTTGGCCCCAGAATTTGTGGTATAATTTATGACCAATCTTTTCGGGACACCCTGTATAATTAATTTCACTATCAGTTGATATTTATAACTATTTTAATTTTAATTTAAACTTTAATTGGACTTTGACAGATCTAACAAGCTCAAATGTAAAAAAATATAGAATAAACAAAGTTTTTGTTGAAAATAGTAAGCGGTCTTTAACATTTCATTAACATTAATAAATAAAATTTATTTATTTGAGGTTTCAAATTTGACGTTTTTTTTGTGTCAGCCGAAAAGAAAAAATATACTCCACGGATTGTGACATCACAATTTTCGACTTTGACGTCGGTTATCTTAAAGATAGAGATATCGAAACTCCGTTTTCAGATTTCGATTCAGGAGATAAAACTACAGAAGAATCCATCGGTAGATTGTCTCGAAGTATTTCAAGGATGGCAACGCACAAACAAACGAACAGACTTTGCGAAAAAATCGAAAATTTTCGTTGAAAATATTGCATATTAAAATTCTTTTCTTGGCAAATCAATTTAAAAATGTGAAAACTGTGTTTTCTTTTTATTAATGCTTTTCTAGAATTATTTAAACATTTATCACATAGATATTTTACCTTTAAATTATTCCTAAATACAAAATTTTAATCTGTTACAAATTTGTTACATCGCCAAGAATAACATACACCTTGTTATCACTGATGATCCATGCATTTTCTAAACTTTGAAAAGAAGTTCAAATTTCTCATATCTGAGTTCATCCGGAGTACTCTCTCGTCATAATACCCCCCCTCCCATTAATGAATTTTTCTAAAAATAAAAAAAATTGAAATTTAAAAGTAGAATTATTTATCTATAAAATATAATAATTATATTTTATAGATAAATAATTCTAGCAAGTAAGGGACAGAACAAAATGACGTAGAAAGCTTGAGAACGTCGAGGCCCTCTAAGGGCTGTAGTACCAAGATGATGATCAAGATAAATAATTCTACTATAATATAATAAAATATAATAAATATAATAATTATATTATAGATAAAAGAAGCTGGTTTTACGCCTATCATCAGAAATAGGAGTTATCTAGATTAGAAGGATTTTATTTAGAATATAATAATTATTATTATATTCTAAATAAAATCCTCCTAATCTAGATAACTCCTATTTGTGATGGTAGGTGTAAAAACAGTTTATTTTGTCATTCAGACAAAGTCGCCTACTTCTTCACATTGCATGCACTAAAAGAAATTAGTGTCTGGCTTACAAAACATAGAAATAATTTTGTCTACCCTTTTTTTTAATTATATTTCTACAAAACAAGTAACATTGCATAAAAATATTGCAGAGATAAAAAAATAAAAAATCTACGTTAAAAAAAATAAAAACTTTACACACCGTATATTTGGCAATGTATCAAATTTGTTACAAATGTTTGACGACGTTTTTTGACATTTTAATAGCCAAAAAAACAACTAAAACATACACGTTCTATTTATAGGATAATTGCACAATTAAAAACAATCACCCTAATAATGAAGAACACACTATTTCTTATAAAAAATTAAAAGTTTTTAAAAACAGTAGAGAACCTTCACAGAACAGTGACAGATGGCATCAATTAAAAGTTATCGGAAATCGGTAATAATAAAAATATAATTTAACTACGGCATTCTAGGGACAGCTTTATATTATTAGTACAAAATGTGAGTAAGATAATGCGCCTCAAGTCACCTAGAACTCACCTAGGACCTAAAATAAAAATATTATAAGTTTGTTACATTGCCAAGAAAAGCCTTAAGAGGAAAGGAACATTTTGACGCCTGTCAAAATTTTTAATATATTTTAAATATAATCATTTTTTTCGAATCCTGAGAAAACTAATAAGCATTTTTGAAAAATTTAAACGCAGAATGAAATATTACTTTATTACCGAGGGCCGAAAGCCCCTTAGAATGAATAAAATATTTCTTTTGAATGAGATATTTGAAATTAAAAATCACACTCAATTTTCTCTTAGTTTTTCACCCCTGTAACTTATTAAAATAAACACTATATAAGTTTTCAGGGACTTTCGGTCCTCGGTAATAACGTAATATTTCATTCTGCGTTTAAATTTTTCAAAAATACTTATTAGTGTTTTAGGATTCGAAAAAAATATGAATCTCATTTAAATAGCATTGAAGTCGAAAGTTCGTACCCATCCCCTTAAATAGAATATAATATCTAAAAAATATTTTATGTTTTAAAGTTTTGTTGATAACATTTATTATTTTATGTTGACAATATTGATTTTAATAAAATAAAACAGACCTTGCTTTTACTTTTTAAATTACAAAAAATATCAATCCCGTTCAATTGTTTAGCTTACTTTGATAAATCGACTTGAAACATTTAATTTGGCCGTTTATAATTTTCTTCGTAAATGAACTGTGTTAAAGGAACTTATACAATTATAACACGGTAATGTAAGCAAAAAAGAATATATAAATTTTTTAGAAACATTTGAAATTGGGATCTAATTGGTTGTTAAATTATTGAAAGCATATCGAACGAGTACATGCGTAAATAAAAGGGTAAAGCAAATAATTGGAATAATTGGCCTTTTATATACATGAAACGAACGGAGCTCATTGTTAGGAAATGAAGTGTAACATTTCCTTATACAGTTTAGTTTCATATAAATTTATAATAAAAATCTAGATTTTCGAATTTCTGTGGAGCTAATAGGGGAGTCAATGTAAATTGAAAGCTTATTATAAGATAGCTGTAATGTTCTTATATCATTTCCAATTTCTAAAATTTAATTTGATCAATAGTTAAAGTTATATTAAATTAACTCATTAGCGCACTCCGCTAAACACGGTTATACAGTGCGCCAATGTTTGTGATAGGGGCAGTTCATGCAACCGTCATAAATAAAAAATTAAAAAGCTGTAGATTTAATTTTAGAAAAATCGCTATTGTATAAAGTTCTTTGTGAAAAATATTCTGAACTTTTCAATAGTCAAGGTAGTTTTTTCTAAAGTTTATATTTTCGGAGGTATTTAAAAAATACAACTAATTTCGCAGTTCATTTGTTTAATAAAAATTAAGGACCCACTTTTGGAGTAGAACTTTTTGATAATATCAATGTTGTTTATTATACATTTTTCTCAATGATATTATAAGAAGTATTATCTTGTTTGATTTTTTCTGTAAGCAAAAACTGCATTGACTTCACTATAAGGCAAAACCCGATGAAAAAAACTTGATTTTGTAGCAGACGAGCTTAAAAGTTCGCGGTGTTGTAGTCAAATTTTGATTTATCGGAACCTCAAAAATCATTCTATTGTATTTAGTCCAGAGAAATAAGATTTTTCTCGTGACACATCCCTTCTAGGCCGAAACCAAATTTTTTGAGTAGTATGGACCTCTATATTAATAACCTATATATTTTCTGCAGCCGATTTTGATATACATAGTTATAAACAAATTAAAATCAAAAAACGGTAAATTTTTGCTTTTTTCGTTTATTACTAAAAAGTGAAGCATTCTAAACAAATTTGAGAATAAGAAATTCACAAATCATATAAAAAAAACTTCAATATGGCATTCGCTGAATATGTCTATCTTTATTTGTTGCTTAGAAAATTGCAAAATAAGTCATAAATTTTGGGATTTTATAAACGTTCATAACTTATGTAAAAATTAAGTTAGAACTTTCTTATTACACGAAATGCTGAGACTTCTTGTGCTTAAATTATAAATTTTAAATTTCAAAGCAATTTACGTTTACGTTTATACTATTAAGTTAATTTAAAAAAAAAACAAAAAATAATTTTAAATAGTGTAAAATTATTTTGCAAAAGCATGTCGATTTTTTGCTTACTTATAAACAATTAGAGTAACTTTTTAACCGTTACCCGTAGAAAAATTATTTTTTCATATTTAGAAAGACTGAATTTTTATACACATTTAGAAAGAAAAACAATAATTGTCCTAGGACAATTAGGGACGAAGTTAGCCCCCCCTTTTTTTAATTCATATGTTCTTGCAAAATAATTTTGCAATATGTAGAATTATTTTTTGTCATTTTTTTTAATTAAATTAAAAGCGAAAATATTCTTCTTTCCTATACTATCCAAAGTATTACTGTAACTTTATCATTTTCTGACTTATATTGTTGCAAAAAAATTAATTTGGGATAAACAAATTAAATAACTTTTAAACTATTTGACCAATTATTGCTTTGAAATTTAAGGTGTGATTTAAGCACCAGAAGTCTCAACATTCCGTGTAATAAGAAGGTTATAAGTTAATTTTCACATAAGTTATGAATATTTATATAAACTCAAAATTTATGATTTATTTTGCAATTTTCTAAGCAACTAATAGGGATAGACATATTCAGCGAACGCCATATTGAAGTCTTTTATACGATTTATGACTTTCTTACTCTCAAATTTGTTTAAAATGCTTAACTTTTTGGTAATCGACGAAAATAGCGAAAGTTTACCGGTTTTTGATCTTCATTTGTTTATAACTATGTTGTATATTATCAAAATCGGCTGCAGGAAACATTTAGGTTATTATTATAATATATGTCCATCCATACTACTCAAAAAATTTGGTTTCGGCCTGGAGGGGGTTGTGTCACCAACAGGATATGTTTTTCCTTATTTCTCTGAACTAATTTGTAAACGAATACCGTTATATGTTGTAACAATAGCAGACCAGTTATCAACGATATCAAACATATGTAGATAATAGAGACATGCCTAGTTTTGCCATCTTCAATTTTATTTGTAAAACCGACTTGTCTGTTATATTTATTAGGAACACTCCATATGGGCATTAGCTCCGTAACTGTTAAAAGTTGTCAATCTCAATTTTACTGGGTACCTATATTTTGCACAAAAAAAGTGTTTGGTTTGTTAAGAATTTATTAAAAACATACATAATACAAACAATAATAAGACTGCTCTTCTTAGTCGTTTTCCTCACAATCGTCTTCTGGTAACTCGGCTTCATTGGCGTTGGTTTCCAGTGTTAAATAAAAACTGTGTCACTCAGAAGGAGTTTGGAAGGAGACTGAATAGTGAATAGGTCCCTTTATTAAGAGGGTTAATGGCCAGTGGCCCATTTTAACATTGGGTCAATATGGGAATAGGTCGTTTTCTAAAGTTTTTTTAGTCCAGCGCTGTTTTGAATTAAATTAATCCAAACTTTTTTTCATAACTAAACCATTTAATTTCAAGCCAGTTCACTTTCCCGGTACTTCCTCGGTAATAATATAATATTCATTTGGCGTTTAAATTATTCAAAAATATTTATGAGTTTTCTCAGGAAAAAAAATATATCTATCTATATAAGGATTTTTACAGCTGTCGCCGCCTTCCTTCTTTCAACCAAGGTCTCCGGTCGTTTCTGTTCTGCCATTCTCCATCTCTAAGGTTTCGTCTTTTTATGGCCTCGTCCACTTCATCCCTCCATGATCTTCGGGATCTACTTCTTCTTCTCTTTCCTATTGGGCTCCAATCCGAAATCTTTGATATCCACCTTGTACGGGATGCTCTTCTCACTTGTCCATATCAAATTAAACGTTTTTCTTCGGTATAGCTGAGAATGTCTTGTTTTTCTACTGGCATTCTTCGTTTTATCTCCTGATTTCTCTATTCTTGTCACTATGCAGCTTCTTCTCATGAACTCCATTTCAGTTTCTGTAATTCTGGACCTGTTTCGTTTGTTTTTAACTCAATTATCTGCTCCATAGGTCATTATACTACGTACCAAGGTGTTATACAGTATGTTCCTGTAAGTTGGAACCGTGTACAAAATTTTTTTATTGTTAATTTTACGAAAAAAATGTTATTCTGCATAAAAAGCTGTGCATGGTCTAAAACCTAAGATTCAACCATCAGATATCAAATTTTATGAATATTATACGATGTCAAAAAATATGAATTTCGCTCAAGAAAAAAAGTAGCTCAAGAAAATTAAAGTTGTTTGGAATTAAGAACTATATTCTAATATACAATTACATCCTTCTAATTAAAAAAAATAATAATTTTTTCTTTAAATTATGGATAACCAATATTATTTTCAGTTATTTCATTTATGATAACTCTTTTATTATTAATTTTACACAAAAAGTTATTCTTTATAAAATATTCTGAACGGTATAAAATTTAACTGTTTTTAATGGGAAAGAAGCCACAATTTTACTAAAAAAAATGATTTTAATAACGTTTCGACGTTCAAATCGGATGCCTTTGTCAAAATACAAAAAATATTAATATTTTATAATAATATTAATATTAATTTTTTTGTATTTTGACAACGGCATCCGATTTGGACGTCGAAACGTTAATAAAATCATTTTTTTTAGTAAAATTGTGACTTATTTCCCATTAAAAATAGTTAATTACAAAAATGCCACAAGAAAATAACTTCAGAACAACATGAAACCGGTATAAAATTTAAGATATAACCATTTTATATCAAATTTATTCAATTATATACTAGGTATGTCAAAAAATATGAATTTCACTTAAGATTAAATAAAATACCTTTATTTTTCACAATAGCGAAAATTGAAGTTATAAAAAGTTGTTTAGAATTAAAATCTCTGTTCTAACATGTAATTACATCCTTCTAATTGAAATTTGCTGTACTATAAAGGTACTTTCCTCTTAAAATTTATATTTTGTGACATACATCGTATAAAATTGATAAAATTTGATATGTATATTAGGTTTTAGACCATACAGAACATGGGACAAAGAAGAATATTTTTTCGTAAAGTTGAAATAACTGAAATAACTGAAATAATTGAAATAACTGAAAATAATGTTGGTTATTCATAATAATTAACAAACAATTTTTATTTTTTTTTGAAGTTATACTTCTTTACGGGCGTAATGACGGTGAAATTTTATATGGGAAAACCTAGCGACCGGGCGCATGCGCATTATAACTTTGTTCTGATTGGATGTTCAAATGACATGACAAAAATTATCCGATATGGCAGCTGTGACACAGCTGTCGGACTGTGCATGGTTTGGTTATAATGTATGCTTGTTGCGTTTTAAAATTTGTAGGAAGAGAAACAACAAACAAAAAGTTAGTTAATGGTTATACTGCCTTTTTAAATAGTTTTCATATTATATTTTTGGACTTATTTACATAGAAGAGATGATTGTTGCATGCCAATGTGAAAGCTCATCAAACTGTGCCTAGTATGAGTGCCGCAGATCTCGCTTATTCAAAGCTAAATAATCTTTCACTGGTAAGTGTTTTATAAATAGTTGATCAAATTTTGTTATGATATTTGAACATAGCCACTTCGCACGACGCAATTGATTGCGAAATTTATTAGTCGTTATACGGGCTCCGATACCTACCTTGAACCTACCAAAATACATAAGTAGTATGTAATACTTTTATTTTACACCTTAATATTCACCTAATATATTGTCTTCTTACCCTATGTTTTGTTGTATTTTTTCAATTCTAAATCATTTCAATTCAAAATCAAAATAATTTGATTTACATAAGTTAAAAATGTCAAAAGGTTAATCTGTTTAGTTAGACGATCTTCGCACATAATGACAAGCTGTGTCTGTAGCGCAGTTTTAATGCGGGTGAATCCCAATACAACGCAAATACCAGCCGCGTGGTAAGTTGGTTCGAATCCCAATAGAAACTTTTATTTTTTAATTTTTTTTATACATTTTATGATTGTAAGTATATTTATTATATAATTTTATTTTCAGAAAATACGTATTTAGTTAAAAATTTTTCCGACAATTAATGTTCAGAAATCATTTGTGGCATTTTTAATGTGTTTGTGTGTGTTTTATTTTTTTATTATTTTAATTTTTGGCACTGTTTTAATAAAAATGTTTGAGAAGTATTAAGTATAAATTAATTTAATATTTAAATAAAATATAAATAAAAAGTATATTAATTTCGTTTATAATCATATAATCATATAATCATATAATAGAAGTATAACTTCTTACGTGCGTACAAAGTACACACACATTCTTTTTGTTTAATTAGAAGGATGTAATTGCATAATAGAATATAGTTCTTAATTCCAAACAACTTTTATAATACCAATTTTCAATATTATAAAAAAAAGATACTTTACTCTTGAGCGAAATTCATATTTTTTGACATACCTCGTATAGTATTCATAAAATTTGATATCTGATGGTTGAATTGCAGGTTTTAGACCATGAAGAGCTTTTTATAAAAAATAACTTTTTTTGTAAAATGAATAATAAAAAAGTTTTCCATATGGTTCCAATTTACAGGGACATACTGTATATTCTCTTCTTTGCATTTCTGGTAATCTGTATATCCCACAGTACCCCGTTTATTTGTGTAATACATATTCTTGTATATGCTAATCTGCAGGTTATCTCTTGCTCGGTGGTTCCATTCTTTGAGAATATGAGTCTTCTTCTTCTTCATGTGCCGTGCTCGATTATCGAACGTTGGCTATCAAATTGGCTATAGCAATTTTGTTAACGGCAGCTCGGAAAAGGGATGCAGAGGATCTGTTATACCATTCTCTCAGGTTTTTAAGCCATGACGTTCTTCTTCGACCTGGCCCTCTTCTTCCGTCTATCTTGCCTTGTATTATTAAATGGAGTATATTATATCTCTCTGGGTGTCGCATAACATGGCCAAAATATTCAAGTTTTCGATTTTTAACTGTTCTGACGACTTCTGTGACTTTTCCCATCCGGTGCAAAACAACTTCGTTACGAACTCTATCCACCCAACTTATTCTTAGGACTCTTCGGTATACCCAAATTTCAAAGGCTTCCAATCTCTTGAGAAAAGTATCTGTTCAAGTCCAACCTTCGACACCGTACAAAAGAGTAGAGAACACATAACATCTCACTAATCTAATTTTAAGATTCAAAGTAATGTTGTTTCCACATAAAAGTTTCTTTATCTTAAAGAATGCAGATCTGGCCTTCTCTGTACGTATTCTAATTTCTTTGCTCATGTCCCAGTCTTGAGTCTTAAGTCTTAAGCAATATGAGTCTTAAGTATTTGAATTTTTCAGTACCGTTCCAAGTTTCTCACTGGTTCTTGTCCTTTGGTTAAGTATTCGGTTTTTTCTAGGTTTATTTTCAGTCCATTTTTTGTGTATTCTTCTTCTAATTCTCCGAGCATATAGGACACAGATCTTCTTCATCTTGAGCTATTAATGCATTCATCTGCAAAACTTAATGTCGTGTATAAGAAGCTGTCCCGGATTATTATTCCCATTCCTTCATATTTCCTTTTGCGTGGTTTTAGTATTTGTTCTTGTGCTTGTTCCAAAGACATCCTTCTTCTGGTCATGGCCTTTTTGTATCAATAAATGCAAATATCATCTGGTGGGATGTAGAGTAATATTTTTAATGTTATTTTATGTGCCATTAGATTGAAAACTTATGGTAGGTGAGCCCAAGCGAGGATTTTTGCAGTTACTCGAGCGTGTCAGATTATTACATGGGAAAAAACCTTGTACTCTGAAAATGTACCTCTACCATTGGCTCTTAATGCAGGGGAGTTTATTATGGGGGGGGGGCGAAAAAAAATCTATCCTTAGAAAAACTCGAAATCGTCAGATTAAGGTAAGGTAAGTTAAGTACAGTGGAACCCCGATAAGTCGGCCCCCGATAACCCGGAAGTCCGGCTAACCCGGACCGATTTTCATCAGATAAACATTTTGATTTTCAATATTTTGTATTTTTCAATTTAATTGTGGCTTATTTCCACTCAAAATAGTTAATTATCAGACAAGCCTTTCAACAATGAAAATGTATGTAATATAATATTTGAGAGATAATGTGTATGTGTGTAATTTGAACTATACGATATTAAAAATGACTCATAGCACACGCCGCAGAAACAACAGCCACCTGTCTGTAGTATCTATTCCTTTTTATTTCAAACTGTCAGCATTGTTTAGGAAAGACTATTTAAAAAATTCTTTTATAAACAATGGTCTTTAGTATTGTGTGTCTTGTATTGTTCGCTTCCATTTGCTTACGTTTGGGTTTGGTGTTTTTTTTAGTAATTTTAATGAGTAGGTACATACTGTGCATATTTATAAATATATTTCATGTTATTTCAATTCTAACGGAGTTTATCTGTAAGTATTCCGTATTTTATTAATTTTTACCATATTCTCCGGCTATCTCGGATTTTCGATAACCCGGATCGGTCGCGGTCCCGATTAATCCGACTTATCGAGGTTCCACTGTACATACAAAACAGTGTATATTTCAAAAATCTGACGATTTGAGCGTAAGGAAATGGATGAGTCCCAAAGTTTCACAAGAAAAAAGCGATTATTTTGCGAAATGAATGACAGGTCGAAAAACTAAAAAATAGCTACTCAATATTTTTTAAAAATCTATCGAATGATACCAAACACGACTTCTTACGGAGAGGGGTGAAGGGTAAATAAACATCAGAGCGAAAAACTGAAAAATACACTTACTCAGTATTTTTGAAAAATCTATCGAATGGCACCAAACACGAGTCCCCACGGAGGTGGGGTGGGGGTTACTTTAAAATCTTATATGGAAGCCCCATTTTTTATTGCAGATTTGGATTCTCTACGTAAAAATAAGTAACTTTTATTTGAGACATGTTTCTAATTATGGATAGATGGCGCTATAATCTAAAAAAACGAGTGTTGTAAATGGAAAATTATATTAAAAATGGAAAGTCCCTACTAAAATGGAAAACTTTATTTAACTTTTTTTGGTTTTAGGACCTACTCTTCACAACTCAATAGGTCCCCAAAGCGCTCGAGTGACTGCACATTTAGCATATTTTGCTCCCCTACCATAGGGAACTTGCACATTTTTTTTTGTTACATAATAATATTCAGTTTTGTTTAAAAATGAGATTTTCAAAATTTCACGCTTCAAAAACTCGTAGTAATTTAGAAATACATATTTAAAGTCTTCTGCGGTATAAAATAGTTCATACGACCCGTGACGTCACATAGTTTTACATTAGTTATTATTATGGTTATATTTCGCTGTGTCTAGGTACACTCTAACGTGTACGCAAATAAAAAAGTTAGGTACACGCGAATTAAACTTGATCAAGCCAGTGACTTCATTATTTAACGTACGCAGTGACTGTATATTTTGGTACATGCTATTTTGATATGTTTAGTGTTTGTTTGATAGAAAAATACTTGTTAAGGGAAGGGAAGCAGAACTATTTAGATGTTTCAAACTTAATTGTAATAAATCAATGTATATATAAAAGTATATATTTAGGTTAGCAAAATAAATATATGTATTTAGTTGATATGACACGTACAAAATATTGCTAAAATAATTTTTATACGTAAGTTAATTATTATAATCAACTATTCTAAATGGGAAATAAGCCACAATTTAACTAAAAAATGATTTTATTAACGTTTCGACGTCCAAATCGGATGTCATTGTCAAAATACAAAAATTAGTCAGATTAAATAAATTATTAGAAACATTTTTTACTAAGCAACACCATTTTTGTTTAATTTAATAATATTTTGTGTTTTGACAACGACGTCGAAACGTTAATAAAATCTTTTTTGGTTAAATTGTGGCTTAGTTCCCATTTAGAATAGTTGATTACAAAAATGCCACAAGGATAATAGCTTCAGAACAAGTTAATTATTATTGTGAAAGCTTTAGGTCTTCTTTTTATTTTAATCTTTTACGGTAATACATACTATTTCATTTATAACTAAAATATATATATATATATATATTAATTTAGAGTCTCTTATCTTTTTCGTACTGTTTTAAAATGTTCTTAAACTCATTAAAAGAACTAAATAATTGTCCACACTCCGTAGTTAATTTAAAAACAAACACTAAACAAATAAAAAATAAGAAATCACTGACACTCTAACTTTTTTATTTGCGTACACGGTCACGTATACCTAGACACAACCTTATATTTAGGTATATTCTTCTTCTCCTTCTTTAGTTTATTGGCCTCCACCTACTTGGGTATTTGGCAAGCTCATCGTCGTGGAATAAGTCAAAAATATTTATATTCTAATGACATTTATCGTATGTCATTGTAATAATATATACCAGTTTGTTAAAATTGTAGTTTTATACTGTTTTTGAAGGAAAGGAACGAAGGTTTACTATTGAAAATAAAACCATTTTGTAAAAGTACGAATTTTTCTATGAGTAGTTCAAGCGATCAAAAACACTTGTAACATCACATAAATGTATTTTCTACTGACGTTTATAACGTCTAATTTAAAATTCTGTTTACTTTATTGGAAAAATGTAAATGTAAAGCCAAGTGACGTCACGAAGCGTTTTGGACCACCTGTTTTAATTTGAATTTTTAATCGTCTTTAGGGGCCAAACGAAAGACAAACAAAACTTTTTTATCTTTGATACATGTTTTAAATTATGTTGTGTTGTGATTTATAACATTTTTTTCGAATTTAAAAATTTATGCAAGTTCCCTATTAGTCTTTTTCCACTATTATTGTTTGTTATTAAAGATTTGGCATAAGCACTTTAATTATAACTGCATTGACGTTGTTAGGTAATACAGCTTTGTTATTTTTTAAACCTGTGATCGCATATTGCACTTCTGATTCTGATATTAGTGGGACAGTCTGTATTTTCATCTGGATTTACTTACTAATATGTCCCAATTGCTCGCTAGTATAATAACGTGCTTGCCAGTACATAACTGAAGAATAATAAAATCAGAAAACTAAGATATTTTGGGTTTAATTCGATTACAAATAAGTTTTTGTCATTACATAGTTTGATCTGAAGAAAGTAGTCATTGTCCCAGTTTAATTATTTCTACAAATATTATCAATATAACAATGAAATAATACGCTAATATGTTTTTATTGTTTTATGAGTGACTATTCAAGTATTAAAATTAATTACAGTTTAATTTAATTTGCAGTAACAAAAAAGAAGAAAACAAAAAGGTTGGTGAAAGAAGTAATCCACCAACATTCGGTAAGTTATAAAATATTGACACTTAAAGCTAAATCATTGGTGAATTTTTTAGAAGGAAAGTGTTTATTTAATATTTATGCCTTATATCTCAAGTGCTTAAAGTTACAATTTCATGCTACAAAATATTGTTTTTCAAAAATTTTAGATGTAAAATAAATATTATTATAATTTCACAAATTAAAAAATTACAAACTATTTTATTACAGATTTTTCTATACATTTGTTTCCAGATTAAACTCACACATCTCTCACTCTAGGATCTGGATCTGGATCTTGAGAGAATTATCGCTTTGTGCATGGTGTTATATAGATGTTCGCTCCAGCTGTTTCATATTGACATTTTCTAGGTTCTTCGGACTGACTGCAGTAGTGGAGGGAATAATAGGTATTATCTGAGCCCTTTTCGTTTTCCATCATTTCACTATTTTTATATCTTGAGATTTCTGTACTTAAATTTATTTTCTTATATTTACACGCAGATTATTGGTGATAGGTATCACCCCATCAATTAGTTTTGATTGTTTAGATGATTTTTTGTTCCTTAATATGTGGTCAATAAAATTTAATAAAAATCAGTCGTTTTGAAGGAGTATGGCCACTAAGCAAGTGGTTTCGGAGGAGAATGGCAACTAACACTGTAACAGAATGTTTTATTATGTACCACTGGTTGGTCAGTGAGCACAGTGCGTCTCCAGTATCTCGAAGTTGTCATTTTTAAGCCTTCTCTCAGGTACGTATTGGTAATAAAGGAGATATGTAGTTGGTTTGAGGAGTGCCACTTTGTTGGCTAGTTCTTGGTAAATAATCTCTCCGGCTGAGTTGTCTTCTATATAATCAGTTTTGAAAAAAAATCAGATGTTGAACGGTTTCTTGGGCAAAGGAATAAAATACAGCACGTAAAAGGAAAGAAGCAAATTTTGAAATAAAGAAACATACCTACCTATAAGCAAAAGAAGGAATAAAACATAAGAAAAAAGGAGATGAAGATAAATGCGAAAAAGAAAAAAATATATTAAACTGCTATAAATGCTGCGGCAAAGAAGTTTACTTAATGTTAACACATCGTATATTCCGTTTTATGTAATCGCCATCACGTAATAAATAGATATAACATTGCTAAACTGAACCATTTAGTTCTCTATTAAGCACAATTTTAAACATGTTTCATGTCCATTGTAGTAACAATTACCGTTAATATCCAGCCTTATTGTCGATTACACATAATTTATTTGCATTGATCACGAACAGGCGACATACTCCAGATTGAAAAGTGGTAAATTGATCATACGATAATTGAAATATTGGCATGTAGCCATTCAAATAATCTTTTAGACCCGTAATTTGAATTGTATGAACCATAATAAAGGTAGTACTTCATTCAAATGGAGATAAAAGATACTTAAACCATAAAATAAACGTACCATGGGTGAAAATATTATACTGACTATTTTCCAAAATAATTGCAGCATATTCTTATATGATGATACGGCCGGTTTCAAGGCCAAGACAGGATATGAAACAATACGTGGGGGATTAGGCTTTGAAACTAGAAATGAAGCTGGCGATGATATGCTTGAATTAGCAACAGCATTGGATATGGCGATTGTTAACACATTCTTTAAAAAGAGAGAAACTCAACTTATTACCTACAAAAGTGGACGACATTAATCCCAAATAGACTACTTTATGATAAGGAAAGAAGACATACGTGAATGCAAGGACTACAAGGTAATAGTTAGTGAGACAGTCACACAACAACATAAACTGCTTGTTCTGGACATCGAAGTGAAAAGCGAAACTAAACAAAAATATCGGAGAGGACCACAAAAAATCAAGTGGTGGATGCTAAAAGATGAGAAAGAAGGTGTATTCAGGGAAAGAATAGTAGAAAAAATATGTTGGAATATGAAAGGAAGCCCTAACACAATTTGGAGAAAAATGGCCAACATTCTTAGAGAGACTGCTATTGAAATACTTGGGAAAACGTCAGGAAAAAGTTTGGTGGTGGTCAAACGAAGTACAAGGAAAAATAAAAGAGAAGCGAACATTATATAAAAAGTAGCAAGAAACCAGATCCGACACAGATCTTCAAAACTGTATAGCAGTAGCAAAAGCCAAAGCAGAAGCGTATTCAAACCTATACGATCAACTTGATACCAGGGAAGGCGAAACGAAGATATATAAAATAGCCAAACAGAGAGCAAAGGAAGCAAAATATTTTAATTAGATTAGATGTATCCGAGATGAAAATAATAAAATACTAGTTCACGAAAGGGATGTCAAAAAGAGATGGAGAAAGTACTTTGACAGCTTATTTAATGAAGAATTTGACAGACAGCCTGTAGAGTCAACGGAGACAGTAGCAGCAACGGTCACCAAAATAACAAACGCGGAAGTGGCTCAAGCGCTTTAAAAAAATAAAGAAAGGAAAAGCGGTACGACCAGATGATATCCCTGGCGAAGTATGGAGAGCATTGGGAGAGAAAGGAACAAGGTGGCTAGCAGGTTTATTTAAGAGAATTATGGAAATTGGACAAATGCCAGACGAATGGAGAAGCAGTGTACTAGTACCTGTCTATAAAACAAGGGAGATATAAAACAATGTACAAACTACAGGGCTATAAAACTGCTTAGCCACACCATGAAAATATGGGAAAGAGTAATTGATAGACGGATACGTGAAGAGACCGAAATATCCGAGAATCAGTTTGGCTTTATGCAGGGCAGGGATCTACGAAAAAAGGTCGCCAACAATTGGTCGAGCGAAAAAATGTCGCGCACATTTGAGCGCGTATCAAAAGGTCGCCGTCGAAAAAACAGCGCCGACGAAATAAGGTCGCGTGCAATTGATCGCGCGAAAAAAGATCGCGTCAGAAAATATGTTTTCATTTGCATACTTTAACTTTCCTTCACACTTAATCCAGGCTTAGGTCAGATTTAGATGATGCAATAGAACTAAAGGATTGCTGTTAAATAATGACCCAAACAGTTAAATATTTTCTTATTAGTCATTTTAACCTATTGGTAAAAAATATTTCGTCAACCCAATATTGACTTCTAAATGACTTTAGTTTTATTTTCCACTTTAAATAATAGGAAAATAATTGGAAGTAAATAATCCTATTTGAAATTGATCATTTAAAATGTTCGACCAATTTAATGGTCGAATTAAGGTAATTTTAACTGTAAATGTTGTAGGGAAAGTACCTAGAGGTATTATTTCACGACTTGGCAGTGTCGCAAAATTTACCCTTGGTTATTTAAGAGTAAGTTTTAATATAAGCTTAATATATTTTACAGGGTATATACTACATATAGATAGGGTAGGTTAAGGGCTACCATCTTTTTTAAAATAAAATTTCCCAAATAAAATAATGATATTGTGGTTAAAAATTATATAACAGGCACAATTTCATTAATACATTGTCACTGGTGAGTACTTATTGAAGATATCATAGTTAAAGAATACATTTATATTAATAACAGATTTGCATACTTTAACTTTCCTTCACACTTTATCCAGGCTTAGGACTGGCAGTTAGTAACTGGCGTGTTTAAAAGTTTTTTTAATTTTAATTTTTTTATTTTTTTCTAATTTTTTTTTTTATTTTTATTTTTTTGTGTTTTTTTAATTTTTATTTTTTTTGTTTTTTTTTAAATTTTTTTTTAATTGTTTTTTAGTTTTTTATACTTGCAGTTGAAAATTTTGGGCAATTCCTCTTAAATATTCTAGATTTGGCCGGTTCCCGTATTGCAAACAAATCATTTTTATTCGCCGCGCTGTATCTTTATAAATTTTTTTTTGAGGTTGTTGGTTTCCAGCTATGTATTGCTCCACTTTTAATCGATTTAAACTCTCTTCTTTCTTTAGCCCCGTAATAAACTTCCATAGATTTGGGTGTGCTGCATTTAATATCGAGGAGAAGCTGTTGTGCCAACCTTCGACAGCATTATTAGTACGCGGTAGATCTTCCTCTATAAATTCGAAGCAATTCCAAAGATTCCTTGGAAACATTGGCGGTCTTCTTTGTTGTCGTCGATCCAATCTGCCTATCCATACATCCTCAAAGTAGTTTATTAAAGGTGTTAGTAAATTTTCATTTTGAGTGTAAAACTCGCTGTCCAGAAGCTCTCCGAATGTTGCAACAACATCTACTTCAGGTACGAAGGCTAGGGCTGCCAATTGTCGCAGATGTAGAGCAAAATTCGCGTCTTCTGTATAAACTTGTTGCAGTCCTGTACCTTGCATGTTTCTCCACAAACATTGCGTGAAATGAAAGAAACATCCACGGATTCTGACTTCAGGAAACTCTTGTTGTAAAGCATTAATTGCTGCTTTTTCATAATCCACCATTATTGTTGTAGGACGTAAACCTGGTCGTAACGTTTTTAATTCATGGAAGAGTCGAGTGTATGTTGCCTGAGTTTTATTAGGAAGTAGAGCAAAAACAGTTGGAATAACGTTGCTATACTGTACGCCATGTATTGTATACAGCTGACCAAACAATAGAGGAGTACATGTGAATGTTCCATCGGCATACCAGTGTTCACAGCTCGCCATCAAAGTTAAATTTCTTTCAGTGGAAAATATTAAAATTCTCTGTTCGTTTGGACCACTGTCAAATAAAAGAAACGGTTCGCCGTTATTGTTTCTGGTGTATTCTTCCGGAATAATAAGCTCTGTTAAGCTTCTTGGATTTGCCGGAATAGCTTCCACTCTTTGGCGTGTGTTCTGAATAGTTCGCTTTAGGGATGAAATAGAAGGTAGCTGCCCAGTTGCACCCACAGACACTTCTTGTGAAACGGTAGCTATGATTCCTTGTGTTGTTAGTTCAACTTGATGAGCCAGTTCTTTCATTCTGTTACAAGCCTTTTTTGCTTCTAATATTGACGCATCGGCAACGTGGTTGTGACTTGTACTTTTCACTACTTCATCTCCCACTGTGTGAACTCTCCCGGTACATTTATGCTTATTGTACTGAGCGCACTTCCAAATTGTCTTTTGACCAATCGTTTTTTCCTTTCTATGGATATATCCATTATACACCAACATATTGGCACCTTTTTGACTCTTTACGTAAGTTAAGACCATCTTGACAAATCGACAAGCTAATGAATAATGAGATATACGATATTTTTCCCATCTTCTTATACATCCAAAATACATTAAAAAGTAATAAAAGTACGTTTCACGAATATGGAATAATAATTACCACATTAGTGAATAACGCACAATTAGACAAAGAACTTTTGTACAATATTTATTTTAGCATTTCCAATAATGTCTTATCGTAATGACTTCATGGAATTCCTAATAAATACCTACACAATAAGGTGCCCTTATCTAAACTACTTATTCTTCACTAATCTGCATAACGACTTTCTACTAAGAACCAATTATGCTAATTACCGGTCTCTGAAAATACCAAAAATAGGTAAACTGGTACCTGGTATTCGTTTGTATGTAATATATACTGTAAATAGAACTATTATTACTGTACATTTTTAACGATATCCGATTAGGAAGAACAAACACTTTTAAACACGCCAGTTTTTTGCTGACAGTCCTAAGCCTGTAAAAAGTGTGAAGGAAAGTACCTTTCTGAATTTAGATCCATATATTAAAATTATTCACGTAGAACAAAAAAAATACTTTCTTCATGTTAAAAATTGTTCAATTTTCAAGTATATTCACTTGAATAACCTGAAAATACCATATGAAATAATTTCCCATTCTCCTATATTTCCCATCTTCCTACACATCCAAAATACATTAAAAAGTATTTAGATATACGTTATTTTTCCCATCTTCTTATACATCCAAAATACATTAAAAAGTAATTAGATGGAATTCCAAGACTAATCGGCTCATAATGCATAAAGTTAAAGTATGCAAATAGAATTTCTTTAGAACCTTTTTGAAAACCAATTGAATGGTTTTAATAATGTAAAACATGACGCGATCTTTTTTCGTGCGATCAATTGCACGCGACCTTATTTCGTCGGCGCTGTTTTTTCGCCGGCGACCTTTTGATACGCGCTCAAATGTGCGCGACATTTTTTCGCTCGACCAATTGTTGGCGACCTTTTTTCGCGACACCGCAGGGCAGATCAACAACAGATGCAATTTTTATTATAAGGCAGTTGATGGAAAAATACAGGACTAAAGAAACAAACACTCATATGGTATTCATTGATCTTGAGAAAGCGTATGATAGAGTTCCTCGAGAGATTCTGTGGTGGGCACTCAATAAGAAAGGAGTCCCTAGTGAATATGTAAAGATTGTGAGAGATATGTATGAGGCAGTAACGACTAGTGTTAGGACAGGTGTGGGAGAGATTGATAAATTTCATGTGAAAGTAGGATTGCACCAGGGCTCGGTGCTTAGTCCATATTTATTCTCATTAGTTTTGGTCCAGATAACAGCAAAACTACAGGGTAACATTCCATGGTGCTTAATGTATGTTGATGATGTCGTGTTAGTAGGAAATAGTAAAAGACACTTTCAAAGAGAGAACAAAAACTGGAACAGTGGAGACAAGATCTGGAGAAAAAAAGGTTAAAAACTTAGTAGGACAAAGACAGAGTATTTGCAATGTTCATTTAAAGATGGAGAATACAAATAACATGGTATCTTTGGATGGTGAACTGATTGTAAAAAGCAATAGTTTTAAGTACCTGGGATCGGTATTACAGAGTAATGGAGAAATAGATGGAGATGCATGCTGTAGAATTAAAGCTGGATGGATGAAGTGGAAGGAAGCGGGTGGTGTGCTGTGTGACAGGAAAATTCCAATGAAGTTGAAGGGAAAATTCTATAAAACAGCCTTTAGACCTGCTATGATGTACGGAACTGAATGTTGGGCAGTGAAAAATAAAGAGGAACAACGAATGCATGTGGCGGAAATGAGAATGCTTAGATGGATGAGTGGAGTGACAAAAAAGGATAAAAATAAGAATGAGTATATTAGGGGAAGTCTAGGTGTGGCACCAATTGATGCCAAAATGAGAGAGCATAGGTTAAGATGGTTTGGTCATGTTCAACGTCGAGACGTTAATCACCTAATAGGAAGAATTGCGGAAGTGCAGATTCCTGGAAGGAGTAGGAGAGGAAGACCAAAGAAGACGTGGGGGGAGACGATTAGGCAGGACATGGTAAAGGGGATTAATATTTATATGACTCAAGATATAGAATTGTATGGAGAAATGCAATTAAGGAAGCCGACCCCACGTAGGGATAAGGCAAAGAGAGAATGATGCTGAATACGGCCGGTTTCACCAACGACAAATATTAGTTTATTCTATGAATAAAGTTATTCGACCAGTAAACTGACCTTTCTCCATTTTACTAACGTCAAATAAGAATTATCTTATTTTATTTTATTTTATTTATCAAATAAATATTTACTCTTCGCTTAAATTGGCAAGATAAACTCTCTGTAAATATCTACAAAAAAGTAAATTCATCAGTTTAACTCTAAATTATCAAAATTATATTGAAAGAAAATAAAAATATAAACATCTAATAAATTTTATTCGACGAATAACTATTCATTAATTTATTTGTTGTTGGTGAAACCGGACCTTTTTAGAGTTTGAAATACATAATACCTGCACATTTAACAGAAAATCATAAAATCGCACCTCCGATCAAATAGCGCCACAATTAAAAAAAAAATAAAATCGGTTTTGTTGCACCAAACAAAACAAACTACAAAACTACAAACTATAAAACTACAAAATCTTGTCTGAAAAAGTTTTACGTATATCGTTCAAGTATTTGTCGTTAGATGACACTAGCGGCATTATATGATTATCCAAAATCAACGGTGCACCGAACATAAACAGTGTCACATATCGACTTGTGCAAGGCATTTGTCCATCTAAGATGTGTATTAAGCGTCGATTGTCGAGTTAAGACAGTATACGTGGTTACTTTATTCAAAAAAATCTGCATATGTGCTCAAAAAAGTGACACATTCATCACTTTTATCTTTATTTTTGCAGTATTTTTTGTTGAATGCTGTCACGTGCATTTAAAGTTATCTTCATCATTAAAAAGTATAAATCTGTTAACCAGATATAAATAATGATATTTATTATACAAAGGCCACTTTTGATAAATAATATTTCGTAAATTTTTCATTATTTAATCTGTATAGTGTCACAACTCAAAAAAAATATATTTTTTTTAATATTCTTGGTAGAATTTATATACTATTTTGTAGAGCTTCAAAAACCTTTTGTAACTGACTGAAATAGTTATTATACTAATTTTAACAGTTTTTGGGTTAAACCCGGAAAAGTTCTATGGAAAAAAATCGAAAACGATTTCTCAACAACCTTTTAGTGCAAAAATAGACTAAGACAGGGTGATGGACTATCGTGTCTCTTATTTAATGCAAATTGACATCGCAAATGACATATACACCATAGGTAGGCCCACAGAATCTCTAACTGAAGCATTTCGGTGGTTAAGAGCATCTGCACAGAGAATGGAACTAAATATAAATGTTCAATAGGCCAAATATGCTGTTGCACCAAGAATAGTAGTGCTCGCCAATAAATATTACCATGGCTTAAGAAGCCAGATGGCCTCAAAAATAACTAGACAAATAAAATTGACTGTCTACAAAACAATAATAAGACCAATACTAACATATGGTTCAGAAACTTGGTCACTTACACAGAATGACGAAGAGCTGCTCAAACGTTTTGAGCGAAAAATCCTAAATAGAATATATGGAGGGATAAAATAACAAGGTTTGTGGCGCAGGCGTTACAACTTGGAGTTGTATAGAAGTAATAAGGCGAGAGGAAAATGCCATAGTCAGAAAAGTTTTTGACTGAAGAGGGCCGATAGGACAACGAGCAAGAAGAAGACCGAGACTTAGGTACCAAGACAGCTTAGAAAATGTTTTAAAATCTATTGGAATTAGAGCAAGGAGAAGAGTTGACAGAGACAGGGGCGAATGGAGGATTGTTCTGAAGAGCTTAGGCTTTGGCTCATGAAGAGCTGTAACACCACTGACGTTGATGATTGTCGATTGCACAGAATTTATTTGCAATGATCATGAACAGGCGACATACTTCAAATTGAAAAGTGGTAAATTGATCATTGATCATAGGATAATTGAAATACTGGCATGTAGCCATTCAAATAATCTTTTAGACCTTTAATTTAAATTGTATGAACCATTATAAAGATAGTGGGCATGGATCCCGCGTACCAAATAAAGTTGATTAATAGGAAGCTGAAAATTTGTTAATAGCTTAACGGTGTCTAGTCGGACAGACTTTGATGTATGGGAACACTGGAACAGGGGAAGTTTTAATAATTGTGGAACGTGATTTTAATTGTGGAACTTTAATTGTGATTAGTTGTGTGTCACCCTAACAGGTTTATGATTGTGAAAACTGGCAGGTTGTTTTTAAGTTTATTTAATAGCAAACTTTATATAATATATATGAAAAAATGTTTGTCTGACAAATATGTTGAGAATTTTAATTAGTCCGACACGCAGAACATTTCAAATGACAGGAATTGTGATAAATAGCAGTCTGATTTTTGCATGAAACTTTAATGAAAGGAACACAAATCAATTGAAAGTTCTATCCCCTATACGATTCTAGGTCAATTGCTCGAACGCAGTTGCTCGAAATCAATTTCTAGAAATCAACTGCTCGAAAATGAATTGCTCGACATAAAAAGTGATCGAAATACAAATTGCTTAAATAAAAAAGAAAACCGATAATATGTCAAAATATTTATTCACAATGATGTAAAATATGTAGGTACATAAGATAGTAGTACATTTTTAAGATAGTAGGTACCTACATTTGATATGACAAATTATGTGATATTCCACGTACATAATCAAATATATTAATTTGTGGTTCATAACTGTTTCATCATCATCATGCAACTTCTTTTGTCCACTGCTGGACATAGGTCTCTCCCATTCTTCGCCACTCTTCACGGTTCTGTGCTTCTTTTTGCCATTTCTTGGATATTCGGTTAATGTCGTCCATCCAGCGTGTTGGTGGTCGTCCTCTGCTGCGTTTGTCTTTTCTTGGGCGCCAGTCAATTACTTTTCTGGTCCATCTTGAGTCTTTCAGTCGCGGTATAACCACGGGCAGTCATAACTGTTTCCTACTAACCGCAATTACCTATCAACACTATCTTCTATAACCATTTTGAGGTTGTTTGACACTTATGTACTGTTCAATTTTTAGTTCATTTAAACTATGTTCTTGTTTTCGAGCGGAAATAAATTTCTGCCTTTATTTTTCTTACTATTTCCAAGGTTCAAACATATTTTAGATCTGAAATATTTTTTTTACAATCACTTGATAATGAAGACTTTGTCAATGGTAACTAAAAAGTGACGTTTACTGAGTACCGTCACTTTATCGCTCTAGCGCGTAAAGTTCGATTTTACGCTCGTCGTCCGTAGCAACCGTACAATCATACAATACAAACAAATTGAACATTGAAACTGAAAGATAGAAAAGTTAATGTTATAATGACAGATATAAAATAGTAACAATAAAGTTAATTATTTAAAAATAAACTTACGTGCATAGAAATCGGCCCACTTAAAAAATTTGGTCATATTTGATGTCTCATATTTCCTAAACCTTGTGGCCGATTTAAGTGATTTTTGAACATGTTATAGCCTGATCCTTTAACAATACCACTGTAGTAGTAATGTTGCGAAACAGGTAAATTTTCATTGTATACCGGGTGTACCAATCAAACTGTGTTTTTTTCTCAAAGTTCGCATCACCCTGTGGAATATTCCAGCATTTATAAAGTACTGAAATTATAGCCCAACTATAGCTTCAGGTTTTCTTAAGATTCTGTTTTTTGATTCATTCATTTAAGTTGGATAATAAAAAAGTTAGGTACTTTAACAACTAGACATGTTCTTCATCAATACACGGTATGTCTAAATAAGTGTGACAAATTTTAGGGGGTAATTATCCATGAAAAAATAATGACAGTCGGCTTTATAAACGTACCTATATCCGCAAATGTTTCGTTTCCGAGATACGGGATGTTGAATTTTCTCTTACAAACTGACGATTTATGTTATTGCTTTAAAACCAGTTGAGATATGCCAATGAAATTTGGTGGGTTTTAAGACGTAGTTATTGCACTTTTTTGACATACAATTAAGAATTTAATATTCACCATTAGCGCGCGTACGTGTAATATGACCAATCATATTACCCATATGCACGCTAATGGTGAATCTAAAATTCTTAATTTTATGTAAAACAATCCGCAATAACTATCTCTTAGAACCTACCAAATTTCATTTGAATATCTCAACTGGTTTTAAAGCAATAAATAAATCGTCAGTTTGTAAGAAAAAATTGAATATCCCGTATCTTGGAAACGAAACATTTGCGGACATACGTTTGTAAAGCCATCTGTCATTATTTTTTTATGCAGAATTACCCCTTAAAGTTTGTCGCACTTATTTAGGAACACCGTGTATCGATGAAGAACATGTCTAGTTGTTAAAGTACCTAACTTTTTTATTATTCAACATAAACGAACGAATCAAAAAACAGAATGTTAAGAAAACCTGAGGCTGTAGTTGGGTTTTAATTTCAGTGTTTTATAAATGCTACCACAGGGTGATGCGAACTTTGAGAAAAAAACATAGTTTGATTGGTACACCCGGTATACAATGAAGATTAACCTGTTTTCCAACAATAATATTACGATGGTATTGCTTAAGAATCACGTTGTAACATGTTCAAAAAATCACTTAAGTCGGCCAACAGGTTAAGTAAATATGAGACATCAAAAATGACCAAATTTTTAAGTGGGCCGATTTATATGCACGTAAGTTTAGTTTCATTTTATTAAGTGATTGTAGACAAATGTTGTATGTATTACAAGCGCAAAGTGACATTATTGCTTTCAAGTAATTATCGCTCTCCGCTACTCGTCGAGCGGTAACTCTTACTCTCAAGCAATAATGTATCACTTTTCGCTCTTAATACATAAATAGCTATCTCAGCATAAATTAATATACGATTATTACGTGGAATATCACATAATTTGTCCTATTTAAAGTATCTTTCTTGTGTCTATATTTTGTACTATTGTGAATAAATATTTTAGATATACAATTTTCTTTTTTATTCGAGCAATTTGTATTTCGAGCAATTTTCATGTAGGGCAATTCGTTTTCGAGCAATTGATTTTGAGTAAGTGCGTTCGAGCAATTCACCGGTTACCCGCTATCCGATAAAATACATGGGACATTTTCGTAGTCTGACGTTCGAATTCTTTAACCTGTTCCACAATTAATACTTCCCCTGTTTCAGTGTTCTCATACATCAAAGTTTGTCCGACTCGACACCGTTAAGCTATTAACTTTAACTACACGCGCTGGCATATTTTGTACGCCAGATATAAGAATTCTTCTGCAAATATATTTAAAAATTTAATTTTTGACCTTGTTTATCTATCTAACCTATCACTGGAATGTGCTGTATAATTGGTTTTAGTTTCGTTATAATCGGCGTTCTGAGAAGATCGTAATTTACAGTTTATTATTTATTGTTTCCGGTGGTGGACAATATACGCCACGATTATAGTAATATAAGTAGTAATAAAGTACATACATCTTTCAATTGTTTTTTAGTCATTATTTTTTTTATTGACATCCCAATTTATTACAATCTGCCGTTTTTTAAAAAGTAATAAGCATTAAGTAATATTTATGTCGGCTAAACTATTGACATGTGGCGAACATACCCATTAATATGCCGCTCTTAATGTTAGTCTACTAAACTATTATTGGTTCTGGGAAAACATAAATAAACACTACACTTGTTTTTAGCTCACACTAAATCACTAGTATTTTAGAAGCGGAAGTAGAGAAAGCCATCAAACAGAGCAAAAATGGGAAATCTCCAGGCCCTGACCAAATACCATCAGACTTGCTCAAACTTCTGGATGACGATAATGTCTCACAATTAACAAACATTTATAACCATATATACGAGACTGGAATGATGCCACAGATATGGTTGGAGTCTACATTTATTCCACTCCCAAAAAAACCTAATACATCATCATGTCAAGACTTTAGACTAATTAGTCTCATGAGCCACTCTCTCAAGCTACTTCTTAAGATAATTCTTAATAGAATCAAGCAGAAATGTGAAGAGACACTGGGAAACAAACAATTCGGTTTCAGAGAAGGATTGGGAACAAGGGAAGCTTTGTTCTCAATGTTAACATTACTTCAACGATCATGGGAAGTACAGAAACCAATTTACGTCTGCTTTATAGATTTTGAGAAGGCGTTTGATAGAGTTCAACATGATAGGTTGTTTGAATATCTAGAAATGATTGGAATAGATGATAAAGATCTGAGACTTTTACAACATCTATATTGGAATCAAGAAGCTTCTATTCTGGTATACGGCAAAGAAACAGACAAAATTTGCATTCAAAGAGGTGTCAGACAGGGTTGTGCGTTATCCCCAACTTTGTTTAACGTATACTCAGAAATAATTTTTAACGAAGCGTTGGAAGGACAATGTGGAGTTCGAATCGGGGGAGAAACTATTAACAACATCAGATATGCAGACGACACCGCGATCATGGCTGAAAATATCGAAGATATTCAATTCCTTATTGATCGAGTCACTAGAGAATACTCCAATAACGGACTTAACATAAATGCAACAAAGACAAAGTTACTTGTGGTTAGTAAACAAGACGTCGGCCCTATGCAACTAATTGTCAGTGATGAATCAATAACAAAAGTTAACCATTTTAAATACCTAGGATGTTGGATAAACGAGACACTAAATCCGGATGAAGAAATTAAAACTCGTATAGAAATTGCAAGAGGAGCATTTATGAAACTTAGATCTATTCTGAGCAACTCTCAGCTGAATTTACAACTAAGAATCAAGTTCCTAAAATGTTATGTGTATCCTGTATTACTATATGGATGTGAAACCTGGATCATAAAGGTTAACATGATGAACAAATTAGAAGCCTTTGAGATGTTGTCGTATCGTAGAATGCTCAGAATATCTTGGGTTCAACGCATTTCAAACAGAGAAGTCTTAAACAGAGTAGGTCAAGGCGAAGGTGACTTAATGAAGATGATAAAAAAGACAAAACTTGAATATCTGGGGCATATAATGAGAGGTAGCAGATACAGGATGCTGCAGTTAATACTCAATGGAAAGATCGACGGAAAAAGAGGAATGAGTCGAAAGAAATATTCATGGCTCCGAAACCTTCGTCAATTGACTGGCTTATCAGCAGATCAATTGTTACATTGCCGCACAACATCGAGAACGATATCGGCAAATTGTTATGGAAGCTACCCACGCCTAAAAATTTGGGCACGGTACTTAAAGAAGAAGAAAATCACTAGTCACTTTACGTTTTAACCTGCGCACTGCACACATCTGCATCAAGTTCCTTGCTAGGTGGTTTGGGTGTTCCCGCAATCGGTCCTTGTATTTTTTTATTCGATATATAGTTTCTTCCTTTACATAAGTTACCTCTGCATCTCGATGTACGGCGTTGTTGGTGATATACCACGGTATATTTAAAATCATCCTTAGTATTTTGGATTGGAACCTTTGTATAATTTCTATATTAGAATTTGCGGCTGTTCCCCACAGTTCTATCCCATAGGTCCAAATTGGCTTCAACACCGCTTTGTATAGGAGTAATTTATTTTGTGTTGATAACTGGGATTGTTTTCCTATTAGACAGTATATGTCTCTCACTTTATGGCCCAATTGTTTTCGCTTGGAAAATATGTGTTTTTTCCAGGTGAGCTTTCTATCCAGGTGAATCTCAAGGTACTTTACATCATCTTTCTGTGGTATTTGTTTGCGGTTAATACATACAGGTGGACAGGTTCCTCTACGGGCTGTAAATGTTACATGTATCGACTTTTGCTCATTTGGTTTAATTCTCCATTTTTGTAACCACTTTTCGACTTCAGTTATGTTATTTTGTAGTAGTTCTGATGCGATGTTTGGATTTTTGTTGGAGCATAAGATCGCAGTATCATCTGCAAATGTAGCTGTTTGTTGTGGCAGGTGATGTTGGAAGGTCGGCAGTATAGAGTAGGTACAGGATAGGACCCAGTACACTTTCCTGGGGGACACCCGCTGTTATGGGTTGGAGTTCTGATATTTCATTTTCGTATTTGACTCTAAAGCGTCTATTTGTAAGGTATGACTTTAATAGTGTGTAATAATTTAGAGGCAAACAACTCCTCAGCTTATAGAGCAACCCCTGGTACCATACCTTGTCAAACGCTTGTCTTATGTCTATGAACAGGGCGGAGCAATATCTGGATGCTTCGAGGTCTTTATGGACTCTGTTTACTATTCGATGTACTTGTTGAATGGTAGAATGTTTCTGCCTGAATCCAAATTAGTCCTGTCGCCAGTAGGGGTACAACGGCCTCCTTAATTCAGATGGACTTACCCAAGTTTTCTTTATGTATTTTGACCCGTAGAACACGAATTTTTTGGGTAACAGTCGATCCGGATGTCGATAAGATTGTTATAAACAAAGAACTTGAGGAATCACATAACAGCGATTTTTCGCAAAACAAAACATGTTTTTTTATTCTTTGGGTCATTCTAAGCAAAAAATTATTTTACAAGTTTTTTGGTAGGATGCATAGTTTTCGGCGTAAACGGGGTTGAACTTTCAAAAAATCGAAAAATTGCAATTTTTGAACCCAAATAACTTTTGATTGAAAAATAAAATAGCAATTCTGCTTACCGCATTTGAAAGTTCAAGTAAAATTCTATCGGTTTTGATTATTTTCATTGCTAGAAATTAATTTTTTTATTGTTAAACAAAGCTATCAACACATGGTAATTGAAGTATGTTTTCAATGCATTTCTAATTTGAAATCGAACGAGTAGGCGCGCATACAGAATTTCTACGTACATTACGTCCATTAAAACGCATGCATTGGGCCCGGGAAACACTATGTGTTTATACCTTTATTTAACAAATAAAAACTTATTTTTTAGCAATGCAAACAATCAAAACCGATATAATTTGACTTGAACTTTCAAAAGCAGTAATCAGAATTGCTATTTTATTTTTTAATCAAAAGTTATTCCGGTTCAAAAATTGCACTTTTTCGATTTTTTGAAAGTTTAACCTCGTATATCTCGAAAACTACGCGTCCTACGAAAAAACTTGTAAGACCATTTTTTGCTGAGAATCATCCAAAAAATACAAAAAAATATTTTGTTTTGCGAAAAATCGCTGCTATGTAATTCCTCAAGTTCTTTGTTTATAACAATCTTATCGACATCCGGATCAACTGTTACCCAAAAAATTCGTATTCTAAGGGTCAAAATACATAAAAAAAACTTGGGTAAGTCCATCTGAATTAAGGAGGCCGTTGTACCCCCCCTGGTGACAGGACTAAATTGGTGAGTTGGAATCATTCCCTTGTCTTCTAGGAGAGGCTTGTTAATAAGTCTTGAGTCTTGAGTCTTGAGTCTTGTTAATAAAAGTTTTTCGAACACTTTGGATAGCACTGGTAGTAGACTGATGGGCCGGTATGATTCTACCCTTTCAGGTGGTTTGCTTTGTTTTAAAATGGGTGTTATTTCGGCTACTTTCCATTGTGGCGGGAAATAGCTGATTTTCATGATTGAATTGAATAATTGTGTTAGATATGTATATCCTATTTCCGGCAGTTCTTGTAATATTTGTCCTGTGATTAGGTCGTACCCTTGAGCTTTTTTAGGGTTGGTATTGATTCTTATTGTGGCCTTTATTTCACTTTTTTTTAATCTTTTTTCTGGTAATTCTAGCCGGTATGGTTCTTCAAGTGCTTGGTTTATTGTTTCCTCTTGGTTGGGGTCAGTTGTTTCATTGGGAATGAACATAGTTCTTAGGTGGTTTGCAAATGTCTCGGCTTTTTCCTTTGGTGTTTTTAACCATCCGCCCTGCTCTTTTTTTAATGGTGGTATATTGTATTGGGGTCTTTTTAATTTTCTAGTAGCCTTCCATAGGGATTAGTTTGTTTGTTCAGTTGTATCTAGTTGTTTTATGTGTTCACTGAATTGCAGATCCTTTTCTGTTGCTATCATTTCTTTTAGCTCCTTAACAGCATTGTTTAACTGCGTTTTTGTTTGTGGCGCTCTAGTTGCTTGCCACTGTTTTCTGAGTTTTCTTTTCTGGGCTATTTTCTCTCTTATTGATATTGAAGTGTATTCACTCTTCATTTCATTGTTGCTGGGTATTGTTGAGTCCCAGGCAGCTGTTGTATAACTAAGTGTAGGTGTTCTACTGCATACTCTATCTCCTCATTGGTCTTTAGGGAAATGTTTAGTTGAAGTCGCTCCTCGACCAGTTGTTTAAAGATGCTCCAGTTTGTTTTTCGGTTGTGCAATACACATGGTTTTTCCCTTTGGAGAATTTTTTTATTTAGTGTTATAACAACTGGCGAATGATCGGAAGAAAGTTCATAACATGACTCCGCATGCATATAGTTCCTGTTAATTTGTTTAGTTATGCTAAAGTCCAGAAGATCGGGTGTTTTATTTAAGTCGGTTGGCCAGTACGTTGGTTCTCGTGTTGTTACTACTTCTAGATTATCGTTGTTTATTGCTTTGTATAGCTCTCTTCCTCGGGTCGTATCTAGTCTAGAACCCCAACTCTGATACTTGGCATTATAGTCACCGCCACAAATGAATCGGTTGCCTAGTTCGTCGAAGAACTCTTTAAAGTATTCTTTGTTATTTTGTGCTTTGGAGGGCAATAAACCGCAGAGGAAGTAATGAGGCCTGTCCAGTCTTCTACAACTATGTTTGTGGCTTGTATGTATTCTTTTGCAAGACAAGTTGCGAGATGATGTGTGATTGTGTTTTTAATAATGATTGCAGTGCCACCATGGGCGGTTCCATCAGGATGCATGGTATGGTAAACTGTATAGTATGGAATTTTTAAGACATTCTTTTTTGTGAAGTGCGTTTCTGATATTATATTAATATTAATATTTTAGTCATTATGGCACAAAATATATTTTTCTTTATAAACAATACTTTTTCTCAGTTAAAAAATCACATTTCAAAAATTTTTATTAGTAATTTTATTTATTATGGAATCAGATTCCAGTTATAAATCCCAATTGGTTTACTGAGAAGGAACTCCAAGTATTCCCTAATGCCAAATAAGGTTTATAACAAACAACTAAGTGTATTTAAAAAAAAAAGCAAATCCGCTGTTTTAAATGTATTTTCTTGTGGCGTATAAAGTACGCCACGCGTGTAGTTACGTTACAACTTGATGCGCGGGTAGTTAAAGTTTAACAAATTTTTAGCTTGCTATTAATATTTTTTTTTGATACGCGGGATCCAGGCCTTTTGCGCTTCATTCAAATGGAGATACGAGATACTTAAACAATAAAATAAACGTACCATGGGTGAAATATAATGTCTATTTTTCAAAAATAATTTCAGCATACATGATTTATAGTTTGAAATACATAATACCTACACATTTAACAGGAAATCATAAAAAGAAACACAACTAAAAAGCAACCAAAAACGGTAGTAATTGAAACAAATATAAATTGTTTAACTACGTATTATTATCTTTTAGTAATATTGAGTAATATTTCCTTTTTACTTTTTTGATGATTTAAACCCAGATTTGCATAATCAATTATATAAATGCTCATTTTTTATTTTTTTTTTGTTTTTACATACAATATAATCTCCAATTTTAATATTTTATATTTTTTCAAATAAACAATTGTAGATTACGAAAATATTATGGGATTTAAAATAACAGTCCAGTCGATTGTACTGAGAAACGTATCTTGTTGTTTCTGTATCAATAAACAAATCTCCTGATTACAGCAAAACACAATATCTCAAGATCTGTAACTTGCTATACACCGCTATAAAAAAATTAATGAGCTTTATTGCTCAACGAGGATCTGTGGATACCAATGCACGTCGGGCAGCAATGCTTCTTTTTCTTCTTCTTCTTCTTCTTCTTCTTCTTTTTATATAGATATGACTCTGTCCGTTTTTTTAATGTGCCTCCAGTAGGTTGTCGTTCCACCATTTTCGTGGTCTTCTTACTGATCGTCTTCCTATTGGGGAACCGTCTGTCGCTTTTCTTACTACTCTATTTGATGACATTCGGCTTATGTGGTCATTCCATTCTACCCTTCTGTGTCTTCATCATCATCCAGCCTGAAAAGTCCACTGCTGAACATAGACCTCCTCCCCTCGTTTCCAACTCTGTCTATCCTGCGCCGCTCTCATCCTGTTTTTATTCAGCTTTCTTAAGTCGTCAGTCCATCTTGTAGGCAATCGACCGACGCTTCTCTTGTATTCTCTTGGCATCCATTCTAATAAACTATTTGTCCATCGCCCATCTGTCATTCTGACTATGTGTCCCCCATCTCCACTTCAACCTGGCTATCCTTTCGATGACGTCAGTCACCTTTGTTCTTCTCCTGATTTCTTCGTTTTGGATTTTGTCTCGCTCCATTGTCGTATTGTATTCTTAACATTGACCGCTCCATTCTTCTCTGCGTGACTCCTAGTTTGGTAGCTGAGGCTTTAGTTAAGGTAAGTGTTTCTGATCCGTACTTCAAGACTGGGAGGACGCACTGATCAAATACCTTTCTCTTTAGGCATGTGGGCAACTCACTTTTAAAAGTTTTTCTAAGTTTTCCAAATTCTGCCCACCCAAGGCCGATTCTTCTCTTCAGTTCATGAATCTGGTTATCGATGCAATTCGTAATTTCCTCTCCCAGGTATTTATATCTATCTACGAGTTCTATTTCTTTCCCATCAATACTGATATTCTGGTTGGGTACCAAATTTGTCATTATTTTTGTTTTCGGGATGCTTATATTTAAAACTACATTTTCTGTAGCCACAACGATTTCCTCTACCATCTCTCTTGCCATACCTAGATCCTCAGCTACTATGAATATATTATCGGCGAAACGTAAGTTGTTTAGGTATTCTCCATCTATTTTTATTTCCTTTGTCATCTGTTTCTTACCGAGTTCTTAATGTTCCACACCTTGCATCTCCGTCGTATATCTGTAGGTACTTACATAATATTGTCTTACCATCGCATCGATTTTTCGAAGGGTTTTCATCTCCGCTGTTTGGAGCTCTATGTTTTCTCTGTGAAAGGTCGTGCTTCTGCTACATAATATGTAATTATTCGTCTGATGACTGTTATTTTTAAATTTTGCCTTTCATTGCTTTTCAGATATTTTTATTTCTCCATATTGGCATTATTTCTCGAGCCCCCGGTCATTTGAAATTATAAAAAAGGCCAACGTCGTAGTATAAAATTCAATAGATTCTACGACTTGGTCTGGAATAAACTAGCGTCTGATTGGCCTATGGAGGAGCGGTACGGCAAGGGATAAGATGATACTGCTCCATAGATACCCACCGAAGGGCGTTGACGCCTAATAACGGTGTATATATATTCCTACCTCCCTCCCTTTACCTATCAGGCGTAGCACCTCCTCGTTGGTCACATGTTCGGTCCAGGATATACGTAATGTACGTCGGTAAGCTCGATCTTTTAGCCCGACCAGGGAACGCAAAATTTTACGAAAACCTCCAAAAAAATAAAGGAAGGATGAAAATTTGGCAATAGGTAGTTGAAATTGTCTATTCTTATATCAGAAAAAGTTTACAATTCTACATCCCCTCCATTTTACAAAAATTTGAAAATACGGGGTGAAAAATGTTTTCTCGGGGGTGAAAAAATATACGATCAAATAAGTCCGGAATTGGATAAAATAACTAATTCTAAGTAACTTTTGTTCTATAGAGTTTTATTACTAAGTCAATACTTTTCGAGTTATTTGCGAGTGAATGTGTTCATTTTTAACCAAAAAAAAAAAAATGTTTTTGGACGGTTTTTCGGAGAACTGAAAAAGTAAGTATTTTAGCGAAAAAAATATTCTTAGTAAAAATGTTGCTTATAAAAATTTAAAAAAAATGGTGTATGCGTGAGGTCTGCAGACCCAGTAGAAGCAGAGCTGCAGCTAATGAAATGTAGGTTCTTCTTCGTCAAATTCCAAATCGAATATTTCAATGTGAAATAACCAAAAAACAGAGCACTTTTCGGGGAAAATTCATTACAACTTTTTTAAAGTGTCTAAAAAAAGGTTTATTTTTGTTTTTTAAATAAACTTTTAACATTTAAAGTAAGTGAGTTACGCTACAAATATTGTTGGTCCCTTTAATTTTTTGGTAAAAAAATGGCAAAAGTCACCCCTTAGTTAGTTTCTCAAATAAAATTAATCGTTACCGCTTTACAAGTTACTTTTCTTATGTATTGTTTATATTATCTATAAGTGTTATTGGTTCAAAGTGCACAGTTTTAAAAAAAAAGTTGGGTTTAAAATAAAACATTTTTTTAATCTTAAAAAAAAATCGTAATTGTTTATGGAATTAACTTAAAAACAATTAGGAATACCAAAAACCTCAAACAGTAATAAAATGTACGTTTTGCTTTTCTGAATATTTTTGATTTTTGTTATTTTGTTAGACAAAAATTGGTTATGCTATGGCTGTTCAAAATTTGCCCAAACTGGTGATTAGTTACTCGTTCAAGCCATTTTAACTACAGCTTTTTCAAAACGAAGCACTTTGAACCGATGAAACTTACAAATATAAATAATACATAGACAAAGTAACTTGTGAAGTGGTAATGTTAAAACATATATGTGATGCTAATTAGGGGGTGATTTTCGCGATCTTTTTACCAAAAAAATAAAAGGAACCAACAATATTTGGAGCGTAATTCACTTACTTTTAATATTACAAGTTTTTTTTAAACAAAAATAAACCTATTTTTAGACACTTTAAAAAAGTTAAAATGAATTTTTCGATTTGGAATTTGACGAAGAAGAACCTACTTTTCATTAGCTGCAACTCTGCTTCTACTGGGTCTACAGACCTCATGTATACACCATTTTTTCAATTTTTGATGGGCTATGTTTTTGCTAAGAATATTTTTTTCGCTAAAATACTTACTTTTTGAGTTATCTCCGAAAAACCGTCCAAAAACATGTTTTATTTTGATAAACATGAACATATTCACTCGCAAATAACTCGAAAAGTATCGACTTAATGAAAAAACTCTGTAGAAGAAAAGTTGTTTCGAATTAGTCATTTTATCCAATTCCGGTCCTATTTTGAATGTATTTTTTTCATCTTCGATAGGGGGGTATTCTCCTCCATTTGTGTAAAATGGATGTAGAATTGTAAACTTTTTCTTATATAATAATAGACAGTTTCAACTACCTATTCCCAAATTTTCATCCTTCCTTTATTTTTTTGGGGGTCAGATTGATCTTTGATCGGGCTATTTGTTGGGTTTTGTTTACAAGCATCCATTTGGTTTTTGTGATATTTAGTTTAAGTCCTTATTATGCACTTGTTTTATATATCAATGTTCTCAGTTCCTCCATGCTACTCGCTAGAATCACAGTGTCATCAGCATACCTTATATTATTAATTATTTCTCCATTTATCTTTATGCCCTCTGTGTTTTCCTCCAGCGCTCTCTTAAATATTTTTCCTGAGTATATAATAAAGATAATAAGAGACAAGATACAGCTCTGATTCTATTAACCCTTATCCGGGTCACACATTTTACTTACGTAACCGAGCAACTCGAGTCCGTTGGGCCATCACTGTTCTTGAATGTACTATTCATATTTACCCATATATTTCTAATATTTTTTTGATGTTTTATTAAAGTTAAATTTAAGTTGTCTAGATTAAAAAAAAAGTGCTGCTATAGTATGCGGTCTACCTCGAGGGCGCAATCTACCTGAAGGATTTGCACAAAATAATGAAATGCAAGAAAACTTTTGTAGAAAAATTATTTACTCACAAGTAATAAACATTTTGAGCCAAATAAAGACTTAATTAATAAATAAATAAACACTTTTGTAAACATACCAGGCCATTTTATTGGAAAAGTGGGCTTGATGGTTACGCATAACCTGGAAAAAGATTACGGTGTTGTTGCCTTTCATTATTATGTGAAAACCCTTCTGAGAAAAGATTATGGTAATTAGCAGCTCACGTAGAAAGACCGACAAAAACAATCTTTACAAAATGAATAAAACGCATAAGTCAGAAGAATATTATTATTTTACCTTTACAAATTAATACTTTGTCATATCAATTTACTATTTCAGTTGGAACTAAGCCACAAAATTAGCTTATTCCTAACTACAATAGCAAATTGACATGACAAATTACATTCTTAACAAGTGTTAGGTTAAAAAAAACAATAAAAAGAAAAAAACCATAGATTAGTTTTCGGGACATTTTATTCGCACTATCTACTTTCACTTTAATTCAATATAATTTTAGAAGCTTAGTTGTCGACACTAACGTCGATATAAAACCGCTGATAGCAGATGCATTTTATTTCAAAATATGTATGGGTACTTACCTCTATCAATATTATTGCATTCCAACAATGATTAACATTTTTTAAAATTCATTTATAATAGATATAACACCTATTGTAAGCATATCTTTTAAGTTCACATCAAAGTGATGTTTACATTATTTGTTACACGTTTAGACTTTATTATTGGATTTCCGGAATCATAAAAGTCGTTTAGATAATCCACAAAAACATTACCTGACTGCCAGATTAACTTCTGTAACAAAGATTTAGACTTTAGGTATAAATACAAATAGATTCCGATCGGCCCGTGTTGCCTCTTTACGTTACAAAATCCTTTCTACGCAATAATTTCAAAAATGATAATGAATATTTTGAATAGCTCATGACTATGTTGAAGCAAACATACCTCTAAACAAATTCAGTGATGCATAAAATTCAATAAAATTTTTCTTATCAGTTTATGATAAAAGAATTGGCGTCTCGAGCCCGTTGGACCCACCTTGCCCAGATAAGCGTTAAATGTAGTAGTTTCAAGAACAATTATTTTCTTGTCAGTTTGTATGAAAAGTCAATTACCCTGAAAATCTGACGCGCTGAAAAAAAAGTAAGCACAGATTCATGACCAACAGACCCCATATAGAACAGATATTAAACTTGAAACACTTTCTTATAAAAACATGTGTGTTCGTGTTATTATAAGATTTAAAATAATATAACGAATAATGCACATAATGCATATTTATGGCATATATTAAGAACATTGCCAAAAAAGTCCGACTTTCTATAGTTGTGCTCAAAACATTATTTAAAGTTAATTAGTTTCCCCTCATAGAGTAGGTATTAGATAAGTATGTAGACATATATTTTCTATTCTCCTTCTTACATGCATAGGGTTGAGTGCGTATAAAGGGTATATAGAGGTGTCGACAAGTCTGGACTCAGGACTTCACGAATGTCAGAAGCAATAATTTATCTTGTTTGCTAGTATAGTGAGGTTTAGTTTTTACTTCATGTTGAAAGCTAGCGTCTCGTTTTTTGTTTCCGGGAGCCCATTTATTTTTGCTGTTTCGCGTGAAACATGTCAAGATTTTCTTTATTGTGTATTTGGTTTGTTTACAACGGCTTCAACTATGAAAATTCCAGAGTTGGATTCAAGATTTGTTCAACATTTTTTCTTATAATAAAAACATACTGTATTCACGAATTTGTAAAAAGGTGATTTATTCTATATAGTCCAGGAACCGAAGCTTTTCACCTCGCAATTTTTACAGAATCCGTCGATTTGCTTGAAAATTTGAGAATAAGTAGTGGATAGTCCAATTATTAAAAACTATATGATGCCAACAGGCGCTTTTACTATGGGGGTGATTGCCACCCATCTCGGGGGTGGAAATTTTTTAATATATTTTGACCACAAAAGTTAATAAAAACGTTCATTCTAAGCAAAAAATGTTCTATACATTTTTTTGATAAAATTAATATTTTTTGATTTATTCGCTATAGAAAGTGTTAGTTTTATATCAAAAAAATCAATGTTTTTCGATATAAATATGTACTAATTTAGGATTCACTTAATTTTTGTCGTAGACAAAATTTTTTCAAACAAAGTTCATGAGAAATAAATAACCTACACTGTAAGGGCAAAAGTACTATCCACCATAGCCAGAATAATTTTCAATTTTGATGAATCGTAGGGGTAAAAGTATGCACTATAGTCAAAATAATTTTTCCTGATTTGAAGATAATTCCTTCATTCGAATTTTCATTTGCGGATTTTCCGGTTTCAACTTATAAGAAAATAAAAATTATCGGTGCAGGGCCAAAGCTTTGGTGGATAATACTTTTGCCATAACAGTAAAAATTTTTTTCTTCGGAAAATTTTTAATTTTCATTCTAAATAAAATCAGTTTACTTATAATCCTCAAACCTAGAGGAAATAAATTATGTGCTTAGTTATATAACTTATCTCTAAATATCGTAAAACTATTAATTGGCAAATTAAACAATCGCAAATCACCAGAAAAAGTCCAAATAACAGATGTACTTAAAGTTCTTGTTTACATAAAGAAATTACAAATCATCTACAAAAAATAATAATAACTAGTTAAATAATGCCAGAAGAATTGAACAGAAAAACCCCCAACATGATAATAAACACCTTAATAAATATTTAAAATTCATACATTTATTGAGGACCGCAATATTATTTTTTATTTTGTTTTATTTATTACAGTAGGGGAGGAAAGTATGCTAAAGTGCAGTCACTCGAGCGTTTTGGTGACCTATTGGATTGTGAAGAGTAGGTTCTAAAACCAAAAAAAGTTAAGTAAAGTTTTCCATTTTAGTGGGGACTTTCCATTTTTAATTTAATTTTCCATTTCCAACAATGGTTTTTTACGATTATAGCGCCATTTATCCACAATTCGAAAAAATGTTTCAAATAACAGTTACTAATTTTTACTTAAGAAATCCGAATTTCCAATAAAAAATGGGGGCTTATATTTAAAATTTTAAAGTAACCCCCCACACCACCTTCGTGGGGGGTCGTGTTTGGTGCCATTCAATAGATTTTTCAAACATACTGAATAAGTGTATTTTTCAGTTTTTTGATCTGATGTTCATTTCGCGAAATATCGCGTGATTCGTAATTAAAATTTTAAATTTACCTCCCACCCCTTTCCGTGGGGAGTCGTGTTTAGTATCTTTCAATAGATTTTTAACAATAATATTGAGCACGTTTTATCGTCAGATTTTTTAAATATACACTGTTTTGCATGTACTTAACTTACCTTATCTTAATCTGACGATTTCGAGTTTTTCTACGGATAGTTTTTTTTTTCGCCCCCCTTAACGAACTCCCCTGCGTTAAGAGCCAATATGTAGGGTGAGGCAGATAACTGGCCTATTAGAAATATCTCGAGAACTAAAGGCAACAGAATCATGAAAATTAGAATAAAGAGGTTTTGAAGGATAATCTATTAAATGAAAATATTTTCATCTCTTTGCAACTTCCGGTTATACCGGAAGTTGCTTATAACTTCGTTTTTTAAAATGGGCACCCTGTATATTTTTACATTTTTGGATTCTCTTCGATGTCTTCTTTCTTAAATTATGAGGTTTTGTAATATTATACAGGGTATTCTAAAGATAATTACGTTTTTTTATTAGTTTCGTAGCAAAATTAACACCCTGTAGAATTGTAGTAGTTTGACATCTAAAACTCTACTTACGTTCAAATGATTTTTAATATACTCTACTATTGTTAAGAATCATTAGTATAGCTAAATTTTTAATTTTAGTATACAGGGTTGGTCGAAACTCAGAATGAGTATTTTTTGAGTTTTCTTAAATAGAACACCCTGTATTTTAGTGTTGTAATGAAATGATATTTTATGGTACTTTTTTATTTCTTAAGCATTCCCTATACCTAACTGCTTTAATTTGTGAGTTATTGGTGATTCATGCTAAACATTAATTGCGCCAAAAAATACAAATTAAAATAAAAATTTTATTAGGTTGGCCGTGAAAAAACTCAATCCCAAATAATTTTTCAGAAATATATACATATTAATCCAGACTGGTCCTTAAAATTACCAATAATGGTTTATCTATCAAAATACCTACGTAGTTAAGATTGTTGGTGCGATTAACAATTAGGCACAAATTAAAGCAGTTAGGTATAGGGAATTCTTAAGAAATAAAAAAGTACCATAAAATATCATTTCATTATAATACTAAAATAAAGGGTGTTCCATTTAAGAAAACTCAGAAAATACTCATTCCGAGTTTCGACCAACCCTGTATACTAAAATTAAAAATTTAGCTATACTAATGATTCTCAACAATAGTAGAGTATATTAAAAATCATTTGAACGTAAGTAGAGTTTTAGATGTCAAACTACTACAATTCTACAGGGTGTTCATTTTGCTACGAAATTAATAAAAGAACGTAATTATCTTTTAAAATACCCTATGTAATATTACAAAACCTCATATTCTAAGAAAGAAGACATCGAAGAGAATCCAAAAAAGTAAAAATATCAGGGTGTCCCATTTAAAAAAACGAAGTTATAAGCCACTTCCGGTATAACCGGAAGTTGCAATGAGATGAAAATATTTTCATTTAATAGATCATCCTTTAAAACCCCTTTATTCCAATTTTCATGATTCTGTTGCCTTTAGTTCTCGAGATATTTCTAATAGGCCCTTTATTTGCCTCACCCTGTATAGTACAGTAAAAAATATAGTAAAAATAGAGTATGTATAGTAAAAATCCCCGCTTGGGCCCTGCTACCATTGGTAGATAGCAGCGAAAAAAAATTTAGTATTAAGTACCATTAAGTACCATTAAAAAAATTTAATACTATTATTATTACAGTAGAGCGTCGATTATCCGAACGTCGATCAACCGAACGACCGGTTATCCGAACTCCCGACTCCCGCGCCCCCCACTCGAGTACCCAGCAAGCGTTAGTAATTAACGCTTAAAATATCTTCAATTTTCTTCAATATTGTATCCAAAAATATGTTGTTACAAAGACTGCACTTTTTTGTTTAATTGCTATTTGTCATTATCAAGATATAAATAAATATGTAGGTATATAAATACGGCTTTTATTCCTTATGTAAATAATTATAATAATATACACTAAAAGCTGCGATTTGGTGAATGCGCCAATAAGAAATAACACCGGCGCCTTCACCAAAATCGCAGGTCCATTATGTTCGTTCTTGACACTTTTGTGATGTAAGCTCGTCGGATTGTGACGGAAGAAGGGTCGTTGGAAAGAGAATGGAATGGTGAATACAAAGACATAGAAAAATTAAACATGGTGGCATTGTCAAAATGGTATTTCATCATATCTTCGCTGATGTTGATCTGATTGTTACGTTTGACGCGATACATGAAAGGGGAGGGGATATCGAGGCGGAGAAAACAGGGAAATATAGGTAACAGAGAAAAATACAAACACAATGGTATTGTCAACAGGGCACCATATCATATCTCCGTTGTTATTGAAACGATTTGAACGTACGAGACGTTAAGGGGACGTAGGAGACGTTATGAACTCAATACGAGACGTTAAGGGGACGTACGAGACGTTATGAAAGGGGAGTGGATATCCAATACGTAGAGATAGAAAACAAACATAATGGAATTGCTAAAAGGGCACTATATTTTATTTCCATTGAGTACGACGATTATTATTAGTTCGATTTTAGCTTTAGAGACGGTAAATGAAAGAGGAGAGGGTAGCGAATATGTTAAGATAAAAATCAAACACTTAGAAAATTGCAAAATATCGTATCTTCGTTGCTATTTTTCTGATTTTAACTTAAGAAACGTCGAGTGAAAGGGAATTAGACACCGAGGATAATAGGTAAAAAACAAACATGACAACATTGCCAAAACAGCACTATATCGTATCTTCGTTGCTCTATCAAATACAAATTGGCGAGAAGGTATCGCTCCAGATTAAAATATAAATATATTAGGTATAAGATTTATCAGAAAAAGTTAAATTTTAAATTTTTTATAAAATTAGCGTTTTTAAATTTTTTATTATTATTTTTTTAAGTTTATATTATGATTTCTTCTTTATCGATATCATAAATAAATATAAAAATACCTGCTTCGTGTGACCTTATTTCATAGAAAAACCCTCGCGTCAACTATAATTTTTCCTCCCGATATATCGTTCCAACAATATTAAAGAGCTTAAATATTAAGGGCTTATTTAATGCTTATTTTTAAGTCGTTATGTAACAATTTAGAGATTACAAGGACGAGAAGTAAGTGAAAATGGACGGGGATAATATTTCCTGTCTGTGGTATAGCCAATAGTGTCAACGATAAAATAAAGTAACCTATCTTAGAGACCCTCGGATGGTGTTAAGCTACTCTCATATCCAGTGAAAACTATTTATTTTAGTTATGTCCTTCTTCATAATCAGCCGATCTCAGTGAACTTCTTGTAGTTCATAAGAAACAGAAAATATATTTTCGATAGATATTATTATACAGTGATGAGCGCGCTAATCACTGGCAAAATGAAGCATGTGTAGGTAAAGCATAAAATGAAACTAGTGTAGGTGGAAATTTTCGTTATATGTATACATATTAGCCCAGTAAATGAACGGGAAATTCGGCGATACCGTGTAATTTTCAGGGGCAACTCCGAATTGCATGAAAATTTGGATTTAGGTTCTACTTACCCTCCACTTCAAAGTTGAAATTGTGCCGTTGGTTGCTTTTACTTGGGGGGTGACAGTCACCCCTTCTCGGGGGTGAAAAAGCATACGTTCAAGATAAGACCGGAAATGGATAAATTGACTGATTTTAAGCAACTTTTGTTCTATAGAGTTTTTTATGTAAGTCAATACTTTTCGAGTTATTTGCCATTGAAAATGTTGATTTTTCGACAAAAAAACTACGCTTTCAGACGGTTTCTCGCAAATAACTCAAAAAGTAAACATTTTATCGAAAAAAATATCCTTAGCAAAAGTGTAGGTTATAAACAACCCAAAAAAATGGTGTATCAGTAAAGTCTATCAATCTAATAAAAACAAAGTTGTAGCTCATGAAAAAATACGTTCTTATTCGCCTAATTCCAAATCGAATATTTCATGGTGAAATCACCGAAAAATTAAGGACTTTTCGGGAAAACCCCTTTTAAACTTTTTTAAAGTGTTTATAAAAAGATTTGTTTTAATTGATAACAAAAGTTTTAGCATTAAAAATAAGCCAGTTACGCTCAAAATAAAGTTGGCCCTCTTTTTTTTTTAGTAAAAAATCATGAAAATCTCGCCGTGTTTAGCTCCCCAAATGAAATTAATCGCTACCGCTTTACAAACAATTTATTTACCTATCTATTTTTTATATGACCTTTTAGTCTCACCGGTTTACAGTGTTCATTTTTGAAAGGGTTATAATTGAGAAAGCTTGAATGGGTCACTAATCACGAGTGTATGCAAATTTTGAAGTCATATCTTAACCAATTTCTGTCTTACGGAGAAACAAAATGAAACTAGCATATTTATAATAGCAAAACCTACATTTTTTTACTGTTTAAGATTTTTCTTATCACTAATACGTTTTAAGTTATTTTGAAAAAATGAATTTTTTCAAAAATTTTTAGAAATTTTTTTTTTACTATAAAACCAAATGATTTTAAAAATAAGCACTTCAAACCAATTAAACTTACAGATCATATAAACAATACACATACAGTTAAAATAGATGGTAAAGCCAAACGATTAATTTCATTTAGGGTGCTAAATAGAGGGAGGTTTTTAAGATTTTTTTACCAAAAAAGGGGGCCAACTTTTTTTTCAGTGTAACTCGTTTATTTTTGATGCTGTAAACTTTTGAAAAAACAAATAATAAGCTTTTTTTGATACTTTAAAAATGTTAATAAGGTTTTCCCGAAAAACTCTTCTTTCTTCGGTGATTTCGCGTTGAATTATTCGATTTGTAATTAGACGAATAAGAACGTATTTTTCATGAGCTACAACTTTGTTTCTATTCAATTTGTAGACTTTACTGGTACACCATTTTTTTTTTGTTTTTTTATAGGCTACACTTTGGCTTAAAATATTTTTTTCGATAAAATATTTACTTTTTGAGTTATTTGGGAAAAACTGTTTGAAAACGTAGTTTTTTTGTCGAAAAATCAACATTTTAAATCGCGAATAACTCAAAAAGTATAGACTTGCGTAAAAAAACTTTATAGAACAAAAGGTGCTTAAAACAAGTCAATTTATCCATTTCCGGCCTTATTTTAAACACGCGTGTTTCATCTCCCGAGAAGGGGTAAATGTCACCCCCCAAGTAAAAGCAACCAACGGCACAAATTCAACTTTGAAGTGGAGGGTAAGTAGAACCTAAATCCAAATTTTCATGCAATTCGGAGTTGCCCCTGGAAATTACACTCCAAAACGGTCATTTATTGAGCCATATTATAAATAAAACAACTATATAGAGCGATTCATTAACCCGGCACCTGCCACTTGGGGTGCTACGAGCACCCCATAACACATTTATCAAATATTTGGTATTTCAAGTTTGGTAACCGAGCTGTGCGTCATAGTAGCTTTCTATAATATTATATAGCATATATGTGTTGTTGTTTGAAGTGGTTATTTAGTGTCATTCTGAACTTATAGCTCTAAAGTCGAATTGGAGTGTCATCATCTGGCACTTCAAGTTTCAATTTTTTTTTGTATTTTTGATAATAAACAGGTCAAATTTACATTTTTTTTAAATAACTGATTTTTTTTTTTTCATTTTATTAAGTGCAAATTTACAATCTACTCCAATTACAACACAGAGTATTTAGCAAATAGTAGCAAAGTCTTGAATCCTGGCATGCTTTGGACACCATCCATCGATGGTTCTCCAATACACCTAATCAGTTAGGTCCTCTGGCCATGTCCTTTTCAGTCTTCTTCCCACAAGTGGCGGCTGATAGAGTTGTTGAATAGTTTGACTTTCATGGGCGAAATTTCTTTCTTGGGCTTTGGTTGCCTGTAGTCTAATAACATCTTCGATGAATGGTATCCCAATGTTATTATGGATAGTTATATTGGAGACGTACCATGGTGCATTCGCTATCATGCGCAGCGTCTTTGATTGAAAAGTTTGCAGTATTTTAGTGTTGCTCGGTTTGCTGCAGCCCCATAACTCTATACCATAACTCCATATCGGCTTTAGTATAATTTTGTATAATAATACTTTGTTTTCTAATGATAACTGGGATCTTTTACCTAGCAGCCAATACATTTGTTTGACTTTTAAATTTAGTTGAGCTTTCTTGGTTTTGATATGGTTCTTCCATGTCAGCTTTCGGTCCAAATGGAGTCCCAGGTACTTGACATCTGATTTTAAGGGGATAGGAATGTTGTTAATATGAACCTGTGGACAGTCGATCCTACTTGTTGTGAACGTAATTTGTGAAGACTTTTCACCGTTTACTTTAATCTTCCATTTTGTTAACCATGTTTGAAGTGAACTTAAATAGTTTTGCAGTTTGTTAGAAGCTCTATCTGGGTTATCGTCTGATGTAAGGATTCCTGTATCGTCGGCAAATGTGGCCATAGTAATGTCATCATCAGCAGGTATATCAGAAGTGTAAAGGAGATAAAGTAAGGGACCGAGGACACTACCTTGAGGTACTCCGGATTGTATAGGATGATATTTGGAAAGTGAGGTATTTACTTTGATTTGGAAAAATCGCTCGTTCAGATATGATTTTAATATCAGGTATATTTCATTAGGCATATTCTTTTTCACTTTATACAACAGGCCTTTATGCCACACCTTATCAAATGCTTTTTCCACATCAAGGAATACTGCCGCACACATTTTCTTTCCCTCTAAAGTTTCTTTTATATAATTTACAATCCTATGGCACTGCTGTATTGTTGAGTAGTTCTGTCGAAAGCCAAATTGATGGTCAGGTATTATGTTATTTATGTTTATTCTTTCGAGAATTCGGACTAAAAGAAGTCTTTCGAAAATTTTTGACATTATTGGTAGAAGGCTTATAGGACGATAGGAGGAGGGTTCTGTAGGCGGTTTTCCCGGTTTCGCAATCATAATTATTTGTGCGTATTTCCATTGAATATTAAAGTGACACAGTCTTATCATGCTGTTATATACAATAGTTAGCCGGACTATCGCTTTTCTAGACAAATGCTTTAGTACATCACCATTAATTAAGTCATAACCTGGAGCCTTATGAGGGTTTAATTTATTTGTCACCTTCCAGATCTCTGTTGGTGTACATGGTTTCAGTGGTAGTGATAATTGACAAGGAGCGTCGAGAAATGTGTATACTTCTTCATCTTCAGCATTGACTTCTGTATGTAGACTAAATACCTGGGCGAGGTGTTGTGCTAATGTGTTTGATTTTTCTTCATCAGTTTTTGCCCAGCTTAGATCCGATTTTCTAATTGGTGGAATAGATGTTATTGGTCTCTTGAATTTTTTGGTCGCTTGCCATAATGAATGGTCATTAGGTGTTAGGTTGGAGATATAATATTTAAAAGTCTCATTACGGGCCTGGATTAAAGCTGTACGCAGTTGATGTGTTAACCGATTTAATTGTGTTTTATCTTGGGGATTCCTTGACCGCTGCCATTTGGCTCTAGCTCTTCTTTTTTCATTTAAAATTTCTTTAATTTGTAAAGGAATGTTATGATCATGGGTGGTAATTTTTTTATCATCTGGAGTTGACTTCCATGCAGCACATTGTATTACTTCTGTTAAATGTTGCACTGCTTTTTCTATTTCATGGGGTTCTTTAATTCGATGTTTTAAGTTTATATTTGTGTTAATAATAGCTTGAAATTGTTCCCAGTTGGTTCTTTTATTGCAGAGTTTTGCCACAGGTTCCTTCCAAATTACAGTTGTACTTAGTGTTATGATTATTGCGGTGTGATCTGAACTTAAATCAAGACTGGGTTCTATTTTGTAATGTATATTTGACATACCTTTGATAACGGCAAAGTCTAGCAGGTCAGGAATCCTGTTTTGATCGGTCGGCCAATACGTTGGCTGACCTGTCGAAAGGAAGTTTAAATTATTTCTCTGCGAGCACGCCAATAAATTTCTACCCTTTGGTGTTATAAGCCTCGATCCCCATACGGTGTGTTTGGCGTTCCAGTCTCCAGCTGCTATAAATCGGGGTCCTAGTTCTTGAAAAAAGGTCTCGTATTCTTCAATTGATATGGAGTGTCTAGGAGGACAGTAAATTGCTGCAATGGCAAGTGGCCATGTGAATGTTTCTATTTTTAGTATGGTTCCTTGTATTTTAGGTGTGGCGTAATTTTGTAGGAAATAGTGTTTAATAGAAGATTTAATAATAATTGCTGTTCCTGCGTGAGCAGTTCCATCAGGATGATGAGTAAGGTACGTTGTGTATAAAGGGATTTTTACTACTGTTCTTTCGGTTGAGTGTGATTCTGAGATGAGAAAAACATCTAATTTATTTACTTTTAAAAATGCTGTGATTTCCTGTACATGGTGTGGTAGCCCGTTGGCGTTCCAGGCGGCTATTCTAATTGATAGAGCCATTAATTCGTTATTTTACTAATGACTGTTGTTAGCATGTTCAGGATCATGCTATTTTGGTTCAGAAGTTGATTAAATAGATTTTTGAATTGATTTAAGAAGCTTGACATCATGTGTGTTATATCTTCACCATTATTTGGTCTGTTGATGTTTCCTGAGGTTACTTGAGCATAATTCATTCCATTTTGCGCATATTGTTGAGTCATTTGGTGCAGTGCTGGATTGGGATTTATGTATCCTTGTGTGTTTCTAGGTCCAGTTGTGTCGTTATTCCTGTTCTTTGCTTTTAATAAGTCTCGATAAACAGTGCAGCCTTTATAGTTCGCTGAGTGGTTGCCCTTGCAAAGAGTACATATTGCAGGTGTGTCTTTCGGCTTTGTGCAACTTTTGGTGTCGTGTGATCCTCCACATTTAACACATTTATAAGGTTTATAACAGTATGACTTAGAGTGTCCGTATGCCTGACATCGAGTGCATTGCACAATGGTGTTCTTGTGTTTCGGAGCTTCTACTCTAATTCTGGTATTGTATATAAATTCCACATTAAAAACTTTATTATTGTTGTTTTTTGGTTCCAAATCGACGAAAAATAATGGTAGGGGCTCTTTTGTTACTCTGTGCCGGATGTTTAAGACATTTCTGACTGTGTGGCCTTGCCTTAATAATTCAGATTTTATTTGCTCTAAGGGTATAGAATGGTGTAAACCTCTTAGTACGACTCTATATGCTCTTTCTTGTTTGAGTTGATAGCTATGGTGTACTATTTTTTCTTCTCTCATGTAATTTATTATTTTTCTATAAGAATCAGGTGTTTTAGCATTTATTTTAACAACATTTTCAGGAAGAGTGGTAGTATAATATGTTTCATCTTCAGTAACTTGCGCTATAGAGTCAGTCATTGCTTTGTAGTCTATTACTCCGTAAACATAAATAGGGGGCGGCTTGGGATCTTTCGTTTGGGTATTTGGGTTGTCATGGTTTCTTTTACTGGTATGGATTTGGTTTGTATCTGCGTTTTCTTCTGAGAGTTTGAAACCTATTAGATGTGCTTACTGAAGCACCTTGCTCAGTAGTTTCTGCTATTTTTCTACGTTTTCTTTTTGATCTCGACTCTTTTAGTTGTTGCCCCGGACAAGCATTTGCATCACTTTCCATGTTTTCATCGTCACTTGTTGAAGACGGTAGGGAATAATCTATTCCTTCTTCGAAAGTTTTTGAGTGTATCTCTGGCTGCGGAGGAACTGAGTTTTGGCTCATTTGAGGTAAGGATAAATTTTGGAAATTAGATGGATGAGTGTACATATTTGGAAGAGGTGGGAATTGATTTTGATAATAGTGCATCATGTCTGCTGATACAGAGTTGTGTTGTTGCATATATTGATGATTTGGTTGCATTGGTATCATTGTATTTGAGGGTTGATTTATTTGTGCATTATATATATTGTTGACTGGACCGGATCCCTTCCCATTTCCAGCCAAAAACATTTTTATAAATGGATGATTAATATTTCTTGTCTAGTGCAATTGAGTCGCACCCAAGAATAATAAAATAAAAAACGTTTGAAAATAAATTGCTGATAAAAAGTCTATATAGTCTTTGTGTAATTCTAATTCTACTTAATAGTATATTTGGACACTTTGAATTTGGCAAATACTTACCCAGCTAGTGGATAGTGTAATGTTCTTGCTGGACCACTTTCACTATTTTTAAACGATGCTAATTCACTATTTTTGAGGTATTAGTACTCAACAAACAATGGCTGATGTTTACCATATCGTGGGTCAACTGCACAATTATAACTGATTTAAATTATTAATTTAGACTCTATATACTCACTAAATCCTATTTTTTTTAGATATTTTACATGACTTCATTTATTATGGCTTGGTACTTGCTAATTTGCTTATAACACCTTTTTCATTTTATTTTTTAACTTTTATAACATATTAGTGGCTAATAAGTTAATAAAACATGTTTATTTATATTCTTGTGCTACTCAACACACATTTTTGTTTTTTTAAACAAGTAGATCACATAATGTTTTTAAGGGGTGCTGTGAGCATCCCACGTGGCAGTTGGCGCCTTGCAAAGCCACGTGGCAGGTGCCGGGTTAAGAATGTCCAATCACTGAGTTGTCGATTCTAGACCTCAAAATATTAAGATTTAACCCATATCACTTAAATAAAATGAATTTACGGGCGTTTCGCCCCCGCCTTTTCGCCCCAGACCGTTTCGCCCCCGGGATTTTACCTAACATTTTTAACTAGTTGCATTGAGTTATAAATACAATGTTATTAATACATTTACCTATTGCTCATTTTTTTGTTTGTTTTTCTTAGAAGTGCTTTGTTAAACATATTTATAGTAGATAGACAGGATTAATACATAATTGTTCTCAAAAATCATTTTACATATTTTCTTACACAAAGGATTTTGTTCTCGGAAAACTAATTTTGCCTTACTTACAATTTACGGACCTAACCTAACCTAAGCTTAGAACAAAAAATGATCAATAGGTAAATGTATTACTAACATTGTATTTATAACTCAATGCAAATAGTTAAAAATGTTAGGTAAAATCCCGGGGGCGAAACGGTTTGGGGGCGAAACGGCTGGGGACGAAACGGCGGGGGCGAAACGGTCGGGGGCGAAACGGCGGGCGCGAAACGTCCGTATCCCAATAATGTGCCTCGTTACTCAGTTAATGGGTGTTTTATTTAAAAATTTAATAACTATGTTTACCGGGAACCCAGTACTTTAAAACAATTTGACATATCCTTGCCATAATTTGCAGAAAGTTTAGACACGGTACATACCATTAAATTATGACAGGCAAACGTTTCTGGCTACTACCAGAGGCGTACGACAGGGGACAGTGAATGGTTTGCCCTCCCAAAATTCTACGCCTCTATCGCAATTGCTATTTTATCACAATATTTTGATTCTCCAATACTGTCTAGTTAAATAACATGCTGTTTTTCGTAACGATAAAGTCATTAGTTTTCGAGATATTTCAAGTTTAAAATGAAACCGCACAGCAATTTTGATTAATGTATTGCGCTCTTTGATTTTTTTTAACTTAAAATATCTAAAAAATTAATGATTTATCGTTACGAATAAAGAGTATTATATTTACGTAGAAAGTATTGGAGAATCTAAAAATTGCAATCTATGTAGTCTTCAGAAAAGATGAAAGGTTTAGAAAAATATATGCTATAAAAATTTTAGAAAAGAAAATATTTAAACAGAGTTGTAGCGAGTTAAACAAAGAAAAAGGTGACTTTTTTTATTTTTACGATAAATTACGATTTTGACAATGTTCCCCAACTCAAAATTCAAAATAAAATTCATTTTCGTTTTCAACACCATCAAAAACATAAAATAAGACCAAAATTAGCCACTATGGTCAGTATCTAGAAAAATAAGCTTTAGTTTGGGTATGTTTAACGTCGATATTAAAAGTTTTACCAGTTTGTGTTTCTACGAAATATTTTGATCTAAGATTTTTCAGAAAACTTTTTTGTAATCTATATTTTAACATAAACGTAACTAAAAAGCTAAATTTCAAATTTCCTCACTAAACTATTGCGATTAAACTTCACGAATATGCACCTTTTATTAAAAAACAATTTCAGAACTATTATAAGAATAAGACTAAAAGCTTGAAACATGTCCCATTGTCTTCAGAAAGGTGAAAATATATACCGTGAAAATTTCATAAAAAAATATTAAAACCGAACAGAGCTGTAGCGAAACGCAAAAGACGTGATTTCTTTTTTTTTATTTTTAGGGTAAAATTGCGATTTTGACAATGTTTCCCATACAAAATTCAAAATAAACCTCATATTAGTTTTCAACACTACCAAAAACATAAAGTATGACCAAAATTAGACATTCACCATACCGTGGTCAGTACCTGGTCACTTTGGGGATGCGTGTCGGTCGCCTATTACGATTATTATTATTAATCCAGGGTAATAAGCTAGAAATAGACCATGTTTGGGACACTCAAAGATCCAGGTGGCTGACTACTTTTTTAGTTATTGTATACCTATAGGATGAAAACCTACCTGTTTCTTGCCTAGAGATCGCGTCCGTTTTTTAATTATTAGCAACTTAGTGCAAAAATCGCGATTTTTTAGATTTTTTGCACCCCATTCAAAAGCTAAATAGTTGACATAAAATTACAAAATTTAATTTTTTCGAACATTAAAAAACCTTCGAAATGCCGATTTTTGCAAAACTGCAAAATAAGTGAAAATCGTTATTTGTTAATAACTTTTACTAAAACTAACTTAGAACTTTAGTGTTTCACCTATAGTTGGGTATTGGGGTACTTAACAAACCCTCAAAATTTGAGACCGATCCATTAATTACTTTAAGAGTTATTCTAATTGTTTATCCCAGAGACGCTTATTTTGCAATAACATAAGATAGAAAATAATGAAGATATGGCAATTCTGCGTATGCCAAATAAAAGTAGAAAACTTATACTATCAAAATGTACTAAAAAACGATAAAAAAATTATCTAATATAGTCAAAAATCCTAATGCCAAATTTGTGAAATTTTGTACTTTAAAAACATTTAGAATAACTTTAAAAATATTGTCCGTAGAAAAAGTCATTTTACATACAAGAAAAGCTGGTATTTTACACGAATTTTTAAAAATGTAGTTCAATTGGTGACTAGTCGTGGTAAGAGAAGGGGGAGTTGGGAGCCGACAAATGCACGAGTTCAAAAACTAAAAAAAGCAAATTAAAACTATTATCATTTTCTATATCTCGGGATCTACTAAATATATTTTGATCGTTGATTTTTTAATTTGCATGTAATTTTTTTGTACATTACAAATATGCAATTTGTCTAGACATTTATTAATTAATAAACAGTCTAATTTGTTTAAACAATTTTTGAAAAAATAATTTTTTCCCAAAAATCCATGATTTTAATCATACTATCCCTATTAATCATAGAAAAAGTTAAGGTATACTTTAATAAATAAATTGTCTTCAATAAATAATTACCTAATAAAACTCATTTATTTATTAAAGTGTACTTTTACTTTTTCTGTGATCGTTAATGATACTATCATTCAAAAATAAATTTTTGTAAAAAAAGCATTTTTCAAGAATTGTTTAAACAAATTAGACTCTTTATTAATTAATAAATTTATAAACAAATTGCATATTTGTAATGTACGTAAAAATTGCATACCAGTTAAAAAAAGAAAGATTCCATTGAGTTGATCCGGACATACAGCAAATTATATTCGTTTGAAATTACTTTTTCGGTATTTTAACTCGCTGGATTTGTAGGTTCCCCCTAGTAATGGTTTGCACTACATTTTTGAAAAATCGTAGAGGGTGCTGTGAAGGTACAATGTTTGTGCAAATTTTTTAAGAAAAAATACAAATCCCCTTCTTTAAATGGCATTAATGAGATTCCTTATTTATTATAAACAAATTAGCTGTGAATTAAAAAAACATATGGCTAACTTTGTCCCAAATGAGCCCAGGCTAAATTTTTTTATTTGAAAATTCGTGTTAAAATACTATCTTTACGAATATATAAAAAGATTGTTTCTACGGACAACATTTTTAAAGTTACTCCAAATGTTTATAAACTAGAAAATTTTAAAAATTTGGCATTAGCATTTTTGACTATGTTAATCATTTTTTATCTTTTTTTAATACATTTGATACTATCACTCTTCTACTTTCATTTGGCATACTCAGAATTGCTCTATCTTCATTATTTTCTGTCTTATGTTATTGCAAAATAAAGATATCTGGGATAAACAAATAGAATAACTCTTAAACTAATTACTGGATCAGTCTCAAATTTCGAGGGTTTGTTAAGTACCCCAATATCCAACTTTGGGTGAAACACTAAAGTTCTAAGGTAGTTTTAGTAAAAGTTATTAACATATAACGATTTTCACTTATTTTGCAGTTTGCGTAGCAACAAATTAACTTTTTAAATTTAAAAAATCGGCATTTTGAAGGTTTTTTAATGTTCTAAAAAACTGAATTTTGTAATTTTATGTCAACTATTTAGTTTTTGAATGGGGTGCAAAAAATCGAAAAAATCGCGATTTTTGCACTAAATTGTTAATAGTTAAAAAACGGACGCGAACTCTAGGCAGGAAACAGGTAGGTTTTCTTCCTATAGGTCTACAATAACTAAAAAAGTAGTCAGCTACCTGGATCTTTGAGTGTCCCGAGAAAATCCTTATTACCCTGGACTATATGTGGTGTTAGTATGTTTAGGTTTCATCTGTCTATATCAAGCAGTGAGTTGTGAGATACGTGGTTTTGTAGCATCTTCATATAATGCAATACAATGTAAACAAATAGTTAACATGTGTTAATTATTAATACTAAATCAACTGACAGTTAAGGGGCTAGGCGCAAAATCTTGATCCAGTGGTCCAAATTCTAAGAAAACTATTAACTATTTTTGAAAAATTTAACACATAATTAAAGATTAGATACCTTGTTACCGAGGGCCGAAAGTACCTGAAAGCTTCTATTATTTTTTTAATAAGTTACAGAAGTGAAAATCAAAGAGAAAATTTAGTGTGATTGTAATTTCAAATAATTTATTCAAAAGAAACTTTTTGTTTATTCTAAGGCAGGCTTTCGGCCCTCGGTAATAATGTATTTTTTATTTTGCGTTTAAATTTTTCAAAAATGTTTATTAATTTTTTCAGACTCGAAAAAATGAATGCATTTAAATAGCATTGGAACAAAATTTTTGCACCCCTTAAGTAATAACTGTCATTGTAAAATGGTATATCTTTATAATTAAATTTAAATTATCCAAAACAATAAAACTTTCGGAACGTTTTCTCTTTTCTGAAGTTGGCTGGTATGTTTAGTTTGACTATAATGTCTTTTTTCGTTAGAAGATCTCTATGTTCCCTTCACCCGGGAGCTGTCGCGTCGTTAGAAAAAATCTAACATTTTATTCTTTTCCGTGATAACTTGATGAAAAATTTTGCAACATAACTTTTCACTCATAAGTGGCTCGAGGAATATTCTAGTAACGCGTGGGAATTTTTTTAATTTTTTGTTTATTTTTTTTTTGGTATAATTTATGGCTTTGGTGAAAACTAATTAGCTTTAAAATTGTTAGAAATAGATATTTTTAACATAACACGCAACTAAAAATATTATACAATTGAAATTTGTTTTAAATTCGTATTTAAATTCGTATTGTGAAATTTTTCTGTACGCGCGACTGCTTACGTGACAAAGGTGAGCGCGACTGCTTCGGGGTTAAAGTTAACTGAATTTAAGATTAGCAATAGGTAATATTTGTCCCAATTTGGACATTTGTCCCATTTGGGACACATATTATCTATTGATAATCTTAAATTTAAATCTTTAAATTGGCAATTACAAATTATCGAAAAATCTAATAGTAATATATTTTTTATGCTTTGTTGTCTACTCCAAGGCAACTCCTTCGATAATGCAAAATGGAATAAAATGTGGCATATACTTAGAGAATTGGGTACGGCAGAACGTATTATAATCTATTTTTACGGAAACTGTACGTAAATTAATAATACTGCTAATGTAAGAGTTAATGACGTGGTTTAGAAAAAGTTAACATTAAAATATGGAGTTCGACAGGGATCTATAATATCCCCAAATAAAAGACATAACTGGTTATTCATTCTCTGAAGCAAAACAACACGTACAGGAGAGAGATAATTGGATAAAAATAGTTAAATAAATTACATGACGCCACTACATCCTTATGAAGGAGAAAAGATAAATGATGAGAATAAGGTTTATTAGACTTTACTGTGTAGCTAGTTTCAATTACTATTAAGATGTTTTCACTTATGATGGTCTTATAAGATGTTAAACGTTATGAAATTGTTAATCTTTTTGGACAGTTTAAATTTTATAATAAAAAAAATATCCCATTAGGGCAGTCAATGAGGGTATTTGGCTTCGAATTCCATCCTACTACATCGATTTATTTGATATTTTCACAGTAAGTAGGAAATAGCTCAAGAAACAAAGTCTACCCTATGCCGATGTGCGCTTTTATCTTGGGGTGGTTCCCACCCCTTCTCGGGGGTGAAAAATTACACCTTTTCGGACGGATTTTTGCGAATACCTTAAAAACTATCCATCTAACAAAAAAACTGTATAAAATTTTCTGTAGGTTATAAAAAACAAAGAGATTTGTTTCTTCATAAATCTTCTAGTTAAAATGCAAAGAGGGGTATGGTAGGTAAGAAGAGTTTGTGTTTTTATCGGTTTATTCAACTTGAAATAACAGAGAAACTGTTGATTTTAGGTATATAATGATACTTCTTCATAAATCTTCTAGTTAAAATGCAAAGAGGGGTATGGTAGGTAAGAAGAGTTTGTGTTTTTATCGGTTTATTCAACTTGAAATAACAGAGAAACTGTTGATTTTAGGTGTATAATGATACTTATAACTTTTGCATGGCTTAAAAAGACCTTTAAAATGAGCGATACTAAATGTCGATCACATTCAAACTAAGCGAGATATTCTGCAAAAAAGTTGATTACTAATGTATTATAAGAAGAAATGAGAAGTATATTTAACCCCTTATCCATCAGAATTAAATACATCGTTTTCTTCTACAATGCTTTTTATTATAGTGTTATTTCTATGTTCGGAAAGTTGGACTGGATTAAAATGAACGGTTTTTGAAAAAAAAATAAGATTAAATTATAGAGCGCATTTTTAAATTTTCTTAAAAATCTTCCTTTTCCTCCATAAAAAAACTCGAAACAGATAAGAGATACGAAAAAAGATATCGCACAAAAATGTAGGGCTTTTTCAGATATAAATTTCCTTTTTATTTTTCATTACTGTATCTCTTATCATTTTCAAGTTACATGAAAAAAAAAGGAATATTTTTAAGAAAATTTAAAAATGCGCTCTATGATTTGATCTTTTTTTTGTTAAAATCGTTCATTTTAAACCCGTCCAACTTTTTGAACATAGAAATAACACTATAATAAAAGATATTGTAGAAGGAAAACGATGCATTTACATTTTGTATATTTACATATCTCGCTTAGTTTTAATGTAATGGACCCCTAATATAGCTCATTTTAAAGGCCCTTTCAAGCAAAACAAAAGTATTAGTAGCATTATACACCTAAAGTTGACCGTTTCTCTGTTATTTTAAGTTGAATACACAAATTTGAGAATGTACCGAAAAATAAACTATTTTGACCTACCATATCTCTTTTTGTATTATAACTAACTATGTAGAAGATTTATGCAGGCAAGTGCCTCTTTGTTTTTTTTTTATAATCTACAAAAATGTTTAATATAGTTTTTTTATTTAGATGCATAGTTTTTAAGGTATTCGCAAAAAACCGTTCGAAAAGGTATTATGTTTCAATGAAAATGGCCAATTTTCAACAACTAATATCTCAAGAAGTATTGAGTTTTCAAAAAAAAATTATAGAACAGTTCTTGCTTAGAATTCGGTTCTCTAGCGAATTCCGTGGTAATTTTAACCAAAAATTTTTCCACCCCTAAGAAGGGATGGGAACCACCCCCAAGATAAAAGCACACATCGGCATGGGGTAGAACTTTGAATTAGGAGATAAGTAGAGGCTAAGCCAAAATGTCATTAAAATTCATGCAGTAGGATAGAATTCTGAGGTAATATCCTATTCTTGCTCCCATTGACTGGCGTACATTCCAAATAAGAAGTTTTACCTCATTGTAATTTTTTTAAACTATGAAATATAGCCAGTCACTGGGATCTCCTCATTTATTTATTTAGTACTAAATCATGTATTAATCCCAAATACACGCCTCAGATAGTGTTACATCCATTTAAACCGATAAATATTTGAAATCTGATGAACCGGAAATTATTTGGTTTGCAAAATGTCCACGGAGTCATGCATTTCATAGAACGTTCGGCTAAATTGTTCGTTACGCCCCTTGTGACATCATATTTTATGCATTTATGAATTAAATGCACAGTAAAATTTGATTTAATTAAATTTAAATAAAATAAGGAATATAATAGTATAAAACCTATAGTCCAGGGCGCATCTGTTTTGAGATGGACGTTGAGAGGTGACTCAAATTTTTTTGCAGAAATTGCTTGAAAATAAATCAAATATTAATATTTGAGTTATCCTCCCTCTCAAAAAGGTCCGGAACATTGTTTAAATAATCAAAATATCAAAAAATTAAGGAAAAATTCGATTTTTTCTTCGTTTTTTGATTATAACTTTAAAAGTATTCATTTTCGAGAAAAGTTATACTGACATAAAAGTTGCGTAATTCAATTTCCTACAATATAGAATTGGTTAAAAATTTAAAAAATAGTCACCCTAGTTGCAAAATAGCAATAATTGCGAAAAAATCATACAAAAACAAGTATTTGCATTTTACGTTTTTCAACCATTTTTGCTAAACTTAGGACCTTCATATTTCATCCAAAAAAACTTTATAATATAGTAAAACAATACTGCAAATTTCATTAACATCGGTTCAACAGATTTTGCAAAATAAATTTTGCAATCCAGCTTTCGCAAAAAAAATTCATTTTTTCAAAATGTTACAGGACTGAAAATAAAGCAGATAGCAAGTTGAATTTTTTTTTGCTTATAGAGGTATACTGTACCTTTCATTTGCAATTTGCAAAATGAAAATCGATTAATTTCCACGAGGTCAGGAAATTTTTTAAATAAACAATAATTTTTAGTGCTACGCGCAGGACAGCGGTGTTCGATTCACACAAGTTGATTTCCACCAAAATTTCTTCCAACCTTTATCTGATATATTATTTTCTTACTCTATATTTTGTTGTATTTTAATATTTTAATTCCACAAAAATCAAACAAATTTTATTATTGCTTGTGAAATATTGTTTAAACAATTGCATATGTTTAAAAATAATAAACTCTTATTCTCCAAGATAAAATATATGAACAAAGAAAGTTTTCGCTAAAAAAGTGTTATTTCAAAGGATATAGTATGTGTTTTTATTTTGCAATAAACAAATTTATTTATTTATATCGAAATTTAATAAAAATTAAAATGTATCAATCATTATCAAAGGTCATTGGAATGCCCAATCAGATCAAACTATCCGCTGTCCTGCGCGTAGCACCAATAATTAATGTTCATTTAAAAAAATTCCTGACGCCGTGGTGTTAATCGATTTTAATTTTGCAGAATTGCAAGTAAAAGGTACAGTAAACTTCTATACGCAAAAAAAATTTCAACTTGCTATCTGCTTTATTTTCAGTCCTGTAACATTTTGAAAAAATGAATTTTTTTTACGAAAGCTGGATTGCAAAATTTATTTTGCAAAATCTATTAAGCCGATCTTAATGAAATTTACAGTATTGTTTTAATGTATCACAAAGTTTTTCTGGGTGCAACATGAAGGTCCTAAGTGTAGCATAAATGGTTAAAAAACGTAAAATGCGAATACTTGTTTTTGTATAGTTTTTTCGCAATTATGGCTATTTTTCTACAAGGGTGACTATTTTTTAAATTTGTAACCAATTCTATATTGTAGAAAATTTAATTATTCAACTTTTATGTTAGTACAACTTTTCTCGGAAATGAATACTTTTAAAGTTATAATCAAAAAACAATGAAAAAAATCGAATGTTTCCTTAATTTTTTGACATTTTAATTATTTAAACAATGTTCCGGACCTTTTTGAGAGGGAGGATAACTCAAATATTATTATTTGATTTATTTTTAAGCAATTTCTGCAAAAAAATTTGAGTCACCTTTCAACGTCCAAATGTACTAATATTTTTACAGATGCGCCCTGGTCTACTAATACTATGTGCTGACTGTACAGGGTATTTCGAAATAAGTCTTATAAGCTTTAAGGGACAATTTTACATGAAATACTAATTACAGTTTGCTCAATAAACTTATGACCAGAAATGCTCAAAAACTGACAATTTATTTATGCTCTGAAATCGGTTGAGATACCGACGGTTTAAAGGTAAAAGGTTGTAACCCACAAATCCACTTTTTTCAGGAAGTAAAAAAAACGTTCCGTTTAAGTAATTTTATGAGGAATTAACTTAATATATTTTTTTTAATTTGTAAGTCAATAATCAATCTATATATTAATGAAACAAATTACATATTAGGTTAATTTCTCATCAAATTCTTTAAATGTAACGTTTTTTCTATACAGTGATGATCGTACCTACTAACAACCGACAAAATAACGCAAAAGATGAAAAACATATATTAAGTTTTGAGACAAAAAGGGATGAACCTAGTAGAGGTGTTAAATTTAGCGACAGAAACTTAAAAATAGACATTATATTGGTTGTTTCCCGCCTTTAGACGTATCGGATGAGTTTGAGAAATGCCACTGTCACAGTGACAGTTTTAGTTGACATACTCCTCTGATACGTCTAAAGGTGGGAAACAATCAATATAATGTCAATGTATGTATACAGGGTGGGGCATTAGTGTGACAAAGTCCAATTACTCATTTGTCGTAGGAGATACAAAAAAAGGTATTGAGGTAAAAGTTGGGGCACACATAGTACCATAACTTAAAAATATTTTTAAATATACAGGGGAGTACGTATTGACAGGGTGACACAAACTTATGTTTTTTTAAATGGAACACCACCCTGTATATTTTTACATTTTTGGATTCTCCTCAATATTTCCTTTTTAAAAATATATAATTGTGTAATATTATACGAGGTAGTTTAAAAGTTAATTACGTTTTTTTGTTAGTTTCGTAGCAACATCTACACCCTGTAGAATTGTAGTAATTTGACATTAAATTCTCTATTAATATTCAAACGATTTTTAACCTTTAACTACACGCGCTGGCGTACTTTGTACGCCAGATATAGGAACTCTACTGGAAATATATTTAAAAATTTAATTTTTGACCTTGCTTATTTTTCTAACCTATCACTGGAATGTGTTTTACAATTTGGTTTTAGTTTCGTTATAATCGGCGTTCTGGAAAGATCGTAATTTACATTTTATTATTTGTTGTTTCCGGTGGTGGACAATATACCCCAGGATTATATTACTATAAGTCGTAATATAAGTACATATTTTAATTGTTTTTTAGTCATTATGGCAAAAAATATATTTTTCCACCTACCTCTACCGAAAGTATACTTTTCCAGACCTGATTGTAGGGAGCAAAGTTGTACTTTTCCTCCCTAGGGAGGAAAATATTTTTCCTCCCTAGGGAGGAAAAGTAAAAGTGACGTCATGGTATTTAATTCATGAAATATAACTTATTGACGCCCTGTACAATATCTATTTTCTATTACGAAGTATCTATACATTTTAACGTTTATTTATAAAACACCCTGTATTTTGCAGAATGGTAAAAAACAGTAAATTGTTATTTTGATTTAACAATGTTTACATTAATAATTTGACTTATATTTGACAGTTGACAGTTATATTGTACATACTTGTTAGTTTTAGTTCTCATAAATTTTGTTGGTTAGTTACATAAATAAATTAAGTAAAAATGAAAAAATGACTTGTTATTTGAGGAAGGTGGAAAAACCATATGTATAACATGGGAGTAAAGTGTCTTTTCCTCCCTTGAATGATTACTGCCCTCCGCTACGCGTCGGGCAGTAAACTTCATTCTCGGAAGGAAAAGTTACACTTTCCTCCCTTGTTATACAAATAGCTATTTCTTTGTAAACAATACTTTTTCTCCTGTAAAAAATCACATTTAAAAAAATTTTTTATTAGTAATTTTATTTATCATGGCATCCAGTTATTCCATGATTCCAGTTATAAATCCCAATTGGCTTACTGAAAAGGAACTCCAAGTACTCACTGATGCCGAATAAGGTTTATAACAAACAACTAAGTGTATTTTTTCAAAAAAAATTAAACAAATCCGCTGTTTTTAAGTGTATTTTCTTGTGGCGTACAAAGTACGCCACGCGTGTAATTATGTTATAACTTGATGCGCGAGTAGTTAAAGGTTAATATAGTCTACTACTGTTAATCATTAACAGTATAGCGAAATGTTACATTCTAGTATACAGGGTTGGTCGAAATTCGGAATGAGTATTTTCTTAGTTTTCGTAAATAGAACACCCTGTATTTTAGTATTGTAATGAAATGATACTTTATGTTACTATTTTATTTCTTAAGCATTCCCTATACCTAAGTGCTTTAATTTGTAAGTTATTCGTGATTCTTTAAGCCAAATATTAATTGCAACAAAAATTACGTGACATTTTATTGGGTGGCCGTGAATATATCCAATCAAAAATATTTTTTCGAAAAAAAAATACATAATAATCTAACCTGATCCTTAATTTATTAATATTGGATGAGATATCCAAATACATTCGTAGTTAAGGTTGTTGGTGCTTAAAGAATTAATCAAGCATACAAAATTCTCCCTAGTTGGCTATGACCCAAAATTTATTTAAACATTTGACATTATACTATTTATGTAGTTCCAGTTGATTTGTTACCATCACTAATATTAATTTTTCAAATGAGAAACGGATTAAAATGGCTTTGTGCTAGGAGAGTATAACAAAATTAAGCTACTTGCAATAAAAATTTATCATCAGCAATTCCCTGATAGACGACAACCAAAAAGAGAAATTTTTGAACGTATACTAAAACGGTTTCAACAGACTAGATACTTAGATTGTAAGAACGGTTGTACTAACATGAAGATCCTCAGTGACACTAAGGATTACATTTAATTCCTGTTTTCTTCACTTACAATAGTTTTTGTTCGATCAGATTTATCATCATCTAAGTTTCCGGTCCGTTAAAATCGTTCTAGTATATTTTTAAACGTTTCTCTTCTTAGTTGTCGTCTATCAGGAAATTTCTGATGAAAAATTCTTATTGCTGATAGCACATTTTTGTTATATTCCATTAGCACAAAAATCTTATCAGTTCCTCATTAGAAAAATTCATATTAGTAATGGTAACAAAGCAACTGGAACTAAAAAAATAGTATAATGGCCAATTTTTAAGGAAATTTAGTGTCATAGCCGACTAGGTAGAATATTGTATGTTTTTATTAATATTTTGCGCACCAAGAATCTTAACTACGAATTTATTTGGATATCTCATCCAATATTAATAAATTATGGATCAGGCTAGATTATTATGTATTTTTTTTTCCAAAAATTATTTTTGATTGAATATTTTCACGGCCACCTAATAAAAATTCACGTAATTTTTCTTGCAATTAATGTTTGGCTTAAAGAATCACGAATAACTTACAGATTAATGTACTTAGGTATACTGAATACTTAAGAAATAAAAAAGTACCATAAAATATAATTTCATTACAATACTAAAATACAGGGTGTTCTATTTAAGAAAACTAAGAAAATACTCATTCCGAATTTCGACCAACCCTGTATACTAAAATTTAACATTTCGCTATACTGTTAATGTTTAACAATAGTAGAATATATTAAAAATTGTTTGAACATAAAATAAAAATTTGATGTCAAATCACTACAATTCTACAGGGTGTAAATATTGCTACGAAATTAACAAAAAAACGTAATTATCTTTTAAACTACCTCGTATAATATTACAAAACCATATATTTTAAGAAAGGAAACATTGAGGTAAATCCAAAAATGTAAAAATATACAGGGTGTTCTATTTAAAAAAACATAAGTTTGTGTCACCCTGTCAATACGTACGCGCCTGTATATTTGAAAATATTTTTAAATTATGGTCCTATCAGTGCCCCAACTTTTATCTAAATAACTTTTTTTCGTATCTATTACGACAAACGAGTAATTGGACTTTGTCATACTAATGCTCCACAGTGTATGTTCGTATCGCTAATTTTAACTCTTCAACTAGTTTTATTTCTTTTTATCTCACAATTTAATATGTTTTCCATCTTTTGCGCTATTTTGCCGGTTACTAGCGCGCTCATCACTGTATACATATCGCGTTAAAACGTGCGCCGACGTCTTGCGATTCCTAATATATATCCTTCCCTATTTGTCCACAGGTCATTCTCCAGGTCTCCTTCTCTCATCTCCTTATCAACATCTACTCGCCAACTTTTCCGTAGTCTTCCTCCTCTTCTTGTTCCTTTTGTGTTCCACTGTAAAATTTTCTTTGGGATTCTATTATTACGAATTCTTTGTATATGCCCGTACCATATTAATAATTGTTTACTTCGTATTTAATCTGTGATATCATGTTTATTCCCATCATTTGTCTGATTCTTTCATTTGTAACCCTGTCTGGATTCGACTTTTCCGCCGCTCTTCTCCAGTAATCCATCCCCGTGGCTCTTAATTTTTGTTCAATTCCTTCTTTAAATCGCCATATTTCGCAGCTATAAATTATTATGCTCTTTACTATCTTCTTCTTGATGTGCCTTTCCGTGACGAATGCTGGCGGTCATCATGGCAATCTTCACTTTATCTGCAGCAACGCGGAAAAGCTGCACATATGTTGTGTTGAACCAGGTTCTGAAGTTCTTTAACCAAGTTGTTCTTCTTCTTCCTGGACCTCGTTTTCCAAATATTTTTCCTTGCAGGATGGCTTGTAGGAGGGCATATCTGGATTCATTTACCATAATGTGTCCAAAATATTCCACCTTTCAAAATTTGATGGTGGTTAGTACCTCTCGATTCTTCCCCATTCTTCTAAGGACATCCTCATTTATGACCGATCAGTTCATGGGATTTTAAGAAATCTCCTTTACTATAGAGTCCTCGTATTCTCTTTTTGCTTTTCCGTTTATTGTTTTGTCCTATAAGACTCCATTCAACATTGATATTATTGTCATTCTTTCCTTCATATTTCTATCAAGTATTGCTTCATCGAATGTTCCATCCTTTGTTATTTTCTTCCTCAAGTATTTATACACATTTGCGTGTTTGACTCTGTGACCATTTGATAGTTGTAAGTTTTGTTTTGTTCCCCAATACACATGTCGTCGGTATACAGCGAAAACCAGGTAAATGACAAATTTTAAAATATTGTATTAAAATACAGTAAAACCCAGTAACTGATACGACTTACCATTCAGCAGATAATTTGTGTGATAAAGAAATAAGTTACACATAACCAACTTTTCATTCAAGTAAAACAATATATCGATACTTACTTCCACAAAATTAAAGTTCTGTTGCATGTAAAACCAAGTATGCGCACATATATTATTTTGCCAGACAACAATATATTTCTACTGTTGTACACCATATTCAGTAAAAAGGTGATAAATGTCTTTAATACATTTTACATGTATATTAAAATTTCTCATTCATATCGACTGGTAAAATCGATAGTATCGACTATGTTTCTTTGAATGGTCAAGAGGTACAGGTATGTGAGAAGTTTTTTTGAAAGACACTGGGTCTATTGAATAAAAAGAAGTATCTGCTTTAAAGAAATGACTTTATTCAATTACCATTAAGTAAATACTTAAATACTTTTAAGTAAAAGCAAATACTTCTTTTTATTCAATAGACCCACTTTGTATATCAGCGTCGTTAATGCAAGATGTAAGAAAAATTGATGTTCTATGTTGTTATGCAGATACGGGCAAAAGAGGCAAGCATATACTGCCAAATAAAACAAGCAATGAAAACCGAAAAATTGTGAAGGCTCATATTGAGTCTTTTCCAACCATGGTCCCACATTATATTCGTCAAAGTTCGAAGCGTAGATATTTGAAAAAAAAATTTAGTATAAGGAAAATGTATCAACTTTATATAAATGATTGTCAGCTGAAAAAACCGAAAGATATTAGCGAAATTCCATACCGAAGAATATTTTCTAACGACTATAATTTAAGCTTTTTTGCCCTAAATAAGATTAATGTTTAGTTTGTAATAAATAATATTTATTAGCCCTATCATATTATGGCTAATCCAACTAAGAAACCGGATTTAAAAAAACAGTTACAGACAACATCAGAAAAAAATAGAAGTATGAAATCTCGAAAAACGAAATGATAAGAAAAGCTCTAATCAACAACGGAATTTTGTTTCAATCACTGTCGATCTACAGGCTATACTACAGATTCCAGATTAACTGGACAATTCATATGTTCTTCCAGAAAATTATGGGTCTACAATTTGTGCGTAAATGAAGCCGCATTACCAAATGTAGCTTACCGTTTTGCCTGGTCAGAAATTAACGGTAGACGAGGAAGTTCTGAAATAGAAAGCATTATACTCAAATACTTATCAAAATGTGTCCCAGAATATGTAAGCAAGTGAAATAAGAAGTGTATTTTCTTATACCTGCGGAGGACAGTATCGTAACATTAAATTTTTAGAGTCGGGACATTCTTGTATGGAAGTTGACTCGGAATATATAGCAGCATCTAAACCGCTAGAAATCAGGTCTCCCTATGGTATGCCAGAATACTTGTCTGTTTTTTCAAAATGCAAGAGAAACAAAAAATGTCAAGGTCAGTGATAAAAAAGTATTAACAGAATCCATTTCAATTATGAGGCATCACCAAGCTTCATTTCCTTATTGATACTGCACGGCACTCAACAAGAAAAAAGCAAGCTGAGTTATCAACTAACATAAGCATGCTTATGTTAGTCGATAAAAACTTAAGCAACTTTATGATAGAACTTCGTTAATTAGCATAGCAAAAAAACAGAGATTTGTTACTGATATTTGATAAGGGAGTGATACCGTAGGAATATAACAGGTGGTATCGTATTTTACGATGCCAATGGCATCGTGTCAGATCCTGCTTTCAGTGACTAATCTGACGAGTAATACGCATAGTGATACTATTTTCTTGTATCTATAACACGTTTAAAATACATTTGTTTTTTCTATAAAACTCCCTATCATTTATGTAAATAATATCCATATACAACTACAAACAGCACTGAATAAAATGTTCAGGTAAAACCAGTTAAATGTTATAATTATCGACTAATCCCTTAAAAACATTGCTATTAACTAGTTAAAGCCTCATATTCCGATCACAAAACTACAAAATATTATATTTGGTTTATTATATTTGTTATAAATGTGTAATTTTAAGGGTAACTGATTAATTTAGGTTTACAGGTAAAACCAGGTAAGTGACTTCATCTCCATCTTTTTCAAACTACTGATAGAATATCATTTCTGATATATGCATCTTTCACTAGAATACCGAATATCAAACACAAGTTGTCCTCTTAATTCAAAATAAAACACTAAACTTTAAAAACGTTTTTCTCGGTTTTGGTATTTCGGCATTTACCTGGTTTTCGCTGTATACCGACGATGTATTCTGTTTTTTCTAGGGTTACTTCTAGGCCCCAACTAAAGTATTTCTCTACGAGTTTGCGTGTCATATACGGGGTGTTTTATTAATAATTGTCCATATAGTAACTGGAGAAACCTTAGCACAAAATACGAAGATTTAACCTAAAACACTTAAATAAAATGTGGTTCCTTACTGAGTTACAGGGTGTTTTATCTAAAAATTTAAAAATTATTTTTGCTCAGCGTTTTCAAACTATTCGACGTATCCTTTTCATACTTGGCAGAAAGTGCGACTACTAGACACACTACTAAATTATGATAAACAAAGGTTTCTAGCTACTACCAGAGGCGTACGACAGGGGATGGTGAATGGTTTACCCTTCTCAAATTCTACGCCACTGGAGAAATTACTATTTTAGTTCCATTTTTAGATTCTCCAATACTTTCTACGTAATTAATATACTCCTCATGGGTAACGATTAAATCATTCGTTTTCGAGATATTTGAAGTTAAATATGAAACGGCACAGTTATTTTGATTAATTTATGATATATGATTCATATTACGATTAAAATTTAAAAATTATTTGTACTCAGTACTTTAAAACTATTTGGCGTATCATTATCATATTTGGCAGAAAGTGTAGGTACTGTACACCCTACTAAATTAATATAAATAAACGTTTCTAGCTACTACCAGAGGCGTACGACAGGGGGTAGTGGCTGGTTGACACTTCCCAAAGTCTACGCCACTGACGAAATTGCTATTTTATTGTAATTTTTTGATTTGGCAATACTTTTTATGTAAATAATATACTATTCATTTGTAACGATAAAATTATTAGTTTTCGAGATATTTGAAATTAAAAATGAAGCGACACAATACACTGATCAGAATAACCGTGTCGTTTCATTTTTAACTTCAAAGATCTCGAAAACTAATAACTTTATCGTTACGAATGAAGAGTATATTATTTTCATAGAAAGTATTGGAGAATCTAAAAATTTAACTAAAATAGCAATTTCGTCAGTGGCGTAGAATTTGGAAAGAGTCAACCATTCACTTTCCCCCGTCGTACGCCTCTGGTAAGAGCCAGAAACGTTTGTTTAACATCATTTAGTAGTTTGAACAGTACCTATACTTCCTGCCAAGTATGAAAAGGATACGGCGAATAGTTTTAAAATGCTGAGCAAAAATAATTTTTAAATTTTTAGGTAAAACACCCTGTAACTCAGTAAGGAACCACATTTTATTTAAGTGTTTTAGGTTATATCTTCGCATTTTGTGCTAAGGTTTCTCCAGTTACTATATGGACAATTATTAATGAAACACCCTGTATTCTACATCGTCTATATTATCTTGTGCTATAATAATTTGGTCGTTGGCAAATGATAGTGTATATAATGTTGTATCATCCATCGTGAGGAATATCTATGTTTCGGCATTTCCGCTAAGTCGCTAGCGTTAGATCTACGTATATTTTCAACAACGTTGATGATAGACAGCATTCTTGTTTTAGACTTTCGTTATTCCGAATCCTGTTGTTAGGCTATGTCCCATTTTGATTTGCGATTTGCTATTATTTTAGAATGATTTTAAGGCTTTTAATAATTCGACATTCATGTAAGAGCCTTATACAGTTTCCCAGAGTTTGCTTAAGGAAACCTTATCGTAAGATTTCTTTAAGTCAACGTAAAATATATCAGTTTCTTTGTTATATGCTAGTTACGTTTTTTCTACTTCCTGAAAAAAGTTGATTTGTGGGTTACAATCTTTTACCTTTCAACCGGTGATATTCAAATAAAGTTTGGTTGGTTTTTGAAGGGGTAGTTATTGCATATTTTCGACATAAAATTAAAAATTTTATATTTACCATTGGCGCTCATATGGATGATAGAATAAAAAAACAATTTGTTTTTACCCATATATCTTGATGGCTCATAACATGACGTAATATGACCTTTGATAAACACTGATGTTGGAATCTTAATTCCGAAAACTTTCTGTTGTGATGTAGCCTTTTTAGGGATTGTTTTAAATGTACCTTTTACAAAGAGAAATTTTACAATTTTTTTTAATAAATACACTTCTAGAATAAAAAGGACCTAATGTATTTGAGGGATCAAATATTTAATAGTAGAAAAGGTAATATAAGTGGAAGAAATTATCAATAGTGCCTATTAGACGAGCGGCACAACACTAATTTGCGACTTACAAATCGAAAAAGCGACTATGATAGGTGAATGGCAAATTTTCTCATTCTTTATGTTTTCGCGGTCGCTGAATCCCAATATAAAGTTTATTTTTATCTAGAATTGGGGGAACATATTCAAAAATCAAATTTTAACCAAAAATGCGAAAAATAAATTTTGATGGTTTTTCAACCTAACTCGCTGTATCTTTGTTTTGGTTGCTGTAAATATTTCCCTTTGAAAATTACTGTATCATCTTTGAAGTATTTATATAACAATGGGATAAAAAAAAAATAAAAAAAAAGTTGTTAATTTTTAAACATTTTGTCGTCGAATTTCGATAGTTTCATGTTTACTTAAAAAAGTTGAATGTCATACTTTTCAGTTTTTAATTTTAATCAAAACAACATTAAACCATAAGTAAGTAAGTCATGGAGAAGTTTTCTGGAAAATTTCAAGTAAAAATATGCTATAGGAAAAAAGTTATGTGACTTAAGATGGGCGGCACACCCCAAAAAACGCTTATTTCTTGAGATACTCACCATGATGTGTTGAATAGCTAATTTTGATCAAACTATATATTTTTAATCGTGCTGAAAACGAGAATGAGGTTTATTTTAAATTTTATGCAGGAATAGTAATTTTACTCTAAAAATAAAAAAAAATTAAATTACCTTTTTTTGCTTTTTTCTGAAATTTTTAAATGTATATCTCTCATATTCATGAAGATAACGGTATTTGTTTTAGTCTAAGAGCTGGGAGCGGATTTTGTACGTGATAAGTAATATGGAAAAACTATACGTGGATATGTTGAATTAGTTGTGTACATGACTTTCACCAACGGCCGGAAACCAGAGTTGGGGCCGAGGGTAGTTATAAGGGGTCAAAGTCGCGGTTTTTATAATTTTTTTATGACGCTCATGATGAGATAGTGCACCAAAATTTGGGAATAAGTAGGTTATGACGTACCTAAGCAAAAAATCTCTAGGGGCGCAACGCTGCGTGGTCGACAAAGGGGTGGGGGTAGGGGTGAATATAAAAAATATAAGGGGCTTTTTGCGACGTTCGTGATGGAGATAGTGCACCAAAATTAGGGAATAAGTAGAACATGGCATAAGTAAGTATTATCCCCAGAGCCAGAAACCAGAGTGTGGGAAGAAGGTAGTTATAAGGGGTCAAAGTCCCGTTTTTTATTATTTTTTTTGTGAAGCTCATGTATTTTTTATATTCACCCCTTATATTTTTTATATTCACCCCTACCCCCACCCCTTTGTCGACCACGCAGCGTTGCGCCCCTAGAGATTTTACTTAGGTACGTCATGACCTACTTATTCCCAAATTTTGGTGCACTATCTCATCATAAGCGTCATAAAAAAAATTATAAAAACCGCGACTTTGACCCCTTATAACTACCCTCGGCCCCCACTCTGGTTTCCGGCCGTTGGTGAAAGTCATGTACACAACTAATTCAACATATCCCCGTATAGTTTCTTCATATTACTTATCACGCACAAAATCCGCTTCTATCTCTCCGACTATTTTAATATTTCAGTCTTTTTATACTTAAAGTTACGAATTTTTTAAAGTAAAAGGTGGAGATTTCTGAATTGCAAAGTTTAATCGCAAAAGTTGAATTACAAAATTTGAAATTTAGCTTTTTAATTAAGTTTATGTTAAAAACTAGAGTCCAACTAACAAAATGTTTTATAGACAAAAAAATGGTGCATCTTTTAATTTTAAAAAAAGTGTGATTTAATTTTTTCTTTATTTTTAGGCTCAAATTGCGATTTGGACAATGTTCCCCCACTTAAAATTGAAAATAAACCTCATTTTCGTTTTCAGTACAATCAAAAACATAAAGTATAATATTAGCCATTCACCACACCGTGGTCAGTATCTTGAAAAATAAGCGTTTTTGGGGGAGTCCCACTCGTCTATAAAGTCACTTTTTTCCTTTTCAAAATTTGACATGACATTTTTCAGAAAACTTCTTCGTGAGTTACGTTTTAATTCTGTGTTGGTTAAAATTACAAACTAAAAAGTTTGTCACTCAACTTTTTTAAGTTACCCTGAAACTAACGAAATCTGACGACAAAATGTTTACAAATTAACTACTCCCCTTTTAATTTTTGCTAAACATTTCGGACAAATTTTATTGTTATCTAAATACTTCAAAGATGATACAGTAAAATTTTCAAAAGCAGATATTTACAGTAACCAAAGGTACAGCGAGTCAAATTTGAAAAATCATCAAAATAAATTTTTCGCATTTTTGCATAAAATTTGATTTTTCAACATGTTTCACCAATTTTAGATAGAAATGAACTTCATACTAGGACTCGGCGACCTCGAAAACCTTGTATCCTGAAAATGTACCTCTACCATATATTGGCTCTTAATGCAGGGGAGTTCGTTAAGGGGAGGCCGAAAAAAAATCTATCCTTAGAAAAACTCGAAATCGTCAGATTAAGATAAGGTAAGTTAAGTACATGCAAAACAGTGTATATTTCAAAAATCTGAAGATGTGAGCGGGGCGTTAGAAAATGGGTGAGTCCCAAAGTTTCACAAGAAAAAAGCGAATATTTCGTGAAATGAACATCAGATCGAAAGAGTGAAAAATACCCTTATTCAATACTTTGATAGAAAAATCTATCGAATGGCACCAAACACGACACCCACGGAGGTGAGGTGGGGGTTACTTTAAAATCTTAAATGGGAGCCCCCATTTTTTATTCCAGGTTTAGATTCCTTACGTAAAAATAAGTAACTTTTATTCGAGACATTTTTGCGAATTAAGGATAGATGGCGCTATAGTCTAAAGAAGCGATTAGTGGAAATGGAAAATTAAAATAAAAATGGAAAGTCCCCACTAAAATGGAAAACTTAACTTTTTTTAGTTTTAGGACCTACTCTTTACAACCCAATAGATCCCCATAACGCTCGAGTGACTGCACATTAAGCGTACTTTGCTCCCCTACCATAGTGGGACAGCCGGATTTGGTTCGCTTCGGGATACACCACAGGAAGCTGTGAAGACACTGAAAAGTAGAAACCTGGGAAAGCTGATGGTGGTGGCCCCCGAATCGAATTAAATATGAAGCTGTCTTTCCTTATTTTATTTACAGTTTATGTACATATAGTATTTTTACTACAAAAGCAAGATTACGTAGGTCAAAATTTCTGACGTAAAAGCACTGTTAAAACATTAGAATGTGACTTTTCATCATGGCCACGTTAATGTCACTACTTGTCAAATATTTTTCTTTGTTTTTGTTTACTATAAAAATAATATCTATAATTCTTCATTCTAATTAATGATGTCAATCGGATTTCATCGATTGCCGAAATTAATTATATGCCAAAATATTTGTTAATGTTAACGAAAATAATGATATTCCATAACATCAACTCTAGAATTGAAAGTGTAGCACAGCTAAAATACGACACCAACACGGAACTGCCCGATCTTGTATAAGCGTCCACATGGTATTTTAATAAAAAAAAAACGTAATCGCGATTACATTAAGAATTTTAGGATTATAATAATTAAGTAACCAAAAACATTTATTATTATCAATAATATAAATTTTCTAAAACAATTATTTAAGTTCAACATTCCAAATATAATAATTTTAGTTAAATATTTTAGACATTCGTACACTACTCATACATTCAAACGCAAATGACAGTTCAGTGTTACTGGTTGCGGTCAATTATGCTGTGAGCTGTGAAATAATCTATTTTAATTATTATAGGTACCTACACTATAATAATATTGTTGCTAATTACAGTGGGAGATCATATTATTAGAGCCACCTAATAAAATTCAATGTTTTAGAGGAAGAGTATATAATTGAGCTGTATCATATATTAATGGATTTGTTTCCATAGGGCTTTTCATCGATTGTCATTTGTTTCGAGCTTCTGTCATGTGTCACATAATATTAATATATCTACGTCATACGTCTTTGGTTTGTATTATTGTATATACCAATAACGTATGTCGTAGATATATTAATATTATGTGACACATGACAGAAGCTCGAAACAAATGACTGTGAATGAAAAGCCCTATTGGCTGTCTTGTTACACTTTATGAAAGTGCAATAAATAGTCTGACAATAGTGGCAACACGCATGTGTGGCAATTCGTGACTCAGATGCCATTGTTTGTCAGTGCTGCCCAGCCTAGCTTACAGCTCGTGTGCCTATTATTTTGTATCCTTGGTATTTAGAGTTATAATAAACTTTGCGAGTTTCCATTGCTCTATAGTGATATTCTGACAGGCCTATACTATTTTTTGTGAATTTAGTAAAAATTGCGCGTTCGTTACACTAGTGATACCTGAACATCATGGGAAATACAAAGACATCTCACCAAGGAAAATAGCAGAAATAAAAACTTTAATATTCAATACTAACCACTAAAACAGAAACGTAGCATTAATTTCTAAAGTTTCAAAGGCAACGTGGACCGTATAAAGAAAAAACTTACATACCATTATTAAACAAAAGTAAAATTTTCTGAGGTTGCTCTAATAATATGATCACCCACTGTAATATATTTCGGCAAGTATTGAAAACCAATTCACATAATTAATTAGAATAAAAAATTATAGATGTTATTTTTATAATAGGCAAAAACAAAGAAAAATATCTCTGACAAGTAATGACATAAACGTGGCCATGATGAAAAGTCACATTCTAATGTTTTGACAGTGCTCATACGTCAAAAATTTTTACCTACGTAATCTTGCTTTTGTAGTAAAAATACTATATCTTGAAATTTGACAATAGTATATTCATTTTATGAAAATTCTAAAAGGGAGTTTCAATACCTACTCTAAACGACTTAGAGGATGTAAATATGGACATCTGCCATTTGCCAACCCTCTCCCTTTCATTATCACAAACCATGAATTTGAATAGGAAACTGACGTATTAAAACATTTTCATAAAACGGGATCAGTAGCTGATACTTAAGGTAGTGTGAAAATCGTGTTAGAACTGAAGCGACTAAAGTAACGATATCAATTTGGAAGATAATTCAAGTATTAAAAAAATAGCTCAAGAATCTATTTTTTTGTTTACTATTTTCGGCAAAGTACTGAAAGAATTAAAAATTCATTGTTACAAAATACATTGGGTGCACGAAATACAATAATAGTAGATTCTTTGACGGTTTTTGCTGTAAATTTTAAAGAACCCTAAAATTTTAAAGTGAGTTTCACCCCTTCTCGGTGGTGAAAATATATACGTCCAAAATATGTCCGTAATTCGATAAACTGACTAATTTTAAGCAACTTTTGTTCTATAGTGTTTTTTCACCAAATAAATGCTATTCCAGTTATTTGCGAGTGAATATGTTCATTTTTTAACAAAACACGTTTTTAGACATTTTCTCGCAAATAATTAAAAAAGTAAGTATTTTATCAAAATAACATTCTTAGCAAAAATATAGCCTGTAAAAAAGTGATAAAAATGTTTTACGCATGAAGTCTCTTTAGTACATTCTTTCACGGTTTTTGCTGTAAATTTTAAATAACCACTTGGATTGACATGAAATTTGGCGTACGCATAGCTAACATGCCAAAGAAAAAAAGTGATATGGTGCCGATGTGTGCTTTTGCACTGGGGGTGAGTTTCACCCCATCTCGGGGGTGAAAAAATATATGTCCTAAGATTTAAGCAACTTTTGTTCTATAAAGATTTTTCACAAAATCAATACTTTTCGAGTTATTTGCAAGTGATTATGTTCATTTTTGAACAATGTAACCACGTTTTTAGACGGTTATTCGCAAATAACTCAAAACGTAAGCATTTTGTCGAAAAAAATGTTCTTAGCAAAACTATAGCCTATAAAATAGTGAGAAAAACGGTGTATATATTAGGTCTCTATACCTAGCAAAAGCAGAGTTAGAGCTAATGAAAAATAGGTTCATATTCAAAAAATTCCAAATAGAATAATTCAATGTGAAATATCCAAATAATGAAGCATTCTTGGGGAAAAAACATTTCAACTTTTTTAAAGTGTTTAAAAAAGCTTTATTTCTGTTTTTGTAAAAAAATTTCAAGCATCAAATGTAAGCAAGTTACGCTCAATATAAAGTTGGTCCCTTTTGTTTTGGCAAAAAAAAATCAGTAATATCACCCCCCAATTAGGAACTTAAATGAAATTTATCGTTACCGCTTCACAAGTTACCTTATTTATATTGTGTTTACATGATCTGTAAGTTTTATCAATTCAAAGTGCTTATTTAAAAAAAATGGTTTTAAAATAAAATTTTTAAAAATTTTAATTTTGAAAAAAATGCTTTTTTTCAAAATACCTTAAAAATTGTTAGAGATACCAAAAATTTTAATCGATAAAAAAGTCGGCTTTACTTTTCTGAATATTGTGTATTTTTTTGTTTTTCTGTAAGACAAAAATTGGTTAAGATTCGGTGTTTCTAAATTTGCATACACTCGTGATAAGTGAGTCGTTCAAGCCATTTTAACTACAGCTCTTTCAAAAATAAGCACTTTGAACCGATGAAACTTACAGATCTTATATGATCAATACATATGCCAGTAAAAAACTTGTGAAGTGGTAACAATTAAGTTCATTCGATATGCTAATTAGGGGGTGATTTTCCCGATTTCTTACCAAAAAAAGGGACCAACTTTATTTTGAGCGTAACTTGTTTACTTTTGATGCTAAAAATTAAAAAAAAAAAACAAAAATAAGCATTTTTTATACACCTTGAAAAAGTTAAAATGAGTTTTCCCCAAATAAGTGCTTTGTTTTTTGGTTATGGCACGTTAAAATATTCGATTTGGAATTTGACGAATATGAACCTATTTTTCATTAGCTATATCTCTACTTCTACTAGGTATAGTGAGCTAATATATACACCATGTTTTTCACCTTTTTACGAGCTATATTTTTGATAAGCATTTTTTTAGACCAAATACTTACTTTTTGAGTTATTTGCGAAAAACCGTCTGAAAACGTGGTTATTTTGTAGAAAAATTAACATATTCACTCGCAAATACCTCGAAAAGTACTAACTTGGTGAAAAAACTTTATAGAACAAAAGTTGCTTAGAATTAGTCATTTTATCTATTTCCGGACTTATTTTGAACATATACTTTTCACCCCCAAAAGGGGGTGAAACTCACCCCTAGGGCAAAAGCACACATTGGCACAATATCACTTCTTTTCTTTGACTTGTTAGCTATGTGTATGCCCAATTTCATGTCAATCCAATCGGTTCTTTAAAATTTAGAGGTTTTGCAATATTTTACCTTTAAAGAACGTACTACTAGACTTAGTAGAAGCAGAGTTACAGCTAAAGAAAAATAGGTTTATATTCGCCAAATTTCAAATAGAATATTTAGATGTGAAATAACCAAAAAATTAAGCACTTTTTGGAGAAAACTCATTACAACTTTTTTAAAGAGTTTAAAAAGGTTTATTTCTGTTTTTATAGAAAAATATTTTAGTATGAAATGTAAGCAAGTTACGCTTAAAAAACAGTTGGTGCTTTTTGTTTTTGGCAAAAAAAAATCGTGAAAATCACCCACAAATAAGCCACTTAAATGAAATTAATCGTTATCGCTTCACAATTTGCTTTAATTATGTTATGTTTATTATGATCTGTCAGTTTTATCGACTTAACGTACTTATTTCTGAAAAAAAAATATTTTTAAAGTAAAATTTAAAAAAAATCTAATTTTGAAAAAGATGCTTTTTTTCAAAATAACTTAAACTATTATAGATACCAAAAATCTCACACAATAGAAAATGTCGGCATTGTCTTTCTGAATATCTTGTATTTCATTGTTTTTTTGTAAGATAAATATTGGCAAAGATTTGGTGTTTCTAAATTTGCATACACTCGTAATTAGTGATTCGTTGAAGCCCCTTCAACTAGAACCCTTTCAAAAATAAGAACTTTGAACCGATGAAACTTACAGATCGTATAAACAATACATACACCAGTAAAGTAACATATGAAATGGTAAGGAGTAATTTCATTTAAGATGCTAATTATGGGGCGATTTCCCCGATTTTTTACCAACAAAAAAGGGACCAACTTTATTTTGAGCGTAACTTGTTTTGTTTTGATGCTAGAGTTTTTTTATAAAACAAAAATAAAGCTTTTTTTAAACACTTTAAAAAAAGTTGTGATGAGTTTTCCCCAAAAAGTGCTTAATTTTTTGGTTATTTCACGTTAAAATATTAGATTTGGAATTTGACGAATACGAACCTATTTTTCATTAGCTGTATGTCTGCTTTTGCTAGGTCTAAATATCTAATACTTACACAATTTTTTTACAGGCTATATTTTTGCTAACAATATTGTTTTCGACAAATATTTATTTTTTGAGTTATTTGCGAAAAAGCGTTTAAAAACGTGGTTATTTTGTTGAAAAATAAACATATTCACTCGCAAATAACTCGAAAAGTATGGACTTTGTGAAAAACTCTATAGAACAAAAGTTGCTTAGAATTATTCAGTTTATCAAATTTCGGACTTATGTTGGAAGTATACTTTTCACCCCCGAGAAAGGGTGAAACTAACGCACAGGGCAAAAGCACACATCGGCACAATATCACTTTTTTTCTTGTTTGCTTGTTAGCTATGTGTATGCCAAATTTCGTGTCAATCCAAGCGGTTCTTTAAAATTTAGAGGTTTTGCAATATTTTACCGTTAAAGAACATACTATAACACAGATAATAAAATTAAATCTCACTCACTGTCGATAGTACGTTCCTTGACGGTAAAATATTGCAAAGCCAATTAAGATATTAAAGAACCGCTTAGATTGACATGAAATTTGGCCTATGCATAGGTAACATGTCAAAGAAGAAAAGTGATATTGTAGTCCATTCATTAACGGTAAAATATTGCAAAACCTTTAAATTTTAAAGAACCGCTTGGATTGACATGAAATTTGGCATACACACAGCTAACAAGTCAAAGAAAAAAAGTGATATTGTGCCGATATGTGCTTTTGCCCTGGGGGTGGTGTTCACCCCCTCTTGGGGGTTAAAAAATATTCGTCCAAACAAAGTCAGGAAATAGGTAAACTGGCTAATTTAAAGTAACTTTTGTTCTATAGAGTTTTTTCACTAAGTCAATACTTTTCGAGTTATTTGGCAGTGAATATGTTCATTTTTTCAACAAAATAACCACGCTTTTAGACGGTTTTTTGCAAATAACTCAAATTGTAAGTATTTTGTCGAAAAAGCATTCTTAGCAAAAATATAGCCTATAAAAAATTTAAAAAAATAGTGAATATATCACGTTTTTTTATTTAGTAGAAGCAGAGTTATAGCTAATGAAATATAGGTTCATATTCGTCAAAAACAAGTGGAATATTTTAACGTGAAATAACCAAAAATGAAGCACATTTCGGGGAAAACTCATTTAAACTTATTTAAAGTGTTTAAAAAAAGCTTCATTTTTGTTTTATAAAAAAAAATTCTAGCATCAAAATTAAACAAGTTACGCTCAAAATAAAGTTAGTCCCTTTTGGTTTTGGAAAAAAAATCGAGAAAATCACCCCCTAATTGGTATCTTAAATGAACTTAATCGTAACGACTTCACAAGTTTCTTGACTCGTGTATATATTGTTTATATGATCTGTAAGTTTCATCGGTTCAAAGACTTTATTATTGAAACGGCTGTAGTTAAAAGGGGTGGAACGAGTCACTGATCACGAATGTATGCAAATTTAGAAACACCAAATCTTGATCAATTTTTGTCTAACAGAAAAACAAAAAAATACATGATATTCAGAAAAGTAAATCTGACTTTTTTTGTATTTAGAGACTTTTGGTATCTCTAACAATTTTTAAGTTATTTTGAAAAAAATCACATTTTTCAAAATTTAAATTTTTAAAAATTTTACTTTGAAACCAAATTTTTTCAAAAATAAACACTTTGAATCGATGAAACTTACAGATCATATAAACACAATATAAGTAAAATAATTTATGGAGCGGCAACGATTAATTTCATTTAAGTTGCTAATTAGGGGGTGGTCTTCCCGATTTTTTTTTGCAAAAACAAAAGGGACCAACTTTATTTTGAGCGTAACTTGCTTAAATTTAATGCTAGAAACTTTTCGTAAAAACGGAAAAAAAGCTTTTTTTAAACACTTTAAAAAACTTAAAATGGGTTTTCCCCAAAAAGTGCTTAATTTTTTGGATATTTCACGTCGAAATATTCTCTTTGAAATTTGGTGAATATGAATCTATATTTCATTGGCTATAACTCTGGTTCTACGAGATCCAGAGACCTAACGCTTACACCAATTTTTTTACTTTTTTATAGGCTATATTTTTGCTAAGAACGGTTTTTTCGACAAAATACTTACTTTTTGAGTTATTTGGGAGAAACCGTCTAAAAATGTGGTTATTTTGTTGAAAAATGAACTCGCAAATAACTCGAAAAGTGTTGACTTGGCGAAAAAGCTCTATAGAACAAAAGTTACTTAGAATTAGTCAGTTTACCCATTTCCGGAGTTGTTTTGGACATATATTTTTTCACCCCCAAGAGGGCCCCCCAGGGCTCCCCAGGGCAAAAGCACACGTCGGCACAATATCACTTTTTTTCTTTGACATGTAAGCTATGCGTATGCCAAATTTCATGTTAATCCAAGCGGTTCTTTAAAATTTAGAGCAAAAACCGTGAAAGAATGGACTATTGTGCCGATATGTGCTTTTGTCATGGTAGTCAGTTTCAGCCCTTCTCGGGGTTGAATAAATATACGTTCACAGCAAATGCGGAAAATAGATAAACTGACTAATTCTAAGCAACTTTTTTTCTATAGCATTTTTTCGCTAAGTTTCTATTTTTCAAATTATCTGCGAAAAAATATGCTTTTTAATTTACTCTATGTCATTTTAAGTTATTAGTTTGTGAAAACTGTCATTATAGATAGCAGTGCGTGAAGTGTTTAAAGTGTGCGTGAAGTAACAATGTATTTTGAATGGGACTTACTTTTTCGCACTGTTTTTGACACACTTTCATATAATCAAATATCCTTAACTTTCGCGTTGTCATGGTGACGACATAATGAGCAATAAATTACGATAAAAGTTTTGACAGTGTTGTGGATTGAAAGAAGTTAGAATTTTTAAATGATAAGTTCTAAAAATTGTAGAATAGAAATAAATTCCAGTGACGAAGAGTTACAGTTCTTTTATTTGTACATCATGGATAAAATATTGTATAAAACTGTGCGTGAAGTACTTTTTGCGAACTTACGCGATGTATAGCACTCGCTCCGTTGTCGCTCGTGCTCTAAACATCGCATGCGTTCGTAAAAAGCATACTTCACGAACTGTTTCATAAATAACTATTTTCACCAAAAAAGAACACGTTTTTAGACGGTCTTTTGCAAATAACTCAAAAAGTTAGCGACATTTTTAGCAAAAATACAGCCCTTAAAAAAGTTTAAAAAATGGTGAATGTACGAGATTCGTAGACCCAGTAAAAGAAGAGCTGTAACTAATGGAAATATGTTAATACTTGCGAAATTTAAAATCTAATATTTCAACGTAAAGTTACCAAAAAAATGAAGTATTTTTGGAAAAAACACAATTAAACTTTAAAGTGTTTAAAAAATGATTTATTTTTCTTTTTTAAAAAAGTTTCTAGCTATAAGAAAGTTACGCTCTAAATAAAGTTATTTCCTTTTTTGGTAAAAAATCATGAAAATCGCCGCCTAATTAGCATCCCAAGTTAAATTAATCGTTACTATATCACAAGTTACTTTACAAGTGTATGTATTGTTTAAATATGATCTGTAAGTTTCATCGGTTCAAAGTGCTTATGTTTGAAGAGGCTGTAGTTGAAAGGGCTTAAACTAGTCAATAATCACGAGTGTATGCAAATTTTGAACAGCAGTATTTAACCAATTTTTGTTTTACACAAAAACAAAAAAATTCAATATATTCAGAAAAGACATACCTACATTTTTTTCTGTTTATTATTTTTGCTATCACTAGCAAAAATAACAAAAAAAAGCATTTTTTCAAAAAAGAAAAAAAAATTAAAGATTAAAAAACATTACTTTAATACAAATTTTTTTAAAAAATAATCCCTTTGAACCGATAAAACAGATCATATAAATAATACATAAGTAAAGCAACTTGTGAAGCGGTAGGTAACGATTAATTTCATTTCAGATGCTATAAAGGGGGTGATTTTCTCATTTTTATTTAACCAAAAGAAAAAGGACCAAATTTATTCTTAGCGTAACTGGCTTTTTTCATGCTAGAAACTTTTGTAAAAACCAAAAAGAATATTTTCTTAATCACTTTAAAAAAGTTGTAATGAGTTTTTCCCAAAAAGTGCATAATTTTTAGGTTATTTTACATTGAAACATTCTCTTTGAAATTTGTCGGATATGCATCTTTTTTTATTAGCTATACGACTTTGCTTCTGCTGGTTCTAGGGATTTCATACATACACTGTTCTTTTCACTATTTCAGAGGCTATATTTTTGCTAAAACGTTTTTTCGATCAAGTACTTACTTTTTGTGTTATCTGAAAGAAACCGTCGAAATACGTGTTTATTTTTTGTTGAAAAATGAAAATATTTACTCGCAAATAACTCGAAAAGTATTAACTTAGTGAACAAATGCTATAGAACAAAAGTTGGTTACAATTGGTCAGTTTATCCATTTCCGGACTTATTCTAAACTTATTTTTTCGCCCCGAGAAGGGGTGAAACTCACCCCCAGGCCATAGCACACATCGGCACAATATCACTTTTCTTCTTTAACTTGTTAGCTATGTATGTATTTAAATATATTAAATATAATATTTAAATTGTATGCCAAATTTCATGTCAATCCAAGTGGTTCTTTAAAATTCGGAACAAAAACCGTTAAACAATGTACTAAAAGATAAATTTAATTTCAATTTGCTTATATACATAATATAACACCAAAGTCAAGCACACTGTATATGCATTTTATTTAGTCAAAATCATCCGAAGCGATAGTTGACCTCGATATTCTTTACCTTTGGTCATTGTTTAGCAGTCAAATTGCCTTCACGTTGAAGTATTGGTAAACCCTCTTCTCTTAATTGGCTGCGAAATGTTTGATGGGATTCGATACAGAATCAATTTCAAGGCAATTTATTTTAGAGAAATGGTAGATTGAATTGCTAAAACTTGCTCACTATTTTTAGTATCGTTCTGGAAATATTTTATTGTGGCTATTTATGGTATCTAATATCCGGAAAATAATCAGAATTTTAATTGAAAATATGTCTATTTGAAACTGTATGTTTGGATTTGTACTTTGAAATTCGTTCCCAAAACACAAATTATAAATAGGCAAAAGATACGAGAGAGCTACACACCACACGAGAGCACTGCTACGCTTGTTTCACACACTAAGAATTTTGAACGTACGATGGTTGAAATGTACATAGTGGCTCGAGTAATCACATGGAATCTTTCTCCCTTCACCGAACGTTTCAACGGTAAATTTGAATTACTCCTCCTGGTTTAAAAACAGAGTATTGCAACGATATATAAAAAAGTTAAATAACTTACAACTCACAGGTAGAACAAGACGAAGATAACTTAAGTTTAAATCCATTAGTTGTTAACTACGTTTTCTACGTTAACGTCAACTTTTTTGACAACTAACCATAGGCGGACGATTGAATCTTAAGAGGAAACAGTAGCGATCAACAGGTAGCAAAAACGCGTTCCAAGATTGCGGCTGTAATTTTGAATATTTTTTCGAGATATTTGGCACACGCATTCGTAATATAATAAAAAATGGCGGTACAGAGCCCAATTTGAAAAATATATTAATATGTGGAAATTACTCTGTAATTAAATACAATATTAAATTAACGAGCCTGTACCGCCATTAAGAAGAACAAAAAAATACACTTTCTTCAAATAAACTTTTTTATCCGATGCCTAGATTTTGTGTCATTTTGGAACTACTAAAATTTTTTATTTCATTAGTAGTTCCAAAATGACACAAAATCTAGGCATCGGATAAAAAAGTTTATGTGAAGAAAGTGTATTTTTTTGTTCTTCTTAAAGGCGGTACAGGCTCGTTTTTTTAATATTGTATTTAATTACAGAGTAATTTCCACATATTAATATATTTTTCAAATTGGGCTCTGTACCGCCATTCTTTATTATATTACGAATACGTGTGCCAAATATCTCGAAAAAATATTCAAAATTACAGCCGCAATCTCGGAACGCGTTTTCGCTACCTGTTGATCGCTACTTTAATAGGTTACTGCCAGGCGGTCGTATACGACCGACAGTTCAATAAGTACGTAGAGCTACGGCGGTCGTATACGAGCGATGTGGTACGGTCTGTGATATTGTACCTGTTTTGCCAGAGGTTGTGTAGAGAAGCGCAGTTATTGCAGTATTCGAACGCTGTGGCATACGATCATCGCATATACAGGGTGTTAGTAAATAAGTATGAAAAATTTTAAGGGCTAATTCTACATGAAAAATTAATACCAGTTTGCTTTATAAACATATGCCCGCAAATGCTTAGTTTCGGAGATACAGTGTGTTGAAATTTTTATTTCAAACTGCCAATTTATTTATTGCTCTAATACCAGTTGAGCTATGAAAATGAAATTCGGTGAGTTTAAGGAGGTAGTTATTACGAATTTTTTGACATACAATTTAGAATTTCGTATTCATCATTGGCGCGCCTACGGGCAATGGTCTGAATTATTTTAAAGAAAAAAATAGTACGCCACTGAGATATTTTAAATTAAAAATTATTTTTAAATTCCATGTGTAATTTATAATAAAAAACTTTTCTAGCCTTTTTTTTCATATGATGCACCGTTTTTATGCAGAAAAGTAAAACATCTTGGCGCGTATTTTTCATTTCTTAATACATCATCAAGAACTATCCAATATAATAATACTAAACTAGAACAATAACAGAAAATATTACTAATACCATTTCAACTAGGTACAAAGCTGCAAGAAATGTTTAAAATGATCTTCTTTACAGGTAACAGAAAAATTTTATATTCATCATTGTCGCGCGTAAGGGTAATGGTCTAAACTTTTTTAAGAAAAAATAGTACGCCACTGAGATATGTCAAACTAAAAATCATTTTTGAATTCCTCGTTCAATTTAAGACAAAAAATCATTCTTTCCTTTTTTTTTACAAGGCGCCGTTTTTATACAAAAAAATAAGACATCTTAACGCTTACCAAGTATTTGAGGTAGTTTCCATATGCATAGAAACTTAGTTCAAATACTTTGTAAACGTTAAGATATTTAGTTTTTTTGCATAAAAACGGCGCCGCATATGAAAAAAAGCAAGAAAGATTTTTTGTCGTCAATTGAACGAGGAATTCAAAAATGATTTTTAGTTTGACATATCTCAGTGGCGTACTATGTTTTTCTTCAAAAAATTCAGACCATTACCCTTACGCGCGACAATGATGAATATAAAATTTTTCTGTTACCTGTAAAGAAGATCATTTTAAACATTTCTTGCAGCTTTGTACCTAGTTGAAATGGTATTAGTAATATTTTCTGTTATTGTTCTAGTTTAGTATTATTATATTGGATAGTTCTTGATGATGTATTAAGAAATGAAAAATACGCGCCAAGATGTTTTATTTTTCTGCATAAAAACGGTGCATCATATGAAAAAAGGCAAGAAAGGTTTTGTATCACAAATTAGACGTGGAATTTAAAAATAATTTCTAATTAGAAATATCTCACTAGCGTACTATTTTTTTCTTTAAAATAATTCAGACCATTGCCCGTAGGCGCGCCAATGATGAATACAAAATTCTTAATTGTATGTCATAAAATTTGTAATAACTATCTCTTAAAACTCACCAAATTTCATTTTCATAGCTCAACTGGTCTTAGAGCAATAAATAAATTGGCAGTTTGAAATAAAAATTTCAATGAAAGATATTAAAAATGCATTTATTTGGAATGTTTGTTGCATCAATCTAAAAAAAGGTGCGGTTGACTTTTACAAGTGTCGCAGTAAGTTACTAATTTTTTTGGCCCAATTTTTTGTTGTTAGCAACCTTAGAGAGAAACCTTGTACCCTAAAAATGTACCTTTACCATATATTGGCTATTAATGCAGGGGAGTTCGTTAAGGGGGGGCCGAAAAAAAATATATCCTTAGAAAAACTCGAAATCGTCAGATTAAGATAAGGTAGAACAAGTTTGTGAGACCTGTTAGTAAACACACGTTTATAATTTACGGTCGATATAAGCAAATTACCGCTAAATTAAAGCCTTTTACTAGCTAAGTTTTACTAGTTCAGTGACATAAAACACCAATAACAGCAACTGTGAGTAAATTTTCAATATTAACTGCATCCAGACGACTTTTGTTAGGCTGATTGAGGTTAAAAGTTCAAGTCCATACGGTTGAAAATTAATTAGCTGGCAAAAACTCGTCTAGCGATTAGTGAATTTTTAACAAAAGGGCAGGGTCGGCCTGAGAAAAATGTTTTGGAAAATAATTACTTATATTTAACAAAACAATTTAGCAAATTTGAATAGTTTAAATATAATGTCACAACCAACATTTACAAATCAATCTTCATCCACCAACACTCACCCAGATAATACTGATAGCTCCAATTTAAATATTATGAGTACCTCCAACGCATCTTAAGCAAGCACTGTCTCACAAAATAGCAAAAAGTATCCTAGCAAGGACCAGGCAATTATCTTCGGCTACATTCAGGGAGCAAAACTTCAAGAATATCTTATCCATTTGGGACCTCTGGTAAAACCACAAAACATTATTTTCTGTAGCAGAATTTCACACAACAGAATATGTGTTTATCTAACCAATAAATCACTGGTTGATGAGTTTTTAACTAAATTGTTCAATATATTGTAAACAATGAAATCGTCAAAGCAAGACGTCTGATTTCACCAGCGGACAGACTAGTATTATCGAATGTAGACCCAACGATCCCACATGAATCCCTTGTAACCTTACTGGAAAATATTGAATTAAAATTAGTTTCTCCAATAAACTTTCTTAGAATAGGTGCAACAGGTATTAAGGAATATAAGATGTTACGCCCTCCTTAAAGACGCCAACACAGCAACTGGTTCCTCATTTAAAATAGGCATAAAATCAAAACCATCCATCGACTTATTATTTAATAAGGAAATTTGGCCACTTGGTGTCAACATTAAATGGTCTACAGAATCATCATACTCTGAACCAAAGACTTCATCTGAAGAAAATATGAATCCGAAGTACATCAGAAGCCCGGTTAGCTTGGAAAATCCAATTACCATTCCAAACAACAACAAAAATGAAGTTGAAGATACGAATATATTTACAGACAAGCATGCCATCACAATTTGCAAATCTCAAGAGCATTTTCGTTCCCATATCAATTTTGTTAAGAAAGATACTTTGGAACCATCCATAAATTTGGATCCTTTAACACCACCAAGAGTTAGACTAACTAATAACACGAACAGTCGATATCTTCTTGCAAGATTAAGGGAACCGGATATCTTAAAGGTAATTAAACTACTTCTTGCTTTTCTACACGATCAGCCTGCTTCTGTATTTTATGACGGATACACCAACACCAGCGTGAAACTCTTTTTGGCTTCCGAAGAACTACCTACTAAGACTGAATAAACTACGAAAAATTCTTCTAGAATTTAAGCAGGTCTATGGAATTGGTTCAGCTGAAGTGGAAGCTGATCTTGCCGCGTATAGGTCCTATCTCACTTCGGATAGAATTATACACCTACAAAAATCGAAGGAAAGTCACCGAAGTTATTATTCCACTGGCTCTCCAAAGCGAAATTTTTAAACAACACGACGTGTTCTGAGGGACTAGAAACCTCAAATTATTTTAGTGATGACAACTTTGGCATGGTTCTGATTAATATTCGTTCTAGAAGAAATAAAACTGATGAATTATTTTTGTTTCTGGAGGAATTAGGATTTCCTTCGATAGTTGCGGTTACAGAGCAGTAGCTTGAAGTCAACGAGCCTTTTTTGTAGAAAAATATACCACAATTGCCAGGTATGATTGTCCAAGTTCGGCTCAAGGAGGCACCCTAATTCTCTCTAGAAATAATGATTTTTCTGTGGTAACAAAATATGACTTTTTGTTAAGTGACTCCTTCTTTGAGTTTTCCTTAGTTTATAATAAAAATCTTAATCTTTACATTTTTTGCATTTATAGATCACCTGACTCTACCGTGGAACTATTTTTTCAGAACCTGATAAATTTGTTAGATGACCTGCCTCATAAAAGCAGAAAACATTAATTATGCTGCTGCTTGTGCTACCCAAGTGTCCCTGGCCAACATATTTGAATCGTATGGTTTCTCAATGCACGTTAATTCTCCTACAAGTTACATCTCCTTGATGTCTGCTCTACGGTTACTAATGCGGGACTATCTGATCATGAAGCAGTGTATACGAAGTTTAACATCTTCAGCAAACCCTCCTCAAAAACTCGACGTTTAGGTAGGATTTTTTCCACCGGGAATTTTCGTAAATTCCAAAATTTATGCTTAACTTCTGAATGACACTTTCCTTCTATAGACGTGGACTATAATTTCAGTGTTTTTCTAGATAAGCTTCTCCTCATCTTCAATAAGGCATTTCCTTTAATCCCTATTAAGCCAAAACATCGGAAACCTTGGGTTACGAAAGGTATTCGCATATCAGCCAAGAATATGCGTTCACTACTATGCATCAAGAAATTTACTACCAATGTTTCTGTCACTGAATATATCACGAAGTACAGGACAACATATCTAAAACTTGTCAGATCAGCTAAAAAAGCCTATTATCAAAATGATCTGGGAAGCTCTAAAAGTGTTGCAAAAGAAACTTGGTCTATAATAAACGATCTTCGAAATAAAACTCACACAGCTCAATCATTTTCCCTTCCAAATCCTGAAAGTCTAAACGACTACTTCGTTAGTGTGAGTAAAAATATAACATCAACTATTTTGCCGCAACAAGATCCCATTTCCTATCGTCCTAACTCAAGAAAGGTCTCGAATTCATTCTTTTTAAGACCAGTCGATATCTCTGAACTGATCCAAACAATCAATAGTATCAAAAGCAAAATTTTCTCTAATCTCACAGAAAATGTGTTGGAAATCCTCGTCTCTCTAATTAATGATTCCTTCGAAAAAGGTAAATTTCCAGAGTGCCTAAAGACGGCCATTATTATTCCTCTTCATATGGGTGGTGAAAAATCTGATGCCTGCAACTATAGACCTATTGCCTTACTACCGGTACTCTCCAAAATTATCGAGAGACTCATTAAAACTCGACTTATGTCCTTTATCGTTGACAAAAACATTTTATCACAAAATCAGTTCGGCTTTTTAACAAATAATTGTACCACTGATGCCATGTTTTCTGTACTACATGAGGTTTACCAAGCACTAAACAATAATCTTTATACTGCCACTGTTTTCTGCGATTATACCAAAGCTTTTGATTGTGTAAATCACGACATCTTGATTACAAAACTAAATTTCTATGGAATTCGAAGTATTTTTTAAATTGGTTCCAATCCTACTTGAATAATAGGAAACAACTAGTTAGAGCAAATGATACTGACTCTAGTCTCAAAAACATTGTATGTGGAGTACCACAAGGTTCAGTATTGGGTCCTCTTCTGTTCCTTATCTTTATAAATGACATTTTTCTTTTTGCTGATGATACCAGTATCACTTGGAGCAACTCAACTAATGCATCTCTTCATGAAACTATAACTTCGGATCTACTGACGATAAAGACCTGGTCTGACTCTAACTTACTCTCCTTTAACGTAAATAAAAGAGTAGCATTATCCTATAAAGGAGCTGTTCAACCTTTGCCTCTTAATAACAGCCAGATCAGTACCGTTGATTCTGTAAAATTTCTTGGTATTTTTTTAGACAGCAACCTTAAATGGTCCCTTCATATCGATTCGTTAAGTAAGAAACTCGCCTCAGTTTGCTATGCAATAAGATCTGTCTCAAGAGAACTTAATTTAGCATCTTCTAAAATAACTTGTTTTTCATTGTTCGAGTCTCATCTTCGATATGGTCTTCCTTTTTGGGGTTCTAGTACAGCTGCTCAATTTGATGGTATTTTTAAATTGCAAAAGAGAGCAATAAGATATCTGTTTGGCCTCAGAAGATCTACATATTATAGAAGTTACTTCAGTGATCACGGAATTTTAACACTTCTATCTTTATATATTCTAGAAACGGTTTGTTTAATTCGTAAACACCTTCATGTCTTTCCAGCAAGGCCCAATCATCTTTACGCCACCAGAAATTCAATATTTGACATTTATTTACCGATTCCATCCACTGAGTTAGTAAAGAAATCTATATTATATTCCGCAAAGAAACTGTACAACCATCTCCCGTTACAACTTAAATCTGTAACATCTTTCCCAAAGTTCCGTAAAATGACAAAAGCCTATCTATCTAAAAGACCATATTATTCAATAGAAGAATTTCTTAATGAATAACTAAGAAAATTGGGTTTCATACGCAGTAGCATAAACTTGTCAGTTCCTTATGTATTTTAATATATTTGTTGTAAGTATGTTCAATTTGCAATTTATATAAATTTTGCAATAAATTGTTTTTGTCTTGGCTTTTATATCTTATATTATACTGTACATATATTGACGATTTATCTTATTTTAGTAAATTGTACTTGTTGTTATTTGTTATTGATATCATGTTTTCTTTTGACTGTATGTAAGCTTTATCCATTTAAAATTTTCAGTGACAATAAAGCATATCGACGCTGTCGAGCCAAAACGGCATAAACGACATTAACTTGATTTTTCAGGAAACACAAAAAACTGATTATTTTTATTTTTACCAATTCTGCTTATCTGCACAGTGATTCAAAAAAATTGGTGATTTTTTTTCAAATTTTAATATATTGTGAACATTAATGTGGCTGAAAATACTGTCTGAAATAAATTAAAAACTATAAAATGGCGCTTATGTCCAATCAATATATAACATTGGTGATTATGCCAAACTTACCTCTGGCGTTTGTGTCGATCGCATCGTTGTAAGGTTAGTCAATATGGCGCTTAAAAGGGATATATGCCATTAATGAAAAAAGAAACGAAAATAAAAAATTGTCGTTTATGCCAACAAGAAAAATGATGAAATTACGAAGATTTTTGATAGGGTTTATTTTTTATTAATCAAAAATACATTCTAAGTTAAAAACAAAACCTTAAATTCTTTAAATATGTTTTGGTGCTAGGATGAAATACTTAAAAGTAAATATGAAATACTTAAAAGTGGATATCTAATAATAAGTAGTGGATTCTAATTCATAATCACTGTCAATATTTGGTTCAACATCCGTATTGATTTGATTGCTTGTATTTTCCTTATTTTGATCACTACTTATACCGGCATCCAAACTATTATCTTCTGCTAAGTTGAAACATGATGTGAGATCGTGACTAAATATTTCTTCTTCTACTGCAACGTCTGGTGGTTCCTCAAAGATGATAAGGTCATTGCTAAAATCTTCTGCAATGTTGGCATTATAAATGTCATAAACCTCTAAGGGAAATATAGGGGGATTATTGTCAGTCAGTATATCATTTTTTACTGATTCGGTATATGTTTTATTTTTATTTAGTAAGGCCATTATTTTTTTACTTCTGCTATTCATGTGCAACAAAAAAATGGCATAAACGCCAAAAATCGATAGCCATTTTTAGCTATACAAAAATTGATTTGAACTCTATGCTGTAATACAAAATGAATTGTTCATCACACTAGTACAAAGTTACAATAGAATATTTTAAAATAAACTTTTTATTTACGCAATTTTTAAATAAGAAACCTGCATAAGAATACCATTGAGGAATGGCACTTGTGTCAACCACGATGTAAGTATGTGGTTTTGGCATAAACGCCTCATAGTTTTTAAAGAAATTCAGTGTGTTTACGCTTCAAAAATCAATACAAATTGAAAATATTGCAAAGGTAGATAATACCATGTTACTTATCCATAAAAATTGTAAAAATACATACCTTTACTATTATTACTGGACCGAAATGTACACAATGATAATCTTACGGGCACTGGCGATTATGTCAATCGGTGTTCACGTCGGTGTTCACGTGCGTGACTAGACTGGCGTTTATAAAAATTTTAAACCTATATTACACCTATTTCACTTTTTCTGCGGTTATTCCGCGTTGACTGTCTGGTGCGGAAATTAAAATCCTATTTTTTAGTGCAGCTAACTAAAAAGTGGTCATTTTGGCGTTTATGCCGTTTTGGCTTGGCAGCGTCGATATTTATATTCTATTCTATTCTAACATATACAAAATTAATGATTTGAAGGACGCGAATACAGCAGAAACTCAGCTTAACGACGTAATAATAAAAGCCGTTGAATTTTCAATAGGGAAAACAAAGCATATCAAAAAATTTAAACCTGTGCCTTAGTGGAATGACGAATGTGCCGAAGCAATACAAAACAGCAAATCTGCTCTAAATATATGTAGGAGGGAAAAAACCGTAACAAGTATAATTGAATACAAAAAGCATAGGGCAAAAGCAAGATATATTACCAACAAAAGTTAAAAAGAGTCATGGAAGAAGTTCGTCGGAAGCGTAAACAGAAACACTACAATATTATGGACATGGCGGAAGATACAAGGTATTTATGGAAACAAAACTTACCATGTCATTAAAGCATTGAAATATGACGGCAAGCGAATAAACCAAACAAAAGAAATAGGTGAAGCATTCGCAGACTATTATCATAATAAGTGTTCCATAGACAGAAATATATCCAATGATATCATTGCTCTCCCTACGGAATTCAAAGAGCTGGAAAACCTTGATTCCCTAAACAAGCCACTGACAAAAGAAATGAAGGAATCTCTCTCACCACTAAAAGACAGTTCTTTTGGCCCCGATGACCTTCCTCCTATTTTTTTAAAATCTCCCAGAAACGGCGAAACAAACCCTGCTTAATATCTTTAACCACATGAGGAATAATAGTGACTTCCCCCTAATCTGGAAGAAAGCAACAATCATCCCCATACGTAAATCTAACAAATCTTCACTCTTGCCTGAATCTTACAGGCCAATCTCCCCAACCGGCTCTATGAGTAAACTCCTAGAAAAAATAATTAATGAGAGACTAATATAGTTTTTGGAAACCCACAAATTAGTGATTCCTGAACCATCTGGATTTCGACCGTCTAGAAGCACACTTGACAACATTATTGACCTAGAAAGTCATATTCACAAAGCATTTGCTAATAAAGATAAATGTCTAGCAATTTATTTTGACATTAATAAAGCCTTTGATTCTACATGCCATAAAATCATCCTAAAAAAAACTACATCACTGGGGATTGAAAGGCAATATAATAAATTTCGTACGAAATTTTTTATCTCGAAGAGAATTCCAAGTTCGAATTTCTGGAATCATATCATCAACCAAGAAACAATTAAACGGCACCCCACAAGGATCAATACCCAGCTCAACTTTATTTTTAATTGCTATGAATGATGTTTTAAAAGACTTAAAGAAACCAGCTGTAGCCAGACTTTACTGTTTATCATGTGCCTCAAGAATAGCATCACTACCATTAATTCCTGCTCACAAAATCACTTTCTGTAATCGTTTCAACTCAACTTTTCAACATAGCATCTCTCCACAACCATTTTATGTTAGAATTTAGCGGTATATATCAACGTTAAAATCTCCAAAATTTCCCCAGAACGTGGTTAAAGAATGAAAACTGCATTCCTCCATGGATAATCAAAACACCACATGTAAACACCCAATTGACATAATATAATAAATATGATACCAATCCACGTCTTATATATTAAATTATAAACAAATAGTCTCAAATTATAAAAATTACACCCGCTTATTTACTGATTCGTCTAAGTCTTTCCAAGGCGTAGGAGCAGCAGTATTCATAGACAATAAAACCAAATATTTATTTAAGCTTCCCAGTTCCTACAGTATCTTAAATGGAGAAATTTATGCCATATTACAAGCGTTAAAGCACATTTCCAATGCAAAAACCAAACACTCTTTAATAATGTCTGACTCACTCAATTCACTGAGACTCATACAACAAACCTTCACTAAAAATCCTGTAGCCATATTAATCAAAGAAATATTGCACAGTCTGCATCAAACAGACTCAAAAATAGTTTTTCTAAGGGTTCCCTCCCATTCTGGAATCTAGGGAAATGAAAACGCGGATCGTTGGGCTAACACAGCTGTGCAATTACCATCATTGGCAAAACAATCAATTCCAGCCGCAGATATAAAACAACTACTAAAATCGATGACCCTTAATTTATGGAATGAAAAATGGAAAACATCCACAAGCAAGTTAAGAGACGTTAAAGAATATAGTGGTCCATGGAATCCACATACCATCAACAGATCGAACCAAGTCATCTTATCTCGTCTTCGGTTAGGACACTGTTAACTTACTCATGAGCACCTCATTACCCATACTGCCGTGCTAGGCCCAAAGGCGGTAACTGTCATTTGACAAAATGGTGGCGAAATCGATTTCAAAATTGAATGCTAAAATTTTGGCCCGTTAGGGATTTATGGACTAGCTAATAGTTTTTATGCATGGATATATGCCCCAGTTTATTAAGGGAACCGTTAATTATATTTTAAAACAAAGTTTTATATAAAAAGAGGTAGATACCGCTAAAACGTTTTATCAAAACTTACTATAAAACTAAGCCTATTAGCGGTATGTGGTTTACAGTTGTGATTGATATGAAATAAAAAGGTTTTCTGTGTATTCCAGTTTATTAAATTGAAAGAATTAAAGTACTACTGTACTTAAAGTACTTAAATGTTATTATTTTGTTGAGCCTCAATATGACAACAACAAATTGACAATATTTAGTTGTCGTTATATCTGTTTTCTTTCAAGAGTCAATAAATACATCTTGGTTCATTAATATTAATGTTCTATTTGCGATTCAATATAGACAATTTAATAGACAATCGAACACCATACCTTGTGTCCGGTACATACACAAAACCTATTTAGTATTACAATGGTATTACCTCATAATTATCATTTTTTATAAAATCTTTTATAGTGCGTCTAATAATTTGGGCAGAACTGTACTTATACAACGAAAAACCAGAATCCGTTCAGATTGTTATAGCTGTTTAAACATCTGCGTTTTAAAGAATCTTCAACTGTAAATATGATTGTAAACCATACTTTTGACTTTCTCTTCTCAGCTATTTTTATTTTGTTTCTTGCAAACAAATTTTTGGATCATTATCCAGGTACCTGGCGCATTCTTAGAAAATTTATGAAGGAATAAAACCAGCATTTTTGTATAAAACTTATGTAAAGGATTCTCAAAAGATTAGGTAAAGATATCCCAAATCTACAATCCCGTATCTATAATAGCATTGTATAACTAGACTACTAGACATTGTCTAGTTAAACAATGATAATAGCTTGTATTGAAACAAAAAAAAATGCAATCAATGGGTTGCATTGATTTAGTTGTTGCAACCTAACAAAGGGTTTAAACATACATATAAATCATCCACTTGGCGCAGATTCATATTGTTTAGGACAACATAAATGGTTAATTCTTGAAATACTATAAACAAAAATGAAAATATATTTCAATAGATATAATAATCTCGAAAAGTTCTTACCATCCTCGCTAATTATTTATTTTACTAACACAACTCTTTTAACTAACACAATAATTTAACCTTGTAAAGTTAGGCCGAATTTACTTTGTAATACTAAGGCGATTTGGCGGTTTCTAAATGTAGGCGTAGAATTCTTGAAAGTAGATTAGCGGTAAGTGCAATATGCTAAGGTATATGGACGGCAACTGTAGCAGATACCGTCAAAACGCAATAGTATTTAACATTTGCCGCCAAATTGCTTAGTATTTTAACTGAAAAGTGTAGATACCGCTAACAAAATTGCAATTTTATTTAAAATATAATACTTCTACAACTCCAAAGACTTTATAAATATATACTAAATACCCTATTCTACCTAAAAATACAAAAATCTTATTTTCGATAAAAAATCAGATCCCGCCTTTGGGCTTAGCACGGCAGCATACCGAAGCACCAAAATGCAGAAGGTGTAATATACCAGTCAATAAAACATGTGCTAACGGAATGTGACGAACTTGCCACTTACAAACAATCTATATCTGGTTATTCAAACAATATGAAAGACATTCTTAACCCGACAACCGACTGTAAACCTCTTTTCCAATTCCTTAATAAATGTAACCTAGCAAGTAAGATTTAATTGTACACAATTTCATACTTTTGTAAACTTTTTTTTTCTTTTTTTTTTCTTTGGAGTTGTATGACTACGGGCCCTTCAAGGCTCATTCGCCGATTTTGTAAACTTATTAATTGTATTCTCGTTACCCCGCTAATGACCTCCGTAGTAATATAAATGCGGTTATTTTCTAAATAAAAAAGCGAATATTTCGCGAAATGAATGACATATCAAAAAACTAAAAAATAAGTACTAAATATTTTCAAAAATCTATCGAATGATACCAAAGACGACTTCCCACGGAGAGGGGTAGGGGTAAATTTAATATTTTAACCTTTAACTACCCGCGCATCAAGTTATAACATAAATACACGCGTGGCGTACTCTATACTAAATACGCCACAAGAAAATACACTTAAAAACAGCCGATTTGTTTATTTTTTTTTTTTGAAAAAATACACTTAGTTGTTTGTTATAAACCTTATTCGACATCAGTGAATACTTGGAGTTCCTTCTCAGTAAGCCCATTTGGGATTTATAACTGAAATTATAGAATAACTGGATTCCATGATAAATAAAATTACTAATAAAAATTTTTTTGAAGTTTGATTTCTTACAGGAGAAAAATTAATGTTTATAAAGAAAAATATATTTTGTGTCATAATGACTAAAAAACAATTGAAATATGTACTGTTATATTTCTATTTGATATGAAAATTAAATTTTGATAATTATAAACAAAATTCAATTTAATATAAAATATTTTCAATTTTCTCAACCACGGACATATAAATTTAAAACAACCTGTATACAACAAATTGTTATATGTAATTTTAAGAAGTGATTAGAATAAGCGTACGAAACTCGGAACAATGTGCTTAGATAAACAAAGTGAATGACGCGTACCATTATCGTTCTTCTCGGAAGGTCGATCATTAGCCTATGCTAAATAAAACTCAGTGAAATAGATGATAGTTCATTATCGTTTTTCGCGGAAGGTTTCGATCATTAGCCTATGCTAAATAAGACTCATTTGAAAGAGAGAATAGGTCATTAAAATTTGTAAATAGTTAGAAAGTATTTTAGAATGGGAATTAAATATTTTCTTTTGAAATCCATTAAGCATATTTAGAAAGATTAAAAATTGGTTTTGAGGAATATTACGAATGAGAGTTGGTGGTAGAAGATTGATTTGTGAATCTGGAAGGGATATTTAGAAAGTAGGGGAATGGATGATAAAGTGAGGGCAGAATGTTTTGAGCTGTCGAGAAGTGAAGTCGAGTAGTAGACGGTAGTGTTCGAGGAGTGAGAAAGCCGGTGTAGTTCCGTGAGTGTGGAGTATCTATCGTGGAACGAGAAGTAGGCCAGGTCGAGAGTAAAAGAACCTCCTTGAGCCCAGAGTGTCCCGGTAGATGATAGCAGTTTCGAAAAAGGTAGAACACAGCATCACGACAAAAGCAGGAACGAGAGCTATTCGAGCTAGTTTTTCAAAGGAGAACATCACTGGAAGCCAGGACGAGGTTTGATCGCAGCCAAGGATAGCAGGAAAGGGTCTTGTGTGAGGACATTTTCAGTTCACCAGGAAAAGGTCAGTCTCATTTGTTTGGACATGAATGTATGGGTTTTTCGTATTAAATTCCACATAAAAAATTGAATAACATAATCAATAATATCAGAAAAGCTTCATCAAACTTAAATAGAGTTGTTCCTAATAACTCCTAATAGTTAAATGTTAATAAAAACTTTCAATTGAAAACCAAAAGGAAATAAGATTCCCATTTGTAAAGGTTATGTTTAAGAATAATAAGAAATAGCAAATATTAAGCATTGATTGCCTTTTAAATAAAATAAAAAATATTTTGATTATAATTGTAACCCATATGTGTATTTTTTTTTTACTCTTTTCTTTTCTATCCCGATTAGGAACCATTAAGAAATATTTAGAAGCCACGGAAGTAAGTAATTAATTTATAATTCGCCCTGAGATTGAAAACATATTGATATGTGATCTGGTTAATTAATTGGATTAGTATTAATACATTGATTAAATTAAGTAACATATAAGAATATTATCTCATATCAATAATCAAGATCACATCAGTACTTATTATTAAACGCTTTTATTTAGTTCAATCGTTTGCGTCAAATATTTAGACGTTAATTTGACTGCCATTTCTTCAATGCAAATGATTGAAATTTTGCAGACATATGCATTCGCGGGAACAATACACGAATAGTCAATAAAAAAATTTTTTTTTGTGTTCATTAATTGTTTAAACAAAAAAAAAAACGATTTTAATGGAAAATGCTTAAATTCTCTTGTTTTTTACAATGTAGAAACTTGAAAGTTTTACAGATTGTAGTTAATTATATGAACTATACATAATTTCACATTTTGCTTTAATTCTTTACGTTATGCTTCATAAAAAACAATAAAGTTTCAAATTTATCCAGTTTCTGTCCGATTTTTATCCAGTTTTCAGCGAAAAAAGTTATGGCATCGCAGAGAGACGAATGCTGCCCTTAGTATTGTCGTGGGCTTGGACTTTCCATAAAACGCAAGGTTCGACTGTTGACTACGCTGTCGTGAACTTGGGCCCGAAAGTGTTTGCATAAGGACATGTTTAAAAGCCTGCATTCAGCCTGCAAAACTTACGTTACATTCAGCCGTATTTACTGCGATCATTAAGGTACGTATCCATACAAGGGTGAACCCCGCTCGATGTAGCTGCTCAAATGGATACGGCATGCGCTCCCCTACATATAAACCGCAAACCGGTTGAATTGAAGAGGGTGAGCGCCGAACGGCGATCACCGACGTATCCACTATGTGGAGCGGCTACACCGAGCGAGGTTTACTTTGTATGAATACGTACCTTTAGACGGCTTGCGCATCGAAGAAGTGCTTTGCGAGAAATTAACAGGGTCTACACCGTGCAATAGTAAAGCATTAAAAGAGATGGAAAACTGTAATAGATGTAAATAATGATTTTGATTTAAGTAATGTATGAAGAAATTACAGAAAGTGTACAATTGTACAATGTATGAATCAAATTTGAAATAAATGCAAAAAATGTTTCTATAATATGCTTGCGTCCTTTTTTTAAACATGACAATATATTTTAATGTTTGAAAAGTGTAAGACTAAAAAGTGAAAAATAAATAAATATGAAAAAAGAATTTTTAAGAAACGCTTTTCTTTAATTATGAGTGACTAAAATTAAAAATATTATAAAAAATCAACTAAAAAGCAAAAAAAATAAAAAAAATCAAACTTGAAGGAACACATTCGTTAAAGAAAAGCGTGGGGCGCGTCTTCATCAAATAAACGGTTTAGGGATAGCGCTCCACGCTTTTCTTTAACGAATGTGTTAGATTTTTCATTTTTTTAACGAACAATTTTTTCGAATAATCCTTCAAGTTTGATTTTTTTTTATTTTTTGCTTTTTAGTTGATTTTTTATAATATTTTTAATTTTGGTCAGTCATAATTAAAGAAAAGCGTTTCTTAAAAATTATTTTTTCATATTTTTTTATATTACTACTTATATTAATATGATCGTGGCGTATATTGTCCACCACCGGAAACAACAAATAATAAACTGTAAATTACGATCTTCCCAGAACTTCGGTTATAACGAAACTAAAACTAAATTGTAAACATATTCCAGTGATAGGTTAGAGAGATAAACAATGTCAAAAATTTAATTTTTAAATATATTTGCAGTAGAATTCTTATATCTGGCGTACAAAATACGCCAGCGCGTGTAGTTAAAGGTTAAATACGAATCCCGCGATATTTCGAGAAATGAATATCAGATCGAAAAACTAAAAAATACACTTATTTAATATTTTTGAAAAATCTATAGATTGGCACCAAATACGACCCCCACGGAGGTGAGGTGGGGAGTTACTTTAAAATCTTAAGTGATAGCACCCATTTTTATTGCAGATTTGGATTCCTTTCGTAAAAATATTTTGTTCGAGACATTTTTTCCAATTATGGATTGATGGAGATATAATCTAAAAAAAACGATTATTGGAAGTGGAAAATTAAATTAAAAAAATGGAAAGTCCCCACCAAAATGGAAAACTTTACTTAACTTTTTTTAGTTTTAGGACTTACCCTTCACAACCCAATAGATCCCCATTACGCTCAAGTGACTGCACATTTAGCATACTTTGCTATTCTACGATAAATAATTATCTCAAGATAAAAATAAATGTATATAATAATATAAAGATAAATAAAACCTACCTTATTCTTTCTTACTTAGTTGACCAAAGAGAAGGGAGTTGGATAATTAATGATAAGCAAACATTATTAGAAATGAACACTATTTTTATTAAAAATAAAAAATCGAAAGAAGTTTCTGGAAAAAGAGGATTTTATAAGAGGTATCCACAAATACAAATAAATTTACAATGTTAATTACCTTTGTGTTTTTGAAATGTCCTGCAGCTTCCAAGGTCGTAGCACTTTTTACTTTACTGGTAGGTACCACAAAACAATACAATCCTTATGGTACATTTTTGACTCTGAAGCGTTTTACATGTCTGCTCATATGGGAACAAGGAAAGACTATCTATAGAGATACTGGGGGGTAAGAATGGGGCTAAAGAAGAAGAAGCAGACACATAAAGCCTCGTTGCGGGACGGCAGCTCATTTGTTGTGCGGGAGCTAGGTCGTAGATTCGTTAGGGAGGGTGAAGGGGTGTTAAGATGACTACACTACCATAACTAAATACATAAGGGTACTTACTCTGACTAGAGGATCTTTCTACTATTTAACAAAAAGGGACGCCGTTTGAAATAAATCCTCTATTTCACCTATGGGTACTTACTGGATACTTTCTTACTTACGGGTACCAATCGGGGGGACAATCATCATTGATTCCTCTTTGGGGTTACATTGGGACAACATCTTTCCTTATTATTGGCTTCTATGCCATATTCTTTCTTTTCTCCTGAACTAAAACTTTCATACAGTTGCATTAGTTTTCTGTTAAAATTTTTCCAAAGGCTACAGAAATGAGATGATAGATACACTTTCACAAACATTTATTTAAAACTTTACGGTGGTTTTTTTTTAAACAAACAAAAAAACTTTTAACAGGAAATGATTTTACAGGACAAAATATCTACAAATCTTTTACATTACAAAAAAAATCTTCAATTTAACATAACAAAAGAATGACAAAAGAACTTGTTGGACAGTGTATGTCAAAACAAAATTTTGACGCAGCTGTCAAAGGTCAAAGTCACTGTCATTTTAATTTACAAGTTGCATCATGAAAGCACAAACAACTATTATTTTTCAAAACTCTTTACCAACAAAAATATTTATCCATTTGGGATCCTTGCAAAATTTAAAAAAATATATCATACCATATTTAAACAAAATCCTTTATCACACGTCACAAACTACACGGAAAGGGGGTTCATCTACAAACAAGCAGGGTCATCGACCTGAGGTGGGCTTCATGGCTTCCTTTTTATTTCGGGGCAATCAACTGGATAAACATCACGGGACTGGAACTCAAAATGTCTACATCAGGACATCAATCGGGACTCGGAAGACTTCATTTAAACAGGAACTTGGACAAGATACAGGGACTTCATACCACGCCGGCGTATAGTACTGCGTCACAACTCAAACACAGTGTAAGAGCACCCAACTTCACTACGGGGTAAAAAAAAACATCGTGCCCTCACACTAGATCTTCCAGAACGACATACTATACCCTTTACCGGCGGGTAACAAAAGGCACCACGCCCTTTTGGGGTGAGTCGGCAAGCGATCTTCACGCTTGAAGAAATCAAACCGGACTGATCTGCGCTTCGGTCTGAAGCCACAGATCGGGGAAAATACGACGGAAGTACCGAGCGATTTTGATCCTTAGGGATGCTTAGTTGACAAGAACTCAACTTTCAGTTCAAGATTTGTTCTAGAAAGTTCATCTACGCATTAGAACTGTACTTTTGTCAACACTTCTTACAAATTCTGTTTTTGCGTCTCAAATAAACAGGAATCTTGTAACACATTGAAATGTTGCTGCAATACTTCATGGCTGTATACAGGGTCGGCTTGGGATCTTATAATGATATTGAACTTCACAAAATAAATTAAAAAAATAGACATTCTTTTTGGGAATTGGGATATTAAATTAATGTTGGAGTTTTTTCAAACGTTACAAAGCCTCCGCGCAAAAGAGAAACCTGGATAAGATTATCCAGTTTTCGATAACAAACAGAAAAAAATCCAACATGGACATCTTAGGTGTGACAGGACAACAATATCAAAATATTTAGATAATGGCTAGTGGGGATTAAACAAAACAAAAAAGTCGTTAGGGATTGGGCTAGCGTGCCATCAATCGCCAGACTCTTTAAAGTCGAGTAGACTTAAATGTTTCTTGACTCTACAAAGAACTGTAGGTGACAAGAGTTTCTGTGCCTTGGGAAAGAAACTAAACTTGTGCCCTGTGTGGACCTCGCTGACATCCACAGCAGTAACACAAGTGACATACCAGGGCAGACACAGCCTTGTCACCTCGTTGCCTAACCGCGAGCGGTTCACAAAAACTAAAAAGTTGATGTTTAACAGATAAACATCTGCCCAAACTCTGCTAACACCTAGCGAGTTTCACGGGACATTTCGGCAACGGTTCTGCAAAACGAGGATTTAGACAATCCAGTCTAAACACCTCAGTGAGACAAAATCTCACCAACAACTTACTTCAACAACTCATTCAAACAAGACAGGGCTAGACAAAAGGGTATATGACAACAACAAGGACTAAAATCAAGACAATATTAACAAGGGGGGAGGGGGGATACGTGTGACAACAACAAAAGACCGAAAAGACTAGTATACTGGGTTCAAACAGGATATCAAACTTTTTAAACAAGACTAAGGGAAATGAACGCAACATATGATATAGAGAACACTACATCATTACGTTTTCAATCAACAGTCCAATCCAGGACATAAGAACCTTTCATGAACGTTCACTAGACAACTCTCTCATTTTCAAATCACAAGCTGGGGAAAGACTTCATTTTCAAAACAGGGCTACACTTCACTTTTCGAAACAGGGGATAGACTTCATTTTTCAAGACAGGGGGGTTGGGCTTTACTTTTCAAAACTGGGGATAGACTTACTTTTCAAAACTGGGGGCATTTCATTTCTCAAGACTGGGGGTGGACTTTATTTTTAAAACGGGGGGCTACTTTTTCAAAACAGGGGATGAAAGCAACACGCAAGGGGAAGACCAAAGGGACATTGGAAAGTATGACAGTTCTGACGAACAACCGCTTCCATTTATCGACCGAAAGCAAGCTTCACCTGTACTCAACGCGGCCAGATCCTAACCTCACCAGCCTTGTCACAGCTTCTGCTCTTGGCCTACTTTCAATCAACAAAGAGAAGAGAGGTCAACTAACTATTCGCCAAAAAAAATCAAACTCCAGCACGGACACGGGCTAACAGACAACACGGGCTAATAGACAACACGGGCTAATAGACAACACGGGCTAATAGACAACACGGGCTAATAGACAACACGGGACAACAGACAATGGGCTCTAAAACTTCCAGACAAAACAGGGATAGACAAACAAACAGACAACAACATACTTTTTGACTTCTAGATATACTCAGGGGCTTACAAACACAAACAATATTGAAATTTGGTTCCTATATGAGCTCACACGGGATAAGACATTTCTTGCTCCGACTACTAATGAAAGTGTTCACAGATAGCTGAACAACACTTCCTTCATCACGAGTATTACACTTGTGACATGTCAGATACAAAAAGACATACTTCATTCACGGGGGGACTTCAACTACTTCACTGGGGGGGAGACTTCAACTACTACTTCACGGGCTCTTTTTAACTAACCTCTGGCATCCTTTTGACACCTACAAAGATAGATTAGTAAAAAAAAAAAACAAGGGGCAACACAGACAAGGGGGGGGCTTTTTCAGGGGCTAACTTCTACACTTCAAGACAGTTATTCTCAAACAGTGTCGACAGAGAACGCTATCTTCAAATCTAAAAGTGACAGCTTTTCTCCTGGCTGCTTGAAAAAAACACAGAAGTGGGGGGCCTCTCCACGGTTTCCCTCTTCACTTCTTCACGGGGCCACTTCTCAAGGGGATGACTTCTCAATGGGATGACTTCTCCAACTAACCTGTGGCATGACATACACCAACAGAGATAGGCTTCGCTGGAAAAACAAGGGACTACTCTCACACAGACTATACGGGGCTAAGCTCATACACGGACCATACCAACAACATTACACATCTACTCAAATGACCAAATCAATAATCACAAAAAACGGTTATTCTGTAAAAAACTGTTGATCTATAGGAATACATGCAAAAAATACAACATACTGTTATACTTCATAATTGGATTCAATATTCAAAATATTTAACGTTACTTCTAATCAAAATTTTCAAAAAAATTTTACGTTACTTTTTTATTCAACTGTTTGTCTATATATTTCATCAATATTTTCAAAAAAATTCAAATCAATGCTTTCATCATGGGTACAATATCAATACAATACTGTTAGTACGCTACAATAACATACAATTCTGTTCTACGATACATACAATACAATACAATACCAGTATACATATGGGGTTACAAGTTAAATACACTATGATGTATGAAATGGTACATGCCTATACAATCAACAGCATGACCAAATCAACATCACAACAAAATGTGTACATACTTACACCTCTTTGGAAAAATTATTAACATTCTGCAACAAAAACTACAAAAATGGGCTCTTTCATGGGGACTAACAGACTGAAACAGTTTCGGGGGCACTAAAAGACATGAAACAGTTTCGGGGGGGCAAGACAAGAGGAATCTGGGCTAAACTACATGGGAAGACTGGGGCGATATTTACTCGGGTCAAACTTCAGGGTGTACGTTACAAATGTAACACTAAGTGGGGGGTGGCTAAAGACATTGGGGACTAGTAGATAGGCTAACTACTAGTTGAACATGTCTACAAGCTAGACTTGTAACAATGGGCATACAAAACATGACACGAGTCGAGCTTCCATGTTATCGGAAACACTTGCACCACAAACTGAGATCGGCTACCCAAGACGGGCACTGCCTAACAGTTGTAGTACAAATGAGACCGAAAGGAGGCTAAAGGGATATGGTAGTGGGCACATGCTAATGGGGTCAGGGGGTAGAAATAACACGCCCCACGTTGTCGGGGCCAGTTGAAGCATTCAACTGGACAAGACAACTACTGGATACTGAAGGAGGCAGAAAAATGAATCGGCCCCACGTTGGGCGCCATTTGAAGCGTTTTACATGTCTGCTCATATGGGAACAAGGAAAGACTATCTATAGAGATACTGGGGGGTAAGAATGGGGCTAAAGAAGAAGAAGCAGACACATAAAGCCTCGTTGCGGGACGGCAGCTCATTTGTTGTGCGGGAGCTAGGTCGTAGATTCGTTAGGGAGGGTGAAGGGGTGTTAAGATGACTACACTACCATAACTAAATACATAAGGGTACTTACTCTGACTAGAGGATCTTTCTACTATTTAACAAAAAGGGACGCCGTTTGAAATAAATCCTCTATTTCACCTATGGGTACTTACTGGATACTTTCTTACTTACGGGTACCAATCGGGGGGACAATCATCATTGATTCCTCTTTGGGGTTACATTGGGACAACATCTTTCCTTATTATTGGCTTCTATGCCATATTCTTTCTTTTCTCCTGAACTAAAACTTTCATACAGTTGCATTAGTTTTCTGTTAAAATTTTTCCAAAGGCTACAGAAATGAGATGATAGATACACTTTCACAAACATTTATTTAAAACTTTACGGTGGTTTTTTTTTAAACAAACAAAAAAACTTTTAACAGGAAATGATTTTACAGGACAAAATATCTACAAATCTTTTACATTACAAAAAAAATCTTCAATTTAACATAACAAAAGAATGACAAAAGAACTTGTTGGACAGTGTATGTCAAAACAAAATTTTGACGCAGCTGTCAAAGGTCAAAGTCACTGTCATTTTAATTTACAAGTTGCATCATGAAAGCACAAACAACTATTATTTTTCAAAACTCTTTACCAACAAAAATATTTATCCATTTGGGATCCTTGCAAAATTTAAAAAAATATATCATACCATATTTAAACAAAATCCTTTATCACACGTCACAAACTACACGGAAAGGGGGTTCATCTACAAACAAGCAGGGTCATCGACCTGAGGTGGGCTTCATGGCTTCCTTTTTATTTCGGGGCAATCAACTGGATAAACATCACGGGACTGGAACTCAAAATGTCTACATCAGGACATCAATCGGGACTCGGAAGACTTCATTTAAACAGGAACTTGGACAAGATACAGGGACTTCATACCACGCCGGCGTATAGTACTGCGTCACAACTCAAACACAGTGTAAGAGCACCCAACTTCACTACGGGGTAAAAAAAAACATCGTGCCCTCACACTAGATCTTCCAGAACGACATACTATACCCTTTACCGGCGGGTAACAAAAGGCACCACGCCCTTTTGGGGTGAGTCGGCAAGCGATCTTCACGCTTGAAGAAATCAAACCGGACTGATCTGCGCTTCGGTCTGAAGCCACAGATCGGGGAAAATACGACGGAAGTACCGAGCGATTTTGATCCTTAGGGATGCTTAGTTGACAAGAACTCAACTTTCAGTTCAAGATTTGTTCTAGAAAGTTCATCTACGCATTAGAACTGTACTTTTGTCAACACTTCTTACAAATTCTGTTTTTGCGTCTCAAATAAACAGGAATCTTGTAACACATTGAAATGTTGCTGCAATACTTCATGGCTGTATACAGGGTCGGCTTGGGATCTTATAATGATATTGAACTTCACAAAATAAATTAAAAAAATAGACATTCTTTTTGGGAATTGGGATATTAAATTAATGTTGGAGTTTTTTCAAACGTTACAACTCTTCTTTTATAAATTATAGCTTGCAAAGTTCAGCAATGTATGACTTGTTGTAGTGATTTTACAATAAAAAAAATTGCTTATCAGTCTTCTATATGATTATCTCGTCTTCTATATGATAACCCCCAAATACTTATATCTGTCTATTTGTTTAAGTTGCTTGCTATCTACTTCTATTTTGTTTTTCTTTTTGTCTTCCAGTTATCATTATTTTTGAATTGTCTTTATTTATTTTTATGTTTCTGATTTTTAGCTCTTCATACAGTAGGTTTATATTTTCATGTAATTGTTTTTCTGACTCCCCAAGGATTACCAGGTCATCTGAGTACCATAGTTCTGTTATTTATTGTATCATTCTCAACTTCCAATATCCTATATTCTACTTTCTCCGTTTGTGTTTGCATTTATTTATTACGTCATATAGTACTAGGTTCAAAAGTAGTAAGCTTAGCAACAAACCTGTTGCTGTCCAATATTGCTGTCGAATATTTTTGATTTTTCATTTCTTTTCCTTACATATATAGCTTTTCGTTTTTCGTATAAACTCTTGATGCATCCTGTTGGATCGTTCAATTTTTCTGTTCTCTAGTATTTTCCGAATATCTTCTCTTTTAATTTTATCGAAAGCTTTTTCCATATCTATGAAACATTTATGTATTTTTTTTTTGTTTTTAGAGCCTTTTCTACTATTTCTTGTATTATGAAAATCTGATCGTTCGTCCCTCTTTTTTTTCTGAAACAACTCTGCCTTTCCTCAAAGGTGTTTTCTAGTTGTTCTCTTAGCCTGTTTTCCAGTATACTAGCATAAAATTTTCCTACTATACCCCAGGCTGTGGGTGAAAAAACGTGATATAATTCAGGAATTTTTGAAACCTATCAGGTGTTGTATAGGACGATGCCAGGAATAACTTCTACTAAAATGTGACCAAAAATATTGTGAGCTTTTTTTGTTATTGCGATTTTCATTTGTTAAATTTGCAATTTTTAAAGATTTTTAAGTTTGCAGCTTAGGATATTAATTCTAGAGAAAATCTTTTTAATAGAAAGTTATAGTAAATTAAAAAACCTACAATTTGAGCTATGGTAAGTTTAATTTCCTTTATTGGTTATTGCAAAACAGCCCGCGAAAGGTCCAAAGTGGCCGTTTTTTACAATTGCGGTATTTATTGTACAAATAAAATTTTTTTTATTTTTTACAGCTTTAAAATGAAGATATTTCAATTCCAAACATAAAAAAAATTGTAAGGCTGGATTAACGAATTTGTTGCTTAGATATTATAAATTGTTTATCCCAAGAGGTCAAATGTCGAAGGCTATAACTTTTTGAAAAAAAATCGTAGAGAGTTGGTGAAGCATCCAATCTCCTTCTAAAGAGTTATATTTTTATAAAAAACCAATACAGAAGTAAAAACTTCGAGATGTATTCTGGTATAAAATCGTTTATTTAAAAACTATAAAATGTCATCGATTGCAGAACGTTTTCGTTCTAAACAGAACATCTTCAGTGCATCCTGCCGAGTATTTTGAAACTAGCACACCGTAAATAGTGTTAACATCATCATATATGGTTTACATAATGTAATATGTTAAAATGTTATGACTACAAGTCGATGTTAATGGATAAAGTGGAACACATGCTAAAAGGGTGCCATGGTTCCCTGCTCGAAGATACTAGGTACTTGCCAATTCAATGGGCACAGACCAAGTTGGTCTGTGCCCATTGAATTGGCAAGTACCTAGTATCTTCGAGCAGGGAACCATGGCACCCTTTTAGCATGTGTTCCACTTTATCCATTAACATCGACTTGTAGTCATAAGACCAAGTTGGTCTGTGCCCATTGAATTGGCAAGTACCTAGTATCTTCGAGCAGGGAACCATGGCACCCTTTTAGCATGTGTTCCACTTTATCCATTAACATCGACTTGTAGTCATAACATTTTAACATATTACATTATGTAAACCATATATGATGATGTTAACACTATTTACGGTGTGCTAGTTTCAAAATACTCGGCAGGATGCACTGAAGATGTTCTGTTTAGAACGAAAACGTTCTGCAATCGATGACATTTTATAGTTTTTAAATAAACGATTTTATACCAGAATACATCTCGAAGTTTTTACTTCTGTATTGGTTTTTTAAACTATGGTATACAGCCAACTATTGGGATTTTCCCATTGATTTTTTTTTTTTTTTTTTTTATATTTTTATACTCTGATGTAAATAAATGCGTAAAACATTTTTAAACCTCTAATTTTTGGGTTTGAAAATAAGGGGGCAATTTCGTTATAAACATGTAGAGCTGAAGCGGCCCTGTACATCCTGTGAGTTTTTAACTTACAGATTATTGTTGCTGAAGTCGAAACGAAGATTTATAAAAAAATTAAAAAATTTTACGACCAACTGAAGCCGAGCTAAATGTTGGATTTGAAAATAAGGGGGCAAATTTCGTTATAAACATTTAGAGCTGAAGCGGCAATGTACATCCTATGAGTTTTTAACTTACAGATTATTGTTGCTGATGACGAAACGAAGATTTATAAAAAAGTAAACATTTTCTACAATCAACTGAAGCCGAGATAATTGTTTCTTTTTTCTTAAATCGTAGTGCCTTTATTTATAACAATCAAGAAATTATTTTACAGTCGTTAACTAAAGAAAGACTTATAGCCAGGGAGGTAGTGTCAAATTTGACCGGAGCATTTTAGCATGGCTGGTTTCTTATTATTTAGGTAGGTGTTCCAAAGCTTATTAACAAATGATGTGTCAGCTGGCCCAAAACCGGGGATTTTAGTCAAGAAAAGATGAAACATGAAAGTTGATGGACCAACGCTACAGCTTAAATGTCAAATATTTATATACGTTACTCAGAATATTCAATAGACTTGCTTACTTGGCTCCTACGTTTCACTCAGGGGATCGGGGTTCAAATCCTGGCGCGGAAAATGTTTTTTGTTTTTTAAATTGACATTTTATTTTGAAAAATATTTCTTTTATAATACCACGTTTTTATTATTTATACGAGACAATATAAAAAAATCTGTATGTCTTTTATAGAATCGCAAACTACGCATTTTTGGTCATAATATTATGATTGATCTTAATAAGCAAATTTGTTGTACATGAACCCCTGAAGGTTCCTGAGTTGGTAAGACCAACAATCTAAGTGAAAAGGGAGATATTATTTGTTATTTTTTTGGACAAACTGTTTTTTCTTAATTTTATATGTTGTAGAACCGAAAGATACAACCCTAAATTTTCACTTTTCTATCAAACCCCCATGTTTTAATAGCAATCTAAATATTTCCCTATTCTCTATAATATATAAAAATGAATGTTTGTCTGTACCTATGTCCCTTATAGAATCGTAAACTACGCATTTGGTAGAAAAAAGTATGGGTACGCAATATTTTTTAGTATTTTTTGGCTTTCTGGTAATTTTAGGTATTAAACATTTATTTAGTTTTAAGGCGGTACGAAGCTTGCCGGGTCAGCTAGTTAATAATAAAAAAGTATTAATTCTTCTAACTCTATTAATTATTATTAAGTACAGTGGGACCCCGATAAGTCGGCCGCCGATAACCCGGAAGTCCGGCTAACCCGGATCGATTTTCATCAGATAAAATAAAAATGTTTTCACTTTGACTGAGTTTTTTTACCAAGAAATAAACAATAATGTATACAACTGTACGTAATTTAGATGTACTGGACATAAGTATTTCATTTTTTTGGCAATTATAATTAAGTTTATCTGTAAGAGTACCGTATTTTATTAATTTTTACCATATTCTCCGGCTAACCCGGATTTTCGATAACCCGGATTGGCCGCGGTCCCGATTAATCCGACTTATCGAGGTTCCACTGTATATATTATTAAGTATTAACTCCTTCCTGGGTTCATGTAAGTACAAAAACTTTGCTTGAGGTCATCATATGATTAAATGCATAGTTTACGATTCTATAAGGGACATACAGACAAAAATTCATTTTTATATGTTATAGAGAACAGGAAAATAATTAGATTGATATTAAAACATGGGGGTGGGTGATAGAAAAGTGAAAAATTATTGTTGTATGTATCTTTTGGTTTTACATCACATAAAATTATGCAAAAAACAGTTTGTCTAAAAAGATAAAAAAATGTCGGGAGGGGGGTGGGGAGGCCAACCCCCCTTTTCACTTAGATTGGTCGTACTAACTCAGGAAGCTTCAGGGGTTCATGTACAACAATTTTGATATTAAGGTCAATCATAATATTTATGATCAAATGTATATATGCTATTTCATAAGTTCTATGCATAATTCTATAAAAGACATACAGATTTTTTTATATTGTCTCGTATAAATAATAAAAACGTGGTATTATAAAAATAAATATTTTTCAAAATAAAATGTCAATTTAAAAAACAAAAAGAATTTTCCGCGCCAGGATTTGAACCCCGATCTCCTGAGTGAAAGGTAGGTGCCAAGTAAGCAAGTCCATTAAATGTTCTGAGTAACGTATATAAATACTTGACATTTAAGCTGTAGCGTTGGTCCATCAACTTTCATGTTTCACCTTTTCTTGACTAAAATCCCCGGTTTTGGGCCAGCTGACACATCATTTGTTAATAAGCTTTGGAACACCTACCTAAATAATAAGAAACTAGCCATGCTAAAATGCTCCGGTCAAATTTGACACTACCTCCCTGGCTATTATATTATCTTAAAATAAAAATTATTATAATATAAAGTTACATATAATTATTAAAAACTATTTGTAAAATCGGTGCTTTTGCGAGCGGCCGAATTTTGTAAATCGCCCGGCTCGCTTCAAATCCGCGCGCTCGGAAAATTTTTACGTAACTTGTATTAAATTTTGACCGAAAACAATTTAATAATATTACCATTATAATATACAGTCTATTTACCACTGTACTTGTTTTTCTTGATAAACTGTTATATATGAAATCTCATTTCTGAAGAAATAAAATTACAAAAATGATACACATATATGAAATATATAACCATATTTTTAATTTTTTATTGTTATATAAATATAATAATAATAATGTTACTTCTTATTAGACAATATAAAATTTTTTCTTCTTGTAGTAACTATCCGTTTTGGATGTTCTCGACCATCATGGCAATTTGGCAAACCCCATTTGGAAACTGAGAACCAGGAAGGCAATGGATTACCTTGCCAGAAAATTTACGTACGTCGTTACACAACAACTACAAATCTTTTTAAAGCAGCAGTACCGATTTAGTGAGCAAGTACAGATTGCCATGATGGTCGTTAACATCCAAAACGGATAGTCACTACAAGAAAAAAAAGTTTTATATTGTATAATAAGAAGTAACATTATTATTATTATATTTATAAAACAATGAAAAAAATTTAAAATATAGTTATATATTTCATATAATGTATCATTTTTGTAATATTATTTCTTCAAAAATGAGATTTCACATATAAAAGTTTATCAAGAAAAACAAATACAGTGGTAAATATACTGTATATTATAATGGTAATATTATTAAATTGTTTTCGGTCAAAATTTAATACAAGTTACGTAAAAATTTTCCGAGCGCGCGGATTTGAAGCGAGCCGGGCGATTTGCAAAATTCGGCCGCTCGCAAAAGCACCGATTTTAAAAATAATTTTTTAATATTTAATTTAACTATATTTTATAATAATTTTTATTTTAAGATAGTATAAGTCATTATTTAGTCAATGACTGTAAAATAATTTTTTAATTGCTATAAATAAAGGCATTACGATTTAAGAAAGAAGTAACAATTATCTCGGCTTTAGTTGGTTGTAGAAAATTTTAATTTTTTTATAAATCTTCGTTTCGTCTTCAGCAACAATAATCTGTAAGTTAAAAACTCATAGGATGTACAAGGCCGCTTCAGCTCTAAATGTTTATAACGAAATTGCCCCCTTATTTTCAAACCCAAAAATTAGAGGTTTAAAAATGTTTACTCATTTATTTACATCAGAATATGAAAATATAACTCTTTAGAAGGAGATCGGATGTTTCACCAACTCTCTACGATTTTTTTTTCAAAAAGTTATATCCTTCGACATTTGACCTCTTGGGATAAACAATTTATAATATCTAAGCAACAAATTCGTTAATCCGGCCTTACAATTTTTTTTATGTTTGGAATTTAAAGGTCTTCATTTTAAAGCTTTATAAAATAAAAAAAATTATTTGTACAATAAATAACGCAATTGTAAAAAAACGGCCATTTTGGACATTTCGCAGGCTGTTTTGCAATAACCAATAAACGAAATTAAACTTACCATAGCTCAAATTGTAGGTTTTTTAATTTACTACAACTTTCTATTAAAAAGTTTTTCTCTAGAATCAATATCCTAAGCTGCAAAATTAAAAATCTTTAAAAATTGCATATTTAACAAATGAAAATCGGAATAACAAAAAAAAGCTCACAATATTTTTGGTCACATTTTAGTAGAAGTTATTCCTGGCATCGTCCTTTACAACACCTGATAGGTTTCAAAAATTCCTGAATTATATCCTGAAATCGACCTATTTTTCACCCACAGCCTGGAGTACTATGCTTCCGAGTGTTATTCCTCTATAGTTTGAGATTTCTTTGCTATCTCCTTTTTTATACAATGCCTATCTGCCAATCCAGATTGACAAATAACATTTAAAAAAATTAAATATCTCAAACACTATTGAACTTTTCCTACAAAATAAAATATTTTATGGTGCTTACTTACAATACAGCCAGTAATTTTTGGAAATTTGTTTTTCAAGCTTTTCTTTATAATTATTTAGATAAATTAGGGGTCACATTTAATTTATTAAGTCTTATATGAGACTTCTTCCTTCAACATGGCCAAAAAAAATCATAAAGAAATTGATAAAAACTAGATCACCGCAACTCTTAACCCTTAAGTACTAACATCTTAAATCAATGGCGTAAACACTAACTAACCGCCTGACAGACGGGTTTGACATTTTAGTGGTAATTTTTGTTTTTGTTAAATATTTTAATGCAAATAAATATCTCGATGACTTACTGAAAGTATTGATTATCTAAAAAACACAGTAGTTAATCTAGTTTTTCTGTATTTATTACAATAAAAAACATTATAACGAATGGAAGGATTGTTTGTGTACCTTTTTACTCCTGAAAAAAAGTGTGATAAAAATTAAACAAATCAAAGAATCTTAATAAAAATTTATAATCGAGTTAAAAAAACAGTAAAAAACTGAAAATAAAAATATTTTTAAAAAATGTTAAAACAAAAAAAAACTGACAGGTACTATATTTAGTACAGTGTAGCAATGGTAGTCAGTGGCAACATTTTCATCATAAAATGATTCTACTTCATTTATGTCGTCTTCTACCTCATCAAACCATTTCAAAAGTGTTTCCTCAGAGTATTTATTCCCTTATTTGATGTTTTTTTACGAACTGGGGCACATTATGTGTAATGACGAACTGGGCACAAACACTAACACCCCCGTCTATTAGACGGAAATCACACTTTGAGCCTAAATATCTTTCGAATAACAACCTGCAGCAAATTGCCGAATTCAATACTACTAAAGAACAACCCAACTTGAAAAGTCATAAACGGGCGACCTTCAAAATTTTCTAGGAAGGGAAATATTCCACTTTCGACAAGCGATGACGTGTGAGAGACGGGGTGTTAGTACTTAAGGGTTAAAAAAGTAAATTATGTCCAAATTTCAAAAGTAAATTGCCCAGTTTTCATCATTTTAACAATGATCCCGTTATATAAATCATTATGTTTTCTGTGAAAATATCTTGTTTTCACCTCATTTCACCTGAAAATATTCTTGTTTTGATATAAAATTATTTGTTCCAACCTGTACCGAATTACACTTTGATTTGCGTGTAATACAATTTTATTTGATCAGACTACAACACTGTATTCTCTTCTTGATGTTTTTCGTTAAAGTCTACATTTAATTTCCTGCTCCGTCGTTATAGTCCAGGGCGCATCTGTTTTGAGATGGACGTTGAGAGGTGAGTCAAATTTTTTTGCAGAAATTGCTTGGAAATAAATCAAACAATAATATTTGAGTTATCCTCCCTCTCAAAAAGGTCCGGAACATTGTTTAAATAATCAAAATGTCAAAAAATTAAGGAAAAATTCGATTTTTTTTTCGTTTTTTGATTATAACTGTAAAAGTATTCATTTTCGAGAAAAGTTTTACTGACATAAAAGTTGCGTAATTAAATTTCCTACAATATAGAATTGGTAAAAATTTTTAAAAATAGTCACCCTTGTTGCAAAATAGCAATAATTGCGAAAAAACAATACAAAAACAAGTATTCGCATTTTACGTTTTTCAACCATTTATGCTATACTTAGGACCTTCATATTTCACCCAGAAAAACTTTATGACACACTAAAACAACACTGTAAATTTAGTTAAGATCGGTTCAATAGATTTTGCAAAATAAATTTTGCAATCCAGCTTTCGCAAAAAAAATTCATTTTTTCAAAATGTTACAGGACTGAAAATAAAGCAGATAGCAAGTTGAAATTTTTTTCTGCTTATAGAAGTGTACTGTACTTTTTATTTGCAATTTGCATAATTAAAATCGATTAATTAACACGGCGTCAGCAAATTTTTTAAATAAACATTAATTTTTGGTGCTACGCGCAGGACAGCGGTGTTCGATTCACACAAGTCGATTTCCACCAAAATTTCTTCTAATCTTTATCTAATATATTATTTTCTTACTCTATATTTTGTTGTATTTTAATATTTTAATTCCACAAAAATCAAACTAATTTTATTATTGTTTGTGAAATATTGTATAAACAATTGCATATATTTAAAAATAATAAACTTTTATTCTATAAGTTAAAATATATAAACAATAAAGTGTTTGCTAATAAAAGTGTTATTTCAAAGGATAGAGTATGTGTTTTTATTTTGCAATAAACAAATTTATTTATTTATACCGAAATTTAATAAAAATTAAAATGTATCAATCATTATCAAAGATCATTGGAATGCCCAATAAGAGCAAACTATCCGCTGTCCTGCGCGTAGCACCAATAATTAATGTTTACTTAAAAAAATTTCTGACGCCGTGGTAGTTAATCGATTTTAATATTCCAAATTGTAAATGAAAGGTACAGTAAACTTCTATATGCAAAAAAAATGTCAACTTGTTATCTGCTTTATTTTCGGTCCTGTAACATTTTGAAAAAATGATTTTTTTTTGCGAAAGCTTTTTTTTTCTGGGTGAAATATGAAGGTCCTAAGTGTAGCATAAATGGTTGAAAAACGTAAAATGCGAATACTTGTTTTTGTGTATTTTTTTCGCAATTATTGCTATTTTGCAAGCAGGGTGACTATTTTTTAAATTCTTAACTAATTCTATATTGTAGGAAATTCAATTACGCAACTTTTATTTCAGTACAACTTTTCTCGAAAATGAACACTTTATAAGTTATAATTAAAGACCGGATTATATGTTCCTGATTTGACTGAAATATGTGCATATATATGTCTGAAATATGAGTAAAATATGTTGAAAATATTCCCTAAAAGTTTAAAATATGTTCCAAATATGTGGAATATGTGAAAAACATTTTAAAGTAACAAGAAAATATGCATTAAAAAATGTATAAAAGTTTTATTAAATAACGGTAAGTACATATATTGACAAAATTAACCTAAATATACGAATGTATACCTATTTAGTACCTATTACTATTACTTACGTTTCTACATTTTATTCCTTCTTATAAAAACAATTCACAATCAAATGTTTTTAAATATTTTCAATAGTAAAATTATGCCGCCTATCCGTTAGTAGTAATTTGTATGTTGAAAATCTTTGTTCAACATCAACTGATGTGATTGGTGCAAACATTAACAATCTCCGCATTTAAATTGGTATTGACATCAAAATCGCCACAAATAATTTGGTTTGCTTCCTGTAATAATAATTTTAAATCACTATTTTTCTGTAAAGTTTCAATCCATTTTTTATTTATTGATTGTCCAATTCTTCCAGAAACTTCTTCAGCGTTTTCCTTAAATTTCTGAATTAAATTAAGGGACTCTTGTAGTGGAAACGATTCAGTTTCAAGATTGAGGATGGTTTTATAAACAAATTCATAATTCGATTTAATAAAACAAAGCTCATTGTGCAGTGATCTGTTTTCTAAACTTGATTTGCATTTTGAAATCGCACCAATATTTGTTTCTTCAAAACATAAAATTAGTTCTTTTATAGGGAGAAAATGTTCCGCATAAAAACAGGCAGCTTTTAAATATGTTCCCTAACTTGTGATTATAGGCTCCGGTGGCAAAGGAGTATTTGGTAATTTTTCTTTATATATCTGAATCCTTAAAGGCGATTTTACAAATATTTTCTTCACGTTGCTAATTAAACTATTAAATGTAGGAAATGAATTTCGAATTTCTTCCGCCACTCTGTCTAAACCATGCACCAAACACGTCACATGAATTAAATTGGGATATAAAACTTTTAGTTGTTGGTCAGATTTGACCATGTATGACGCAGCATCGGAAACCATAAGCAAGATTTTGTTAGCTGGAACAATGTCGGGAAGGAAAAAGTTCATGAATGCATCATTTATAAACCTAACCATTGTTACATGGTTAACTGTGTCAAGCTGTTTACAGCCAAAAATATGTCAAAATATGCCACAATATGTTAAAAATATGCCAAAATATGTTAAAAATATGTCAAACGGTCGAAAATATGTTCAAACCATCAAAATATGTTAAAAAACAGAAAATATTCTAAATATGTAAAATTAAATTAGTGTCAAACGCCTTTAATTATCATAATTCGTCCACATCCTGAAGCGTTTGATTGTATCTTTGATGGTTATCGATATGCAAAAAACATATAATCCGGTCTTTAGTTATAATCAAAAAACCAAGAAAAAAATCGAATTTTTCCTTCATTTTTTGAAATTTTGATTACTTAAACAATGTTCCGGACCTTTTTGAGAGGGAGGATAACTTAAATATTATTATTCGATTTATTTTCAAGCAATTTCTGCAAAAAAATTTGATTCACCTCTCAACGTCCAAATCTGCTAATATTTTTACAGATGAACCCTGGTCTATTAGCAATTCGATTATATCTCTAGTTATACCTTATGCAAGCTCTATACACTCAAGAAGTACAAACACGTTGTTAACTGGAAAATGAAGTTAATCGTAGTACATTATATTTTATCCGCCTATTCCCACGCAATATAAGTAAATAATGTTTACGTGACCTATTTTAGTATACCAAGAGATTCACAGCCGCCAAAACGTATTCCCCTTTATTTATTGTACGTACTCGTATATGCTGGAAGGTTGGTATTAAAAGAATGTGATTAAATGTAAGGTATGTAAAACACTAAGAAAATATACTTACAGACAAAATATTGCATATTTTATCTTCAATAATTATTTTTAGTTTATTTTTTATCTTTGAAATATACAGTGAATAATAATACAGGGTGTCTGCGTAACTTGGAACCATATGGGAAACTTTTTTAATATCAATTATACGAAAAAAAAATAATTCTTTATAAAGTGCTCTGAATAGTCTAAAACCTAAGAAGCAATCATCAGATATCAAATTTTGTCAACAGTATACGAGGTATGTCAAAAATATGAATTTCGCTCAAGAGCAAACTACCTTTATATTTCAAAATATCAAAAAAGTTTACCATGAAAAGTTATTTGTAATTAAAAACCATATTCAAATATGCAATAAGAACCTTCTACTTGAAAAAAAAATTCTGAAATTTTCCTAAATTACCGATTCCAAACATCATTTTTATTTATTGGACATGTAATAACTCTTTTATTAATAATTTTAGGAAAAAAAGTTATTCTTCATAAAAATCTGTGCATAGTCTAAACCTCAATATGCAACCATCAGTTATCCAAGTTTGTTAATTTTATACGAGGTGTGTCAAATAATATGAATTTAGAAAAAATTCTTTCTTATTGCGTATTTGAATATGGTTTTTAATTACAAATAAATTTTCATAATAAAATTTTTTGATATTTTGAAATATAAAGGTAGTTTGCTCTTGAGCGAAATTCATATTTTTTGACATACCTCGTATACTGTTGACAAAATTTGATATCTGATGATTGCAGCTTCGGTTTTAGACTATGCAGAGCACTTTATAAAGAATGACTTTTTTTCGTAAAATTGATATTAAAAAAGTTTCCCATATGGTTCCAAGTTACGCAGACACTCTGTATACTCACCGGCACAAAAATCCGCCACCCAAAATTTTAGATTAAGTTTGACAATCTATAACTTTTTTATTTGTAGAGCTCGGGAAATATGCAAAATGCATATTAAGTGCATATTTGCATATTTTGGATAAATTTTATAAGTGCATATGCATTTATTAAAATTGCATATTTTCAGACTTTTTTGCCTCAAACGATACCAACAGAAAATATTTTAAAGAGAAATGAGAAGTCTCAGATCTAAAAAATAAACCTAAAAATTCTCGTGGAACCACTTTCTGGTAACATCCTTAACCTCTGCCTTTTACAATTCATAAGGCAAGGAGACGACGAATAAAGCAGACAAAGGGGACTCTACAATATGCAGTCAGATTTTGTTAGTGAAAAATTTTTGTTGAGTAGCAGAAACTGGAAGAACAGAATTTCCAATGGTCAATACCTTTGTATCAAATATAAAAAATATTTTTAAAAGCCCTTCTGCGAGTAGAGGTGTATAAAGATCGTTTACCTAACGTGCCTTTACCACCTGAACCTGTGATAAGTAGATGGGGAACATGGATAAATTCTGTAAATTTCATAACCGATAATTTTGAAGGAATTAGATACGTCATCATATCTCTCGATGTAGATAACTCAGGTGATATAAAAAATGTGTGGATGTTTTAAAAAACCGTTATTAAAAAGTAATTCGACACATATCCAAACCAATTTTGGAAATATTGCTAAACCAATCACTAAATTAGAAAAGCTCAACATTTCATTAGACCAAAGTATTGAAATTATCAATTCATTAAATGAAAAAATTAAACACCTTGGGGAAACCAAAAGTCTATCAAAAATTCTGCACAGTGTTACAGAATAATGAGGGATATCAAAAAATAATTCAAATAAATAATATTGTTAAGATGGGGAAATGCGAAGATAATAAAATGAAATAGGTAGAACCCTCAATTATACAATATTTTAAGTTTGCTCCTTTAACGTCATGTGACGTACAAAGAAGTTTTTCTGTGTATAAACAATTATTGTCAGAAAGACGGCTCAGTTTTTCTGTAGAAAATTTAGAAAAACGTTTAATAATGTATAATTTTAATGGTTACACTAAAATAAAGAATGATGGTGATAAATATAAAGAATAAATGAATATAATAATGTAAGTAATAGAAATTTCAATAAATATTTTTTGTGACTGACAAAAAATAATTATATTTTTTTTATTTAGCTTAAATGCTTCAACAGCTGAGGCCATTGGCATAAAATAAATAATTAAATACCTTCAAAACAAGGATTACTGCGTTTTTTTATTTATATGCATTAACTGCATAAAAGCATATTTTAGTGCATATCTCATCTGTTTTTTGTGCATATTTGCATGCATATTTTAAGGATTTTTAAGTGCATATTTCCTGAGCTCTACTTATTTGTATTCAGATTTTCAAGATTCTTACATCAGTTTGTAAGTACATATATTGATGTCGTTTTGTTGTTATTCCGGTAACAAAAATTTTTTGCTTATATGGCATTATACAGGGGTGAATGGAAGCGTTGCATTTTCTCCTAACTTTAAAAAAACCAGTGAAAAAATTAGATGGCTAATTTTATTTCTTGCTCCTTTTTGTATTATCCTCGAGGTATTACTAAGGTTTTATTTTTTTTAATTATCCGAATATCTCTTTTCTTGTAAGAGCTCTAAATAAACACTTTGAAGGTTTTTTAATTGAAAATATCAAACGCACTAAAAATAACAAAACAAAACAAAATGAACAACAAAATTTTTGCAGTAAGGACTGCTCGCAATTGTTTGGCATCGAATAAAGATGTGTTATCCTTGCCTGGGAAATAGCCCGATATTCCTCTACCAGGGCCATAACTGTACCAAATTTTCTGGAGGCCTAAAATGACGGCAAATAGCTTTTTTAATTCATCCCATAAATGCTCAATAGGAACGAGATCGCGGCTGCATGCGGGCCATTCTAATCTTATCAACCCAAACTTTATTTTATGAGTCCATCAGTGTTTTTATTTACAAAAAATGGTAAAGCTCTTATAAGAAAAGAGATATTCGGATAATTCAAAAAGAAAATTTTAGTAATGCCTCCGGGATAATATGACAGAACTATGAACCAAAATCAGCTCTTCCATTTTTCCACAGCATTACTTAAAGTTAGGAGAAAATACTACGCTTCTGTTCACTCCCGTATAATGCCATGCAAGCAAAATTTTTGTGTTACTGGGATAATAGCAAACGATATCAATACATGTACCTACAAACTGGTGCAAAAATCTTGAAAATCCGAGCACATAATAATAAAGTTATAAATTGTCAAACTTAATCAAAAACTTTGGGTGGCGGAATTTTGTGTCGGTGAGTGTATTTTAAAGAAAGTTTAAGATTTAGTTTCTTTTCAGAGATTACCACCATCCGTTTAGGCATATTTCGTCGTCTTGATATCATAAGAAAGGCGCGTGATATTCTTTGGATCGAAAACATATGTCCCTGTCATAGCAAAAGGCGCAACAGCGATATTTATTAAAGCAAAACGAAATCGAAAGAGATCTACTATACAGAGTATCTATACATTTTAGTGTTGTTTAGAAATAGTTGCTCTTCTATGAAGGGTGATTATATATATTATGACGAAGCTCTAATGATGGCACGTGATGTGTTGAAGGTACTTAGCTAATTAATAAAAAATTTTTTACACACTATCAATTTTTTTGAGAACATACACCTGTTGGCCGGTTTGACTTACTTAGAAGTGTGTAAAAGTCATACAGTCTTTTTCAATTCATTTTATATTGCCATGGTAAAGATATGTTCACAACTTCAAATTTAAATAAAAATGCAGTAAATGAACTAACTTTTTGGTCTTCAAATTTTGGTATTAATTTTTCTGTGGAAAAATCAAAAGTACTCAAATTTAGTTGAAGAACACATAGCACTATATCACCTCAAATTACATTAAATTGTATTCTGCTCACAATATGTAATTAACAAAAAATATTAGGTTTAATTTTTGACAATCGACTAACATGGAAACCACAGATTACAGATGTCAAAGTTAATTGCTCAACAAGATTAAATTTATTAAAATCTCTAGCAAACCATCACTGGGGAGCAGATGAGGACGTCCTAATTAAGGTGTACAGATCTCTTATTCGCTCTCGTTTAGATTATGGATGCTTTGTATACATGTCAGCATCAAAGTCTTATTTAAGAACTCTTGACACTATTCAGAATACCGCATTACGAATCTGTCTTGGAGCTTTCAGATCTAGTCCCACCGAAAGCCTTCGTTGTAAGACAGGTGAACTTCCCCTTTCACTTCGTTGGCAACAATTACGTCTGACATACTTTGCTAGGGTGTCTTCGAATCGAAATAACCCTGTATATGAGCTAATTTGTAATCCATATAACTGTACGCCCAATAATAAATATCAGACACTACCTCAAATTTTGCTTCCTCTTTCACAACCTGTTAATTTATCAGTAACAGATACTCTAATATCATCAACTCCTCGCTGGATTAACAGCATCCCAAAAATTAACCGTTCGCTTAACAACTATCCCAAAAATGAAAACAATAGCCAAATTCCGAGACAATCGTTACTAAAGCTGGTCAACACAAACTCATACGACGAGATTCTCTACACAGATGCATCTAAAACTGCGACAGGGATTGGATATTCCGTAACACAACTGCAAATAGTGTTCTTGAGAAGTTCTGCCTTCCAGCATTCAACTCCATCTATACAGGAGAGCTATATGCATGGGGTGAGAGCACGCCAAATAGAATTCTATTTTGCTGACGTCACAAAATCGAATTTCACAATGGGAGAATCGACGGTTGCTAGGCAACGTGACGTCACTAAAATAGAATTCTATTTGGCGTGCTCTCACCCCTGTAGTGATTCAATATACTCGGTTCTAAATCCTAGCCCACTACTTTATGCCGGGTAATTTGGGTTGCCTATATGAACTTGAATCGGCGAAATGGGCATATAAATAATTAAGTTTTGTCGTATTAACCACTTTAAAAATTCGCATTGTAAGGTATGAATGAATCAAATATATTATTATGTAGTACCTCTTTTGTAGATGTATTTACAAATGAAACTGAAAAGTTATTACTATAAAGAGTGATATGTAGGTACCTATAAACGTGGCTATGCTTGACTTAAATAAAACAATTAGATATAAAAAATCGCAAATCTTAGTAAAGGGAAAGTATAAATACAAATACCAATGTTGAAACGTTTTTAAATACCAAGTATTTAAATACTAAAAATGTACCCAAGTTCTTGGGTAAATTTTTTTCTTATTCATTCACCCTCTTTGTAAATTTCATATTTTTAACTTGGTAGTGGAGCTAATGAGCCGTATTTCAAAATTTAAAATATGTACTTTAGACTTTAGAGCATTTAAATACTTACTCTAAAGTCCAAAGTTTTTAATATATACAACTTACAACAAAGTATTTAACTTTTTAAATACTGCCCATCAGTTCTGATACCAAGGTAAAAAATGAAATGTGCAAAAAAGTGGATGATTCAGAAAAAAGTTACCCAAAAACTTTCCCAAATTAATATTATTTGTGATTTTTATTTATATCTAATCGTTGTTTTATTTTAGTCAAGCATATAGCCACGTAATATGCATATAGCATATAGGTACCTATTATCACTCTTTATAGTAATAACTATTCAGTAGTAATTGCACAAGAGCTCTAAAATTATCGAATTTTTCCCGAGTCACACTTTGACAGCTTTAATTTCACGACCCGAAGGGGAGTGAAATTATGTCAAAGTGTCACGAGGGCAAAAATTCGATAATAATTTTAGAGATCGAGTGCAATTTTCTGCGATTATTTCATGAATAAAATTGTTCAAGACCAAAATTTTATTGTAATTTATTTATGTAAGTACAAATTAGTACAATTAAACACACAGTTGTTATAAATACTTGACGGTTGGAAGTTATCACTTTTATAATTTTTAAAACATTAATTGTCATTAATGTCACTGAATGTATTTTTTCGTAGCAACGAATAAGGGCATCTGACGTAATATACTTTACTACGGGATAGTATCAAAAATTATCGGGTATAATATCACAAGAGAGTGAGAATAAATTGAAAATAATGCGACAGTTTTTCAAAAATTTGTTGTCTGACAACAATGACAACAAATTTGAGTAAAAATGAACCATTATTTTCTTATTTATTCTTACTGTCGTGTGATATTCGTAGGATTATTTTTTAATACGTATATTATGGATATTTTCTTAAATGTGACAGTTGTCATTAATGTCACTGAATGTATTTTTTCGTAGTAACGAAGGGCATCTGACGTAATATACTGGACGACGGGATATTAACAAAAATTATCGGGTATAATATCACAAGAGAGTGAGATTAAATTAAAAATAATGCGACAGTTTTTCGAAAATTTGTTGTCTGGCAATAGACACGAGAGACCGCAGGGCTCGAGTGGCTATTGCCCAATGACAACAAATTTGAGTAAAAATGAAGGATTATTTTCTTATTTATTCTTACTGTCGTGTGATATTCGTAAGATTATTTTTTAATACGTGCATTATGGATATTTTCTTAAATGTGACAGTTGTCAAAACTAGGAAACTGGTTGCCATTAAAAAGAAACAATCTACTTAAAAAAATTCTATCAGTAGTTTTCTACAGCAGATAATTCTCAGTATAATTTTAATCTAATTGGACAGAATTAAACACGTGATGAAATATCTTTCTATACGATTGGAAGTTAAAATCATCAAAAAATAATCAGTTTAATTTTTATTTCTGTAGCTTTCTATTGGTCAGAATCTCCTATGAATGAAATAATCAGTTTAATTTTTAAGTACATTACAAAAAGGTACTACATATTATTTGATTCATTTAAGCCTTACAATGTATTGTTTTTAAACAATAAATGATAAAATAAAAATATTTACAGTTCAAAAATGTAAAAATAATAACTTCATTGTGACACATTATTGCACTGTATGTGGCCTAATTTTGGGCTGAAAAACTCAAAAATGTATTACATTTTTAAAAAATTTTAGAATATGTTTAATTCGTAGAACAATTTTAACAATTGTCTTCAATATAGATTTCAATCCTCTACAAACAGTTTCTGATGTCTTTTGATGTAAAATAATTAGGGAAGCAGGAATTCAACAGTTAAGAATTTTAGATTGAGTTTCCTATGGCCCGTTTTTAAGTCGTAAAAGGTCAAAACTAGAAAAACGATATTTAAAATTTTACAAAAAAATAATTATTTTTTAAAGATGTTTAGAATGATGATTTACTTGAAACTTGTTTTTACCTATACTTTTCCTACATGGATTAAAATTGTTTCGCTAAATATTTGGGAGCATAATATTGTTAAAGCGATATTTGATTGACTTACCTCCTTTTTCACAAATACTTACCCCCTTTATAATTGAACATAAAAATGATTACACAGGATATTGGAAAATTTTAGATACTTAAATGCATCGTATAATTAAGTATTAAAAAACATTATACATTAATTACCAATCTAGCTAAATATACTTCAAACTTTTATTCGTCGCCAGAAGTTGATATATTCGGGAGCAAATCAGCTGTCTTGATCTGTGGATACATTTTTCCTTTCTACTGTTAGTTATGACACAGACTTGTTATGTGTCTCCTTGGGTAATAAATTTGTAGCTGCTTTTCCCCTCTTATCTAAAATCTGCGGTCTTAAAAGGTTCTTCTTTGTCAAAGGACTACTTCTACTGAAATTTCTATGTTTCTAGAAGAGAAATCTAGATTCTACTAGATTTTTCATATCATAACCAACGAAGCTGTCTCCAGTTTACCTTTTTAGCCTGAGTATCCATTTTTTCGACTAGACTATGATCCGCATCGCACTCGTAGCAAGCTGCTGTTATAAAACTGTTTTTATTTTGAACATGACAGCGGCAGTGTGAATACATTATTAGGTGTTCGACGTTAGGATCTAAAGCTTTAGTAAGGTATTGATATAGGCAAAAACCAATGTAATTTCGGCCACGTTTTGTTAAAGATTCATGCCATATATAGCAATGAGCTCGTGAATTGTATTTTTTACAAAGTTTAACCATTAATTTAGTAAATATTGTAAAAATACTGTCTTTCTTTGTATTATGTCACCATCTGTATACATTCAAAATTTGTATAAACATAATCTCGGACCTCACACACTCTATAGGTCACTTGATCATTTGCAGGGGCTGTTCAAATGCCACACGTTGCATTAAAAGAAAGCTATGTATAAGGGGTCAAGTCAAGTTGTCTCATTATTTACTCATAGATACACTTATATAGTCAGTGCCAAAAGGAATATGTTAACATATCCCTTTTTACACTAAATTTAATAAATTATTTTTTAAGGTACCCTTTTGGAACAATTATTTTAACTCCCAATTTTAGCTACATTGACTTATCCGCTTTTACCCACAAATAAAACATTATTTTTTTAACCCATATTTCAATTAATCCCGTTTTTGTTAAAAATTGACTTGTCCCCTTTTTCACGCCCAACTCAAGCGCTATATTAAATAAAATTAAACCATACGAATGGAATCGAATTGAATCGAACCGAATATAATCGAATCTTTAGAAGTATTCACTTCTGTCGGCACTCCGCAAGTGCCACCCTATGATTTTTTTATGTTACATTGATTGTCAAACGCAAATTTTTTAAAACGTTTACCCTCCTTGCTAACGAGAAATTATTACGATATTTTTTAAATATTTCCATATCCCCATGTCCCTGTGAATTCATAATTTTGAAATTAAACGAGGTCAAAAGTACGTTAGTTTCTATTCCAACGATATAATCAACTCACAAGCGTACGTCACAAATACACAACAAGATGTATAACTTCCGGCGAGAATGGGAATTGTGGTTAAACAAACACTAAATTTATAGTGTAGGTATAAGCAAGGAAAACGACATGTTTAACGTATTGTTGTAGTTAGAGTAATTATTTGTTGGAAACAATCTGCTACTAGTAATTACTGACAGCGTATTAGCAACAAAAAGGTTAATGTATTTAGTAAAACAATTACTAAGGTTAAAACGGCGTTTATTTACAACCATTATTAAATGTTTTTCTCCACAAAGATTTCTACAAAAGGATTTTTCTTAACAGAAAGTAGAATTGATCCAATAAAAAAGTCCATTTATTTGAAAATACTTTTGATTTAAACTACTGTTATTAAGTATGCGAGTCGGGATTTTTTTGTTGATGAATAAATTGAATAAATACTAAAATTAAAGTTTCGCATTTAATTAATAAAGTTTCTAATGTCCGCCCCTGGTTATTTGTCAAAAAATTTGACATTTTTCAATTCTCTAGTTTTGTCACTTTAGACCAGTAAGGATCTGTGAATAAACGTCTATTTTTGGATGTGAGAGGTGGCATTCGGATTTTTGCAGATAAAGTTAGGTGACACCTTCAGTAATAATAATTGACTTATGCTCCTTCATAAATATGCCCGGAACATTAACAAAAAAATTAAAATATTTAAAAATTTCGAAAAACGTCGATTTTTTTCTGCTTTCTTTGCTTATAACTTTAAAACGATTCGTTTTGGAACAAAGTCGTAAAAAAATAAAATAAAGATAATTGAATTTTGTATGATATACGACTGGTCAAAAATGTCTTAACGTATTATCTTTTCTGCAATATAGCAATAAATACAAAATAAGGGGACAAAATACGCCTGTTGTTTTTCAATATTTTTAACCACTTTGGTGGCACTTAGAACCTTAGTAATTCGCTTAGAAAATTCTTTGTAACATACTTAAACCGTGTACCAAATTTCATTAAAATCGACCTAATAGATTTTGCATAATAAATTTGCAATCTAAATGTTTTTAAAAAAGTTCAAATTTTTTAAAATCTTTCTGAACAAAAAGTAGACCATTTAGAAGTTGTCTAATTTTTTAACATATAAATAGGTGCTCTACCTATCTAATTCACTTTACAGAATTAAAATCGGATTATTAAAGGGGCCTCAGCAATGTTTTAAACTTATAAACAATTTGTTGGCTTATAAAAGATAGCTTTGTTTAATAATAAAAAAATTAATTTTTAGCAATTCAAATAATTAAAACCGGTATAATTTGACCTAAACTTTCAAATGCTGTTAGCAGAATTGCTATTTTATTTTTTAATCAAAAGTTATTCGCGTTCAAAAATTGCAAATTTTCGAATTTTTGAAAGTTCCACTGCGTTTATCTCGAAAACTTGTAAGAACATTTTTTGCTTAGAATTACCCAAGAAATACAAACAAATGTTTTATTCTGCGAAAAATCGATGTTATGTAATTCCTCATGTTCTTTGTTTATAACAACCTTATCGATATCCGGATCAACTGTTACCCAAAAAAATCGTGTTCTACGGGTCAAAAATACATAAAAATCTTGGGTAAGTACATCTAAATAAAGGAGCCCGTAGCCCCCCCTCCTGGACACAGGACTAATTTGTTTATAAGCCAAAAAATTGTTTATAACTTTAAAATATTGCTGAGGCTGCTTAAACAATCCGATTTCAATTCTGTAAAGTGCATTAGATAAGTGGAGTGCTTCTTTATATGTAAAAAAATTGACAAATCTTTGTATGTTCTAGTTTTTGTTGTGTAAGATTTTAAAAAATTTTAATTTAAAAAAAAAGGTTAGATTGCAAAACTATTATTCAAAATCTAGTAAGTCAATTTTAATGAAATTTGGTGTACGATTTTAGCATATTACAAAAATTTTTTAAGCGAATTGGGAAGGTTCCAAGTGTAACCTAAGTAATGGAAAATCATTGAATAAAGACAGGCTTGTTTTGCCCCCTTATTTTATATTTATTGCTATTTTGCAGCAAGGGTGATAAATTAAGACATTTTTTAACCAATCGCGTCTGATAGAAAATTTAATTATCTTTGTTTTATTCCTCTACGACTTTGTTCCAAAATGAATCGTTTTAAAGTTATAAGCAAAAAAATTAGAAAAAAAACCAAAATTTTTTGAAATTTTTAAATATTTTTTTTTTTTTTATTAATGTTCCGGGCGTATTTGAGAAGGAGCATAAATCAATTATTATTAACGAAGTTATCACCTAACTTTATCCGCAAAAATCTGAATGCCACCTCTCACATCCACCTAAAAACAGATCCTTACTGGTCTACTTGGCTAGTTTAGGCTTTTTCAAAAACCTAGAAAAAAAATTTTTAACCAAAGTGATCGCTAGCGTATTTTTTACATAAGTGGTCGGTTGGCGTACTTTCCAAGCCAGACAAAAATGTGGATAATTAATACTCTACATTTCTTATACATAAACTCAGACACAACTGGCTAGTGATTTTAGTAGGTATTTTTTTGCAAAAATTGGCAAAATTAGTAACTATTAATAATTAATAACTATTTAGTACCTAATTTTTTTTTTTGACAATTTTAACAAATTGGCAAAATTACTTACTAAAATCACTAGCCAGTTGTGTCTGAGTTTAGCGAACGGACTTTAACTAAAAAATTTAATAATGAGGTGTAAAATATCAAACTAAAAAGAATTCTTAGATGAACATGAAAAGATACAAAAAGGACATTAAAGTTAAGGGCTTTCTGTTTGATTTTCGTGATGCTTGCGTTTTAGTCAAATATGTATGGTGAAGACAACATACATTTATATGCTGGTTTATTGCATCTTTGGCACTTTCTTGTGGTTGCTCTATTTTTTAACCAATTTTTTATTCCGCACCATATTTTACTCCTTGAAATATTTCGTTATCAACTTCTTGTTCTGAAGACGCATCATCGCCACTGTATTCAATACATTCATCGGACGCATCGGGATCAATACCACCCACGTCTTCATCATCACACCCTTCCATCATTTTTCTGGCTATTTCCTCTACCTCATCACTAGTAAGTTTTTTCCTATAATTGCATTATACGTTAGCCAGGGCTTCTTAAACTGTGCGTCGCGACGCCCTGTGGCGTCGCGGCGTTGTTTCAGGGGCATCGCTTGTCAGCGCGGACTTTTAATATAGAAAATAATATATTTATTTGATTTTAAATATATGTGCTAATAAATAAATCAAACAAAAAATACAACATCAAGTCGATAGACTCTTGAATTATCTGAAATTATTCAAAAAAATGTTCATTCCGAAAATTATCCGATGGTCTACGAAATTATCCGAAAATCGCATAATTATCCGGACAATGGCAATACTGGAGTCGAGTGGGATGGTGTCCTAGCGATATCCAGACAGTATGGTCGACTACAAGCTCGCATCAAAACCAAGGCTCCTAAAGTGTAAGATGGACACATTGTGTCATACATAGAGAGGCCTTAGCAGCAAAGAATATTACACCTGAATTAAGTGATGTGATGGATTGCATTATTAAAGTGGTGAACTATATTAAAACACGACTAGTGAAATCAAGACGTTTCCATAAACTTTGTGGAGAAATGGGGGCCGAATACACCTCTTTAATTTATTATTGCAAACCTCGATGGCTGTTCAAATGCAACGTACTCGCACGTGTATACGAATTAAGAAATGAATTTTACTCGTAGGTATCTACATGCAGAATCACATAATGATGCGCAAAGCTTTATTAATTCAGAGTTTATAATAAAATTAGCATACTTCTGTGACATATTTAACAAATTACATGATCTTATTAAGTCATTGCAGGGAAACAATAATATACAGTGCGGTGGAATAAGTGTTGCCCCCCCCCCCCATGTTAACTTGTTTATTTTAAGAATATAAGCAAAACGCTTGGATAGGTCGATTTTTAAACATGGATAGGAAAATGGACATGTGGCATTGTTATGGAAAGAACATGTTGAAGAAAAATTATAGTGAAATTTGTGCACCCCATAAAAATTTTATGGGGGTTTTGTTCCCTTAAACCTCCCCAAACTTTTGTATCCGTTCCAAATAAATTATTATTGTGGTGCCGTTAGTTAAATTCAATATTTTTAAAAATTTTTTGCCTCTTGGTATTTTTTCGATAAGGTAGTTTTTATCGAGTTGCGGCTTCTTTTTTAATATGTTTACATAAAAATTTTATGAGGGTTTTGTTCCCTTAAACCCCCCAAATGTTTGTGTACGTTCCAATTAAACTATTACTGCGGTACCAATAGTTAAACACAGTGTTTTTAAAACTTTTTTGCCTCTTTGTATTTTTTTGATAAAGCATCTTTTATCGAGATGTGGCTTCTTTTTAATATGGTTCAAAATATACTTAAAAATGTAACTCATAAATAAATTTTCATATTATTACCAAGTCTCCATAATCGTACTTTACCATATACAAATATGTGGTGGATTTGACAAATATTCAAATATCTCGATAAAAACGGACTTTTGGAAAAAGTATTAAGAGACAAAAAAGTTTTTAAAAACTTGTGTTTAACTAATGATGTGAAAATAATAATTAAATTGGAACGTACACAAAAGTTTGGGGGGGTTTAAAGGAACCAAACCCCCATAAAATTTGATTATCATTTTTTCTTAAAATACTACTGCCATAATAATACCACATGTCCATTTTCAATAAAAAATCTCTAATAGTTTTCGATACATTGGAAAAAATCGATTTTCATTTTGTAACTTCAAAGGGCTGTAACTTTTTTTTCGTGCACATTTGTACTAAGGTAAGTTAGGTTCAATGGAACTATTTTTGGTCCCAGAATATGCGATTAAATTTATGACCTGTATTTTTGTTACACCCTGTATATTAATTTTTTAAAAAGAATATACCGTCATTGAAAACAGCGTAAAAATAATTTTTTCTGCTCTATGTCATATTATGTGTAAGTTTTTAGTTTGTGAAAACTCATTATATATAGCAGTGCGTGAAGGGTTTAAAGTGTGCGTGAAGTAACAATGTATTTTAAATGAGATTTACTTTTTCGCACACTTTCAATGGGTTTTTTGGCACATTTTCATATAATCAAATATCCTTAACTTTCGCGTTGTCATGGTGATGACAATATGAGCAATGACTTACAGCAAAATTTTTGACAGTTTTGTGGTTTGAAAGTAGTTAGGATTTTTAAATGTCAAAGTTCTAAAAATTGTAGAATAGAAATGAATTCCAGTGACAAAGGGTTACAGTTTTTTTATTTGTTTATCATAGATAAAATATTGTATGAAACTGTGCGTGAAGTACTTTTTGCGAACTTACGCGATGTATAGCACTCGCTCCGTTGTGGCTAGTGCTCTAAATATCGCGTGCGTTCGCAAAAAGCATTCTTCACGAACTATTTCATAAATAACTATTTAGGAAATATTTTTAACTTTTTAGTTGTGTTAATTACCATTTAATAAATGCATAATGTATCGTTACGTTATGAGCATATTTTTCTACAAAACTACACATTTTAAAGTAAGTCTAAATGTAAGGTAAATATTTGTATTGGAAATTATAAATTATTATGGATCGATGGGAGGTCCAGTAATAAATACTAGGAGAATACTAAGTGGGGCAACTTCCCCAGACGTAAAATGCTCAAAGTATGAGTTTCATGTTTTAATGTCAAGGTTCAAGACTCAGGTTTTTACTATAGGGTCGCTAAAAGATGTAATTTTATCAAACTGGACATCTGGGCTCAAATAACAAAGTAGACTGAAAGATACAATTTATAAAGATAAAATTCAAAGTAATATGTTATTGGAAACAAATATCACCACAAACACAAAGTGCGGTAAACTGCAAGGCAGCTTTATTGCACCGACACTGTCGTGTGCAGCCTTTCTTTTAGCCACACCGAATTAGTGTTTTGCATACTTGGGAAGACTCTGGTAATGTTTTGTCCAACATATTTCCCATCTACCTTCAACTTTTTTCTTCCAGCTCCAGTTCACTGGTGACGGGAGCACTGGGGCTGCGACCATCATTTGGACCCAGCAGTAAGTAGCCTGGTAAAACTAATAAGTACATTTGAAAAATTTAAACGCAGAATAAAATACTACAGTATTGTCGAGCTTTGATGATCCCTAGGAGCTTCTATAATGTTTATTTTAATAATCAGAATTCGAAAAAAATAATGCGTTTAAATAGAATTTGACCGAAATTTTGCGCCTACGCTCTCAAATAGGAGTAAAGTGTTATACATTTTTGTAATCAGCATTTCAAAAGCTTTTATATGAGGTATCACATAATGTACTTTCCTATTTAAAAAAGTTAAAGTTATCCCTGTCACCTGAAGAGGGACCGCGTAAAGTTCGAAACATTGATGTTATACCATACTATGATTATTTTAAAAATCGACCTGTCCAAACTTTTCGCTTATGTGCTAAAAATAAATAAGTTAATAAGGGGGGTAACACTTATTCCAGCGCACTATATATCGGATCTTACACTAATACTCCAGGGAAATAAGGCACAAATATACCATGTTCGGGACTTTGACCAGCCAGGTTGCAAATGGGTTTTTTGGGTAATATATACCTACCGAATACATTATAAATACAAAAATTCCGGTCACAGTTCGGACGAGAATTTTAGTTATTAACAAATAAGGGTCAAAAATGGCAGTTTTTTAGTTTAAATCGCTAAGGTAAAAATAGGGTAATTAAATATCTTATTAGGGTATTCATCTTTTTGTAGATGAGCTAAGGTTTAGAATTGCAATTTATGAATTTTGGTCCGATTATTTGTTGCTTCGGAAATTGCAAAATAAGACTAAAATTTCGAAAATCAAAAATTTACTACAACTTTTGTAAAAATGAACTTCAAGACTTGCATAAAAAGTAGAGCCAAACAGTTCATATAATACACAAACAATTTGAAGCCCATTCGTCAATTGGTTTAAATTTTATTCAATTTGTTTATTCCACAGAACAACTTTGTTTTGCAATATTATTGCTCAGAAAATTATAATGATACAGCGTTTTTCGGGTACCACATGAAAGAAGAAGACCTATATCTTCATTATTTTAAATAAAAAAATCAAAAGTCATTTTTAACATTGCAAAAATATTTCACTAAAGTAAAGTCATTTTTGGCTTAATAACACTTGAAAACACGTACAAGCCTAACGAACACATTGCGCGCGAGCATCGCGAGAGCCGAGCAGAGCGCAACATGTATACATACCTTTAGACTAATAGCATTGACTGTACTATTTTCCAGTACGTATCCGATGATTTATTTGGAGTTAAATTTGATATAAATTATAACATTTCAACGTTTTTTTGGGACGACAGAATTTATTTTTACCGAGTCATTTATTCGTGAATTTAATGTGGGCGCAGCACGTGGAATAAAAAAAAGCCCCAGGATTTTTCGTTAAAATTAAATTTTGCTTTTTCCCTTCATGTTCGCTCCGTTGTCATATCCTTGATCACGCGTATCGTTAATGTAAATATTAGATTTCTCTAATATTGCTGTTATTTTTTCATATAAATCGCGGCCTGTTTTCAATCATCAATGTCGATAACTCCTAAGAAATTTTCTTTGATCTCCACAACGTCATCGATGTAAGAAACAAAGCGTAATATTATTGTGATTTTTCCTGTTTTGCTGGAATCTGGTGTAGAATCTAATTTGATTGAATAATATATATGGTGAGGCAGATAACTGGTTTATAAGAAATATCTCGAGAACTAAAGGCAGTAGAATCATGAAAATTGGAATAAAGGGGATTTGAATGATGGTCTATTAAATGAAAATATTTTCATATCTTTGCAACTTCCGGTTATACCGTTTATACCGGAAGTTGCTTATAACTTCGTTTTTTTAACCCTGTATATTTTTACATTTTTTGATTCTACTCAATATCTTGTTTCTTAAAATATGAGGTTTTGTAATATTATATAGGATATTTTGAGAGATATTTACGTTTTTTTATTAATTTCGTAGCAACATTCACACCCTGTAGAATTGTAATAGTTTGACATTAAAAACTCTGCTTACGTTCAAGTGATTTTTAATACAGTCTATTATTGTTAAGAATCATTACCTAACTGCTTTAATTTGTGAGTTATTGGTGATTCAAGCTAAACATTAATTGCAACAAAAAATACGTAAAATTTTATTAGGGTGGCCGTGAAAATATTCAATCACAAATAATTTTTTAGAAATAAATACCTATTGATCCAAACTGATCCTTAAAATTACCAATAATGGTTTAGTTATCAAGATACCTAAGTAGTTAAGATTGTTGGTGCGATTAACAATTAAGCACAAATTCCAGCAGTTAGGTATAGGGAATGCTTAAGAAATAAAAAAGTACCATAAAGTATGATTTCATTACAATACTAAAATAAAGGGTGTTCTATTTAAGAAAACTCAGAAAATACTCATTCCGAGTTTCGACCAACCCTATCTACTAAAATTGAAAATTTAGCTATACTAATAATTCTTAACAATATCAGACTATATTAAAAATCATTTGAACGTAAGTAGAGTTTTAGATGTCAAACTACTACAATTCTACAGGGTGTGAATATTGCTGCGAAATTAATAAAAAAACGTAATTATCTTTTAAAATACCCTGTATAACATTACAAAACCTCATATTTAGAGAATCCAAAAATGTGAAAATATACAGGGTGTCCTATTTAAAAAAAAACGAAGTTAAAATCAACTTCCGGTATAACCGGAAGTAGCAAATAGATGAAAATATTTTCATTAACCTTCGGATGACCAAGCGGGGGAAATTTTGACACCAGCGTATGTTTTTCTTTAATAAATTCAAAAGTATTTGCAATTTTGCAAATTTCACTTGCAATTTTCGTTTATTTTTTAGTTGACTTTAATATCATTCTAGATATCCTCATATTTTGAAATAAAAAAAAAATTCCTTATATTTTACGAATAAAAAATATATTCTGAAGTTGATGTTTAGTAAAATACCTTCTATTATGTGTAATTCCAAGTAGTTTTCCATGCCATAAAAGTCCATGCCATAAAAATAAAAAAAAAACAAATAAAAAAAACTCCATTTTTTTGTTAATTGTCATTTTCGACATGTTTGACCTGGGGTCATTTTCCCCCCTTGGTCATCCGTGTAACAAAAAAAAGGTTGGTCAGCGGAAGGTTAAACAAATGACTCTTCAAAACCCCTTAATTCAAATTTTTATGATTCTATTGCCTTTAGTTCTCGAGATATTTCTAATAGGCCCTTTATTTGTCTCACCCTGTATACAGCGGCAAAATTAACGGAACACCTTAAAAATGGGAGACGTTAGATGTCTCGAGTTTCCTAAACCTGCTGTCCGATTTGAGTGATTTATTTAGTGTGTTATAGCCTTATTGGCTGATGGTATGTTAGGGCGTAACAATCATACTGTGTTTTTTCCTTAAAGTTCGGAACACCCTGTGGAATATTATAGCATATATTATATATTGAAATTAAAACTCAATTGTAGCCTTAGGCTTTCTTAACATTATGTTTTTAATTCATTCCCTTATGTCCGATAATAAAAGAGCTATGTACTTTTATATTACAAATGAGGTATGCTATTTGGTCTTGATCAATCTCGAGAGCTACGGTTTCTACCACTTGTAAGGTTCTACGAGGTGGCAAACGCTGTCGTAGTCTTCTGCCAATTATGTCACACAAACGTTCGATCAGGTTAAGATATGGTTTACCTGTTGTAACAACAACGGACAAAGTCCGAAGATTTACCTGTTGTAAATATTCGATTACAGTTTGTGAACGTGAGGTCTTGCATTATCGTGCATTAGCAAAAAATTGTTACCAATATAAGGAGCCGATAGCATTGTAGCTAAGTCCTTCGCTATGTAAGATCACTAATTAAACACCCTCATTGCGGGTCAAATTTCCTGTAGCGCGTTGCATTTCCACCAAACAACAAAAAAAAATTGAAACTTTAAATAATAAATCTACTAATTTTCATAACAAACCAAACACTTTTTGACTGCTAACAATTTGACATCTATTAAATTGTAATATCTTATAGCCTAGTTTAGGCTTGTCTATTAAACTAAGCAGAAAATGAGGATTTATTGATGAAAAACATGGCTAGTTGTGAACGTACCTAACTTTTTATTATCCAATATAAGCAAATGAATCTAAAAAGAAAATATTAATAAAGCCCAGGGCTACAATTGAGTTTCAATTTCAATATTTTATATCTGCCAGAAGATTCCACAGGGTGTTCCGAACTTAACGAAGGAGAAAAAACAGTATGATTGTTACAACCGGTATAAAATGACACCTCTCTAGCAACAATATCATTTAATATTTACTAAGAATATCATTTAATAGATATTATTTACTAATTTATTTCAAATTTATCTTATTGTGTTCATGTTTTAATGAAATTAACGCAATAATTCGTTGAAATAGAACTATTTTGACATAATATTCAAAAGACAAATCAGTAGACAATAACAATGGTTTTGAATCGTCGTCATGGAAACCAATATCGTCGTCATGGTAGCCAATTTTATTGAAAGTTGAGTTTTGACAACCTTGTCGAAGAACGTATTTTGTGTATTTTCACTCCCAAATAAAAATTTATATAACTCTATTTGTTGTGGCATTTTTCCAAACGCACGGCCCTAGAAAAAATATTATTTCTAACTCATGCGGAAAGTGTCTTTCTCGTACACGACTGCTTGCCCGAACTCGACTAACGCGTCGTTCGGGGTGACGGCTGTCTCATGCGAGAAAGTATCACTTTCCGCACTAGTTAGGAAAATAACTATTTCCACCTACCTCTACCGAAAGTATACTTTTCCGGACTTGATTGTAGGGAGCAAAGTTGTAGTTTTTCTCCCTAGTGAGGAAAAGTAAATGTGACGTCATGGTATTTCATTCACGAAATATAACTTATTGACGCCCTGCACAATATCTGTTTTCTATTACGTAAGTATCTATACATTTTAACAGTGATTTATAAAATAGTATTTTGCAGAATGGTAAAAAACAGTAAATTGTTATTTTGATTTAACAATGTTTACATTAATAATTTGACTTTTATTTGACAGTTGACAGTTATATTGTACCTACGTGTTAGTTTTAGTTCTAATAAATTTTTTTGGTTAGTTACATAATTAAATTAAGTAAAAATGAAAAAATGACTTGTTATTTGAGGAAGGTGGAAAAACCATATGTATAACATGGGAGTAAAGTGCCTTTTCCTCCCTTGAATGATTACTGCCCTCCGCTACGCGTCGGGCAGTAAACTTCATTCTCAGGAGGAAAAGTAGCACTTTCCTCCCTTGTTATACAAATAGCTATTCCTTACTGCAAGGAATAGTTATTTTCCTAACTAGTGCGAAAAGTGATACTTCACCACACGAGACTGCCGTACGACCCGAACGACGCGATAGCGGATTTCGGGCAAGCAGTCCAGTGTGGGAAAGACACTTTCTGCATGAGTTATGAACAAAATTTTTTCTAGGGCCGTACGTTTGGAAAAAAGCCACAACAAATAGAGTTATATAAACTCTTATTTAGGAGTGAAAATACACAAAATACGTCCTTTGACAAGGGTGTCAAAACCAAACTTTCAATAAAATTGGCTACCATGACGATGACATCGGTTTCCATGACGACGATTCAAAACCATTGTTATTGTCTACTGATTTGACTTTTGAATATTATGTCAAAATAATTATCGCGTTAATTTCATTACAACATGAACACAATAAGATAAATTTGAAATAAATTAGTAAATAATATCTAAATATTAGTTTATTGCATGTATTATAATATATGACAAGTGGAGATATACAGGGTGTAACAAAAATACAGGTCATAAATTTAATCACATATTCTGGGACCCAAAATAGTACCATTGAACCTAACTTACCTTAGTACAAATGTGCACATAAAAAAAGTTACAGCCCTTTGAAGTTACAAAATAAAAATCGATTTTTTCCAATATATCGAAAACTATTAGAGATCTTTTATTAAAAATAGACATGTGGTATTCTTATGGTAGTAGTATCTTAAAAAAAAATTATAGTGAAATTTGGACACCCCATAAAAATTTTATGGGGATTTTGTTCTTTTAACCCCCCCAGACGTTTGTGTACGTTCCAATTTAATTATTATTGTAGTACCATTAGCTAAACACAATATTTTAAAAACTTTTTTGCCTCTTAGTACTTTTTCCAAAAGTCAGTTTTTATCGAGATATTTTGAATATTTGTCAAATCCACCACATATTTGTATAGGGCTAAGTACGATTATGGAGACTTGGTAATAATATGAACATTTATTTATGATTTACATTTTTAGGTATATTTTGAACCATATTAAAAAAGAAGCCACATCTCGATAAAAGGTGCCTTATCGAAAAAATACAAAGAGGCAAAAAAGTTTTAAAAACACTGTGTTTAACTAATGGTACCACAGTAAAAGTTTAATTGGAACATACACAAACATTTGGGGGGTTTAAAGGAACAAAACCCCCATAAAATTTTTATGTAAACATATTAAAAAAGAAGCCGCAACTCGATAAAAACTGCCTTATCGAAAAAATACTAGGAGGCTAAAAAGTTATAGAAATATTGAATTTAACTAATGGTACCACTATAATAATTTAATTGGAACGTACACAAAAGTTTGGGGGGGGGGGGTTTAAGGGAACAAAACCCCCATAAAATTTTTATGGGGTGCACAAATTTTACTATAATTCTTTTTTAAGATGTTCCTGCCATAAGAATGCCACATGTCCATTTTCAATAAAAAATCTCTAATAGTTTTCGATATATTCAAAAAAATCGATTTTTATTTTGTAACTTCAAAGGGCTGTAACTTTTTTTATGTGCATATTTGTATTAAGGTAAATTAGGTTAATTCGAACTATTTATGGTCTCAGAATATGTGATTTAATTTATGACCTGTATTTTCGTTACACCCTGTATATCGGGCCGAGTGACAAAAATACACAATCGAGAAAAATAACTTTTTATCAGGAAACGGAACACTACACTTAACGGCGGACGCTATCTGTTGAATTTATTTAGATGTGTTTCAATAGAGGTGAAACAATAGAAATATTGATTTTTTGTCACTTGGCCCGTTATACAGGTTGTAACAAAAATAAAGCTCATAAATTAAAGTACATATTCTGTCACCAAAAATAGTTCGAATGAATCTAACTTACTCTAGTACAAATATGCACATAAAAAAAGTTACAGCCCTTTGAAGTTACAAAATGAAAACCGATTTTCTCGAATATATCGAAAACTATTAGAGATTTTTTATTGAAAATGAACATGTGGCATTCTTATGGCAGTAATATCTTAAATTAAAATTATAGTGAAAATTGTGCACCCCCTAAAAATATTATGGGGTTTTGATCTATTAAACCCCCCAAACTTTTGTGTACGTGCCAATTAAATTATTATTGTGGTACCATTAGTTAAATTCAATATTTTCAAAACTTTTGCGTCTTAGTATTTTTTCGATAAGGCAGTTTTTATCGAGATGCGGCATCTTTTTTAATATGTTTACATAAAAAATTGATTGGGATTTTGTGCCTTTAAACCTCCCAAATGATTGTGTACGTTCCAAGTAAACTGTTACTGCGGTACCATTGGTTAAACACAGTATTTTTAAAACTTTTTTGTCTCTTTGTATTTTTTCGATAAGGCACCTTTTATCGAGATGTGGCTTCTTTTTTAATATGGATCAAAATATACCTAAAAATGTAAATCATAAATTTTTCATGTTATTACCAAGTCTCCATCATAATCGTACCTACTTAACCATATACAAATATGAGGTGGATTTGAAAAATATTCAAAATATCTCGATAAAAACTGACTTTTCGAAAAGGTACTAAGAGGCAAAAAAGTTTTTAAAACATTGTATTTAACTAATGGTACTACAATAATGATTAAATTGGAACGTAAACAAAAGGAACAAAACACCCATAAAATTTTTAAGGGGTGTCCAAATTCCACCATAATTTTTTCTTAAGATACTACTGACATAAGAATGACACATGTCTATTTTGAATAAAAGATCTTTAATTTTCGATATATGTATTGGAAAAAATCGATTGTCATTTTGTAACTTCAAAGGCTGCAACTTTTTTTATGTGCACATTTGTACTAGAGTAAGTTAGGTTCAATCGAAGTATTTTTGGTCCCAGAATATGTGATTAAATTTATGACCTGTATTTTTGTTATAACCTGTATATATCCACTATTCATATTATAATGCCATATTAGAAGGCATTCTACTTTCCCGCACGCCGTGCGGGAAAGTGCAACTTTCGAAAACGAAATGCGTGCGGGAAAGTGGCTGTTTTAGTACGGCCGTAGGAAAATATTTTTTCCTTATAGCAGATTCAGATAAATCTAATGAAGCATTATTCACTACTTTCATTAGTTCTGAAGGGGTACCAGGAATCGAATACTCATCATCACTAATGATTAAATTAGGCAATTTTGCTTTTTTAAAATGATTACAATCATAGAAAACACGAGAAAAGACCAAAAATACTGCAAAAAAAATAGGTCTGGATCTCGCGTATGAAAAAAAAGTTGATTAATAGCAAGCTGAAAATTTGTTAATAGCTTAAGGGTGTCTAGTCGGATAAACTTTGATATATGGGAACACTGGAACAGGGGCAGTTTTAATTGTGAAACAGGTTAAAAATTTGGAACGGTCAGACCACGAAAACGGCACATTTATTTTGTCCGACAGAATAAACTTAAACTCTCCGAACAGATGCAAAAATCAGATGCAACACTCTCATGCAAAAATCAGACTGCTATTTATCACCTGTCATAATTCCTGCCATTTGAAATATTCTACATGTTCCACTCATTAAAACGCCCATTTGGTGATAAATAGCAGTCTGATTTTTGCATGAGAGTTTAATCTCTGTTCGGAGAGTTTAAGTCTATTCTGTCGGACAAAGTAAATGTGCCGTTTTCGTGGTATGACCGTTCCAAATTTTTAACCTGTTCCACAATTAAAACTGCCCCTGTTCCAGTGTTCCCATATATCAAAGTTTATCCGACTAGACACCCTTAAGCTATTAACAAATTTTCAGATTGCTATTAATCAACTTTTTTTTCATACGCGGGATCCAGACCTAAAAGCAAATGCGTCATATTTGACAATTCAGTATTTTTGTTTCTATATTTACAAAGCCTGTATTTGGTGGCATCACGAATATTTTAGTCAAAATAATAATATTTTTGAAAATGTTAACATGTTTATTTTAATGTAATTGAATTGTTCGATTTTTGGAAAATAATATCTAAGTATACCGTGCAGGAATAGTCACATTCCCGGAATCTGTATTGCCTTGTCTCGGCTTGCGCCTCGACGGCAATCTTTACATCGTCCGAACGTTAAGCTTTTCCTACTAGGTACACAATGTACTATTTTTTGCTAATTTCTGTGGTCCAGTGTATTTTTTCTCAATTTATATTTTCACCTATTTATTTTTGTACTTAAGAGCTTTTACATACATCTTAATTATCATAACATAAACTTTGAATTTGCATGTATTACTATCCCACTTTCGTAGTTTAACAAGTTGAACGTCTTTCTAGCTTTTTGTGTACTAAAATAGCATTATGCCGCCACGGGCAGCTTCCTTAAGACAACAAGAAACAGTTTTATATATTTCAGTTGTTATAAAACCAACACTAACAATGGCATTTTATATTCTCTTAAAATGTAGGTACGTACCATATTTACGATTTTATTAAGAGGATCGGTACGTATTTTCGGCTGGTATGCTATTCAAATGGGGATTTATTTTTTTCGAATCCTGAGAAAACTAATAAGTATTTTTAAAAAATTTAAACGCAGAATGAAAGATTACGTTATTGGCGACGGCCGAAAGTCCCTGAAAACTTCTGTAATGTTTATTTTAATAAGTTACAGGGGTGAAAAACTAAGAGAAAATTTAGTGTGATTTTTAATATCAAATATCTCATTCAAAATAAACTTTTTATTTATTCTAAGGGACTTTCGGCCCTCGGTACTAATTTAGTCTTTCATTCTGCGTTTAAATTTTTCAAAAATATTTATTGGTTTTTTCAGGATTCGAAAAAAATGAACACAATGCCGTGGTAATATTTTCCAAATCTATCTTTGTCTTACAACGCACCCAGCTGAATATAATATTGTCAGCATATAGGGCTTTTCATTCACAGTCATTTGTTTCGAGCTTCTGTCATGTGTCACATAATATTAATATTTGTACGTCATACGTTATTGGTATCTGGAATGATACAAACCAAAGACGTATGGCGTAGATATATTAATATTGTGTGACACATGACAGAAGCTCGAAACAAATGACAGTCGATGAAAAGCCCTATAGTGTCAGTCAGACACTGACAATCAGTGACAATTTTAAATATTTGACATTGCATCGGGAATATTTTGAGTTATTAATTAAATATTATTGATATATAGTGTATTTGATAAATAATTGATTTAAGACGTGAATTTAATAAAAAGTTATTTATTGTGTATTATTTGTGGAAGATCCAAGCAGAGAATACATATACCTCATCCAATTTACTTACCGTTGCACGTCATCCGCGCCATAGCCTGTGACACGATACCAACACGAAATATCTAGGCGGTAGGTGTGTTCCCCTTTAGAATCATTTTGATTCTAAAAAAGAACACACCCACCGCCTAAATATTTCGTGTTGGTATCGTGTCACAGGCTATGGCGCGGATGACGTGCAACGGTAAGTAAATTGGACGAGGTATATACATGTATGAATATACAGTGATGAGCGTGCTAATAACCGGCAAAGTAGCGCAAAAGATGGAAAACATATTAAATTGTAAGATAAAAAGAAATAAAACTAGTTGAGTTGTTAAATTTAGCGATAGTAAAATATAAATTGACATTATATTTATTGTTTCCCACCTTTATACGTATCAGAGGAGTATGTCAACCAAAACTGTCACTATGACAGTGGCATTTCTCAAATTCGTCGGATATATCTAAAGGTGGAAAATAATCAATATAATGTCAATCTATAAGTTACTATCGCTAAATTTAACACCTCCACTGAGTTCATCCCTTTTTATCTCACAACTTAATATGTTTTCCATCTTTTGCGTTATTTTGCCGGTTATTAGTGCGCTCATCGCTGTATTCTGTGATCCAAGTATTTTGTTATTAAAGATGTTCAAAATTGTAAGCGTTCCATAAGAACAATATATTATTAAAAAATCACTTTAACACTTTTCCTCTTTTCTCGATTGAGTATTAGTTTTTGTTGTACAAATAAATTATTACAATCACTGAATACGTAGTTAGTGAAAAAATTATCACATTTATTAACTGAATTAATAATTTGCAATTATAAAAATAACAGTTATCCAAGAACATTCAAAAGCCATCTCTTTAAATTAATGATGACATTTTCAAGTAGAATGACATTGTAGTAATGTTTACATATCCATACCAGTGTGAATTTTACTACACGTAATTTGCCGTGTAAAGACAGAAAAAGTAGGGATACACGTAAAATATTCGCGAATTATGTACCCATAGCCTTAAGGGGATCTTACGTCGTATAAAGTGACACGCTGCTGCATAAAATTTAGTGTATTTAACCGGAAAATGCAATTTGGCCAAAGGCGTGAATCTTTTTCGAGAAAAATATGCTAATATATTTTACTGCCGCAGAAGTATTCTTGTTCTCATTATCATTTTTCAGTGCGTCACAGTTTTTCGATTTCTCTCTAATGCATTAAGTTAGATGAGACGGAAAAAGCGGTAGCTCCGTGATTAAACACAAAAATAATGCAGCATTACAATGGTTATATACATAAGATGTCTATTCCTAACCTACGTTTGATTCGTTGATATTTAGAATGCGCGTTTTTTCTAGCCAATCAATTACACGTATTACGAACATTTGACGAAAACTTCGTTCATTTTGGCCATTTTTTAGAAGTGTCAAAGAGTCAAGTGACGGTTATTATTCAGGTCAGTATTTTGTGTACCTGTCATTTTGAAATTTCGAATTCGACTTCCCTTGTGTTTCACAACGTCTTTGTGCATTTTTTTATGTTTTGGTTTAGAATTTAGTTCGTTAAAAGTTAGTCATTGGCGTGAGGAGACTAGAGACATTTGAGATGTACCGAAGAGTGCTAAATATCTCATGAGTAGATAGAATAGCTAACGTAGAGGTAATGAGACTTACGCATAAGGAACGAGAAGAACTAACAAATAAGAAGAAAACTGAGATATATGGGACATGTGATGAGAGATGTATATCTAATACTCCAGGTCATTATGCAAGAAAAAGATCTATAGTAAGGAGACGTATCTCATGGCTGAAGAACCTTAGGAACTGGTTTGGATGTAATAACAATGAATTATTTAGAGCCGCGGTTTCAGAAATAAAGATCGCTCTGATAACTGCCAACTTTTGAAGCGGAGACAGCACCTAGAGAAGGAGATAAAAACACAATTAATGGATAGTTTTGTGTCATTTTTTAATGTTTCCATATTTATAAATTCAATTAACAATATTGTTTACTTTTTAATTTTATTCCCCTTTATAAAAAATACCTACATGTTAACATATTGTGTAAAAATCAAATATACTAAATTACTAATTAGTTTAATTTCACCAGCTTTTCACCTATGGCTAAGTACGATTCTAGCATCTGTCAGATTCGTCAATAATTACATGAAATAAGTCTCGACACACCCAATACAGTATATGACGTCATAATTAATGACGCACTGAAAAATGATCATGAGAACAAGAATATCAGCAGATTTTGGATAAATCGTTCGAGATCCGCTCCAGTTTATAAAATTCAAGAATTGCATCAAAACAACTATTTTATAAAAATAAAATACATTTTAACCAACTAAAAAATAAACATTAACTCCTTGAAATAAGAAAATAATTCAGTATTATTGGCGTTACAACTCTTCGTAAGTCTTTGCCACGTTTTCTTTTGCATTTCATGATTGTCATGGTCCGAGAACTGTTAGACATTTTTGGGTAGGTATTTTAGGCAATTTGAAAATTTTTCAGATAACTCTTCCATGATAGCCTAATACAATAATGCCGGTGTGGCTGGATGGTAGCGGTCATTTTCCCCAAAAATACCCCCAAAGTTATAAAAACGGTAAAAATTATTGTTATTACAAAAAATATCGTTGAGGTGATTAAAGTAAATTGGTATATTCAAATATAAAGCAAATAAACAAGCCAGGCGATTTGAGGGGGATTTTAACTCTGCAAGATGCTTGAATAAGTGTCTGAATCTGTACATGTCATACTATTAAGCAGTATAAAATATACAACTATACATGTATAGCTATGTACTTTCTTTCCTTACAGGGGGGTGCATTTCTTATTTTGACAGGGTATTTTTTGATATTAATAATATAAAGTGATGAGCACGCTAATAACCGGCAAAATAGCTCAAAAGATGGAAAACATAATACATTGCGAAACAAAAAGAGATGAAACTAGTCGAGGTGGAAATTATCGTTATAAACGTATTAATTAGCATTACATTACATAGTTTCCCACCTTTAGACGTCTGTGACAGAAGAATTTTATAAAAATACTCATGTCAAGTTTTCATACTCCTCTGATACGTATAAACGTGGGAAACTATGTAATATGTAATGTAATGTTTCCTTGGATGTTTATAAGGATAATTTCCACCTCCACTAGTTTCATTTCTTTTTGTTTCGCAATGTATTATGTTGTCCATCTTTTGAGCTATTTTGCCGGTTATTAGCGCGCTCATCACTGTATATTCTAAAAAAGACAGGTTTTTTTGGTGAGATTTTCTACGTGCCAGGTGATCAAAAAAATTACGCGTGCATGTGAATGAAAAGCGCTATAGGTAAGCTGAAGAAAGCTGTGAGAAAGAGCGTATATCGATAGCTGTTTGCGTCCTCGATCGCAGCAATTTCATTCGCTCGAGCAAAATCGCGTTACGTGACAATACCCATGTTCTTGTGCCTCAAGAATTTGGAGTAATTATTATATATTATTTTAGATTTTTAAATATATTTTTATTAAATAAAAGAAGATAATAC